>NC_092873.1:480244013-480568786 GCF_028372415.1 Notamacropus eugenii | reverse complement strand
TTGTTCATGAGAAGGATCTTTGGATTTCCTGGTCAAGACTCTGAATAGCCATATATTTAGAGCCCCCGGACTGCTTAGATATCTGTGCTCCTTTGATCCAGTGATGTACGTAAAGTGTATACCAATATTGCTTTACTCAGACAGTTGGAGCCCTGTCTGGTGATCTTTGTGCTAATTTCTCTGCTTGTATTTTCTCCAAGTTCAGAATGTTGACCTTTTCTCCGAACTAGTGGACGTAATTAAAAGCAGGATTGTTAACCCCTTTTTGAGCAGTCTTTCCTTTAAAAGCAGATCAAAGAACCTGTCCTAGCAGGTCATTCAAGGTGTGCAAGGGTGCTCGCTACTGTACTAGATAGGCTAGTCCCAAGGAGAAAGAGCAGCAAACCTGGATACAAGGTTTCTAGCTTCTATTTGGCAGTACCATTGATGCCCGTGTGAATCACCAGAAGTGATCCATTTTGGCAAGCCTTGGAAATTTTTCTATTACGTCTTAGAAACAGACCCAGGGAAGACAACAGACCTGTCTCTTGTTATGAGGTCAACTAATAGCTACCTTAGTAGTCATGATCAGGGAGTCACTAAATATCACAAGTCTTCCCTTCTTCCTCTGACGCTTACAGGGTAATTTCTCACCTAACAGGCCCTTTGTGTATTTACTTTATCATCCTCACATGCAGTGTCCTTTGTACACTCACTCTCCATGTAATTCTTCTCTTCGAGCTTGTCTATACTTTTTTTAAAATGTACTGCCCAGAATTGAACACACACTTCTGATGATATCTGATCAAGGCGAAGCTTAGCAGAGTTATAATACCCTTCATTCTGCATAGTCTCCTTTTCTTAGAGAGGCAGTGATGGTGAGAATACTGGTCTTGGAGTTGGGAAGACCTAATGTTGCAGAACACATCTGACCCAGGCTGGTCTGGTTGACATTGTAACAAATGAAACTCATTATTAAAAAGTATGACAAAATGAGGAATTATAGACCATTGAACAATTAATGAAAGTGCCTGGAACATAGTAGGTACTTAATAAGTTCTTGTTGACTTGACTTCATTTGTTTATTTAGCCATAGCATGGGAGCGATATTCAGCAGGATATAGTGTTGATTCCGTTGTGTGCAGTTTTCATGTTGGCATTTGTCACTGGTTTCAATCCTGAGGGAGGAGTTGCTGATGCTTCATGAGCTAGCTTTTGAGTTTAGATCACCAGGGAGCTGCATCAATGATTGAAGCCTTAACCATCTGGACCAATGAAGGTTAAATTACTTCAATACCTTTTTGCGAATAACTATCTTAGTCTGAGTGGAAGAGGAAAAGCTAGCCCAGACTTTATGACGGGGATCCTGCTTCTGCCACACGTGGGTCTAAATCTTTCCTTAAACACTTATTAGATATTCACTTCATCTAGTATTATTTAACCACTTGGAGACATAATGTCCTTAATCTGTAAAATGGGATTATTAATAGTATCTACCTCCCCTAGCTGTTATGAGAATGAAAGAAACTATTAAATGTGAAGCACTTGGCAAAACTTAGAGGGCTATGCAAATGGAAGCTATTATTATTAATTAATCATTCATTAATTATGATTAATGCATCCTAGGAAAACATTAGCTTATTTTTTCTTTTTGATTGCCTTCTTATACTATTGACTAAGAGTGAATTTGTAGTCCACCAAAACCCCCAGATCTTTTCACAAGAAATAGTTGCTTAGTTCTCTATCTTGAATTTGTTTTAAACATTTTTTTAACTGAACTATAAACGTTCACATTTATTTCTATTAAATTAAATTAAATTGTATTTGATTCAGCTTCAGATCTTTTGGGATATTGATTCTCTTATCCAGTGTGTTAGATGTGTTCCATCTTTGTGTCATCTACAAATTGAATTTCACTGAGGCAGGCAGGTGGCATAATGCCTAGATCCTGGACCTAGAATCAGAGAGACCTGAGTTCAAATCCACCTTCAGATACTTACTAGCTCTGTGATCCTGGGCAAGTCACTAAAAGAAACAAATAAACCACTGTTTCCTTAGTTATCTCAATGGTAAAATAGGGTAATAACAGTACCTATGTCACAGTGTTGTTGAGTGGATCAAATGAGATCACATTTTTAAGATTGTTAGCATAGAACGAGGCATGCAGTGAACTCTATATAAATGCTTATTCCCTTCCCCTTTTGACAATGATTCCACTCTACACTTTCATTCCAATTACTGATAAAAATGTTGGATAGCACAGAGCCAAAAAGAGAACCATGGGGAACTCCACTAGAGGATGTTAAGTTCCCATTGATTCATTAAACTACTCTTTGAGCCACTTCTATCCATCAGTTCCAAATCAACTAATCTGTATTTTTTTTTTACCTAGCCTATAGTTCTCAGTCATATGTGTGGTGTAAGTGCCTTGGTTAAATGCTTTACTGAAATCTACATTTGTTACAATTACAACATCTTCCTGGTAAGCCAGCCCAATTATCTTGTTAAAAAATGAGGCTAGCTTGTTCTTGATGGAGTCGTGCTGGCTATAAGTGATCACTACTTTCCTTTCTAAGTGCTCAAAACCTGTCCCATTAATAAAATGTTTTAGAATTTTGCCAGGAATAGAATCTAGATTTGCTGACCTACCATTTGCAGAGTCTGCCCTCTTTCCTTTTTATGAAAATTGAGTCATTTTTCAATCCAGTTGCACCTCCTCTATTCTCCAAAATATTCTAAAGATTACCAGCAGCGGTCCTGCAATCACACCTGACAGTCTTTTCAGGTCTTCAGGACATAGGTTGTCTGGCCCTGGTGACATGATCTCCTCGAAAGCAGTAAGATGCTGCCTGGCCAGCTCTTCACTTATCGTGGGTTTTCATATAATCAGATGACCTCAGAGACCTAATCCACTTCACATCTGAAAAAGAATGCTCTCCATAATGTATCTTGATTGTACAGCCTTTGATTGAACACATCTAGGCAGCCCACGACCTCTCAAGGCAACCTATCTTGCTTTTGGACAACTCTAATTATTAGGATATCTTCTCTTACCTTAAGCCTAAATTCACGTCTCTGTAGCTTCGACCCCACTGCTCCTGTTCTTCCCTTTGGGACATAGTAGACCAATTTCAGTTGCTCTTATAGACGACATCCCTTCAAAAACTCAAAGCCATCCATCAAGTACTTCTTAAATCTTCTCTATTCAACTGATCCTCCTATGGCATCATATAGATATCCTTCATCATTGTGTTTATCCTCTCATTGCTTACCATCTTATCAATGTCCTTCCTAAAATGAAGTACCCCAAACTCAAGTCAAGACTCCAACTGTAGTCTAATCAGTGCAGAAAATGGTGGGACCATTTCTGTCATCCTGGACACTATGGGCATTGCACTGTCGTTTTTCAGTCACATCTGACTCTTTGTGACCCAATTTGGGGTTTTCTTGGCAAAGACATTGGATCATAGGATATAGATAGAGGATCATAAGTCTGGACCTAGAAGGGACCACTTAGCCCACTTTGTTCACTCATTTTACAGTTGAGGAAACTGAGGCTCAAAGAAGTTAAATGATTCCCCAAGTCACCCATTTCTAATCTCCCCTTAGTTTACTGATATTGTACTCTCTAATATGAACCTCATTCTGAAAATGAGATCTCTTTTAAAATAAAAAAATGCACAAGAGTATAGAAGAAAGAGTACCACAACACTGTTTATAGTCTGCACTTAAATGTTATACAAATAAGATTTGTGAAAAAAAAAGCAGTTATATTTGATTCAATACAGTATATACTGAGTTAGCATGGCATAGTAGATAGAGAGCAAGTGTTGGAATGAGGAAGCCGGCCCCTGCCACAATCAGCCAGATGACCAGGGGCAAATAATTTAACCACATAGTTACACAGACAACTAAAACTCTAAATTCTAGAGCAGGTGAATATTTGCATTGGAAGAAGAAATTTCCTCACTGAAGGTTCCCTATACCATTGAGATCACAGATTTAATTTTTTTAATGGTGTAACATTGGCTCTGTCTATAGGGCAGATTGATACAATGTAGTTTCCATTAAGTCATTCTATACTTGGAAGAGTAGTTAAGAAATGGCTCATGCTTATATCTCCAGCTTGAGAGCACAGCTCTCTAACAATGGACTGGGGTGGGGGATGAACTCCTAATTTTGATGTATTAAGAAAGACCCTTCCCTGCTATGGCTCCCAATCTGCCCTCATGCTGAAAACAAAGGGGTACCAAGCAACATAAGAACAGGGTTGACCACAGGTGACTATGAGAAATAATTTTAAAGCCAAAAAATGTATTCTTTAATAGAATTAAAGAAAATAATTAAAGAGAAGAAGGCAAAGGAGGGGTAGAGGTCTCCTATTACTCTCCTGTTACTGGAATGGACTCCTGATGTAGCCTTCAGTGAAAACCTCTAGCCCAAATTACGAACAAGTGTAAATCCCAGGGTTATCATTATTTTTTGGTGGAGGTGGGCAGCCCTTTGCCAAAGGTTGTTGTAATGGTGTCACAAAACATTTCCTTTCTTATCCAGCTTAAATATCTTCCTTACCTTACTTGCTAATACTTAAAATCCCTCTAATAAGAGTTAAAATCATTCTACTGCTCTGAACAAGTATTAAAATGCAAATACCTTTGAGAGAAGTGACTTAAGGTCACTGACATAAATTCACTTTTCACTTCTCTTCTAAGACCTATACACATATGTATATGTATACACACAAATATGTGTATATATGTATGTATACCCAGACATACATACATATATATGCACATACCTATATACATATATATACGTACACACATATATACACATGTATACCTATGTATATGTATATGTGTATATGTATATATATGTATATGTATATATATGTATGTATATATATGTATATATATGTATATGTATATATATGTATGTATATATACTCAAAATCTCCAAAACAACCCCCCCAACAAACAATGACCAAGGTCAAGGATGCGACTACCAATGTTGCCTTCTATACTAATGTCAGGTTGTTCCAGTTCTGTTTCAAAATTGACCTCAATGTTCACTTTAATCCAATTTTAGATTGGGACAAAAGATATGGAAAAGAGAGGAGGATAAGAAGATGGGAGAGAACCCTCTGGAGTAATTTGTATCTGTCCCTAAGTAGCAGGGCAAAATCAGGAGCCAGAATGATGAAGGGAGAAAAAGTTCTGGATTTGGAGGCCAAAGAACCTAAATTTAAACCGGAGTTTACTGTCTGTGAGACCTTGTGTGACCTTAACTCCTCTGGAGCCCAGCAGTTCATCTACAAGATGTGGGGGTGGATCACATGGTCTCTAAGATTCCTTCCAACTCGAAATCTCTGACCCTTTGAAATAATTTTTTTTGAAAGAGCCTGAGCATTAGTCATCCTTCTGCTCCTTATTCTCTTAATGTCTCAATAGAAACTGCAGGAGTGCCCACATGTTATAAGGATTCCCCATATTCTTTTCTGAGAGGGAGAAACACAGACAGCATGTGGATTTAGATTTTGACTGAAAATGACTTCATCTATATTTTCACAGACTTTTTATTATCTTTGCAACATTGAAAGATTTACCCAGTTCACCTTTCCTGGAGTGAAATAAATATGTCCAAGCTGACCTTTCAATTGGTTCTAGTTTCTGGCTTACCTGTGTTAGGATCCAACTTAGACAAAAGCAGAAAAATGGCTTGTCATTTTGTTCTTGAAGTCAGGCAGCTTCTATACTGTAAATACCTATGAAAATAAATTCCCTGCGAATTAAATTCTTTCATTAGTTATACTTTGGATTCTAAATCATTCATTAAAGGAAAAAATAGCTAAGCCCACTGATCAAAACCTTACATGTACTGGTGACCACTAGACTGAAATGAAAGTTTGGGACAATGTCCAGCAGCTATTAGAGAAGAAATGGTTCTTGCTTATGATTTGGAGAAGCCTGGTTTTTCTATTTCAATAATGGTAACACTTCCCCTTTCCTTTTTCCCATTTGTGAAATGGAATGGCATTCAGAAAAAGCCACTGAAAAAGACAAGGCTTTAGTTGAGTTTATTTTATGGTCAATATGATTCACTCAACAAATGTTTATTAAGCACCTATTGTGTGTAAGCTACATAGGTAGTAGAATAGAATGAACAGAGTTGAGAAGACCTAGATCCAAGTCTTTTATCTCTGACACATGTTAGTTTTGTGGACATGGGCAGGTCATTCTGTAAGACTATAAATTACAGATGGCTTGCCAAGTTGTTGTTATTTCTGCAAACTGAGAATTACTCACAGTAATGAAATCTCTGGTCTATGCAAAAAAAAAATCAGGGTCTTGAGTTAGACACTTTGGGTCATATTAAATATGTCACAGAATTCTAAAACTAGAAAATCTCAGAGTTGGAAAGCACTTGGCGCCTTAAAGGTCACCTAGCCTAACCATGCCTGATCTAGGCTGTATCTGAAGACCTCCAATGTTGGGGAACTCATGGTGACCCAGAGCAGCCTTATTTTGTTATCAGGCAGGGTTTTTCTTAAATTAAGTCAAATACTATGAAAACGTGATTCCTATGTTTAAAGAGCTTAAAATCTGGTAAGACATACACACATGCCAAGACAATTGTAAGAGCATGAACATGTAAGACAATGTGTAAGAGAGTGAACAATGTGGCCAGTGACTGATAGAGACAAATTCTGAAGGAGTTCATAGAAGGTAGAGCTTACAGTGGTGTGGGGTGGTCAAGGAAAGCTTCATAGAAAAGATGGACTAGTCATTCAATCAATCAGTGCTTTAATTAAGTCCCTAATCTGACGCCAGGAATTGGGCTAAGCATAGGATAGACAGAAAGTGAAGCAGGTTATGCTTGTGGCATTTGGGGAAATCCAGGAGTTGTCATTCCATAACATTTTAATTAACTTCTGTCTGCCACCTCCTCTTTTAGACAAGTCTTGAAATTAGACATTACTAAGACATTCCTTTCTAGACAAACCTGGAAATGATACCAAATATTCTAAGGAAAAAGACAGAGGCAAAGACAAGCCAAGAGATGAGCAGTTGTCTACAGAATTTGAGTAATGGGAATTACTATATGGATCGCTAAGAAAAAAATAATAATATGTAAAATATAGCACTTATTATATACCAGGCTCTAGAGCTTTATAATTATTATCTCATTTTATCTTCACAACAACCTGAATTGCTGTTGTTCCGTCTTTTTCAGTCATATCTGCCTCTTTGTGACCCCATTGGGGTTTTTTTGGCAAAGAGCTAGAGTGGCTTTCCATTTCCTTCTCCAGCTCATTTTATATATTAGGAAACTGAGGAAAGCAGGGTCACACAGCTATTAAGTGTCTGAAGTCAGATTTAAACTCAGGAAGATGAGTCTTCCTGACCCCAGGCCCACCACTCTATCCACTGAGCCATCTAGCTGCCCTAACAACCCTGGGATGTAGGTGTTATTGTTGTCATCCTCATTTTACAGATGAGGAAACAGGTTAAGTGACTTGCCCAGCTTCACACAGCTAATAAGTATACGAGGCTAAATTTGAACTCAGGTCTACTTATTCCAGACCCAGCACTCTATCCCCTATGCCACTAAATCTTACTCAAACAGAGTATTTATTTAACCCCAATTTACAGAGAACTCTTTTGTGTATCAGTCGTCTCATATTTGTTGACTCATGTTGGGCAACATCAATATAAGTCAATAGTGTGTAAATCCCAATCCTACATGATCTTAGGTTATGTTTCTAGAGGCTTGCTTTGCCAAAGTCAAGCCACATCTGGAGTATGGGACCACTCAGAGGAAGGTGACCAGGATAGTGGAAGAGTCAGTGGCTGTGCTAAGTAAGAATGAGTGGGACAAATAGAGATATTCTACCTGAGGAAGATAAGATTTAGGTGGCTATCTTAGGATAACTGTCTTCAAGTGTTTGAAATACTGGCTATTGGGAAATAAAGCTGCAGTTTATACCTGTCCCCAAAGTGGTGTTCCAGTACGGGTCTGGAGGTGCCCTGTATAGATCTAGAAACTCTTCTTTCCATGGTGCACATCCCTTCCCTGGGTGCTGGAGTGCTCTTGGCACAGACTCAGTCCTAGCGTCCACAGATCTCCCCATCTGTTGCCCTATGTCAAGCTGGGTTGGATAAAAGACTCACTATGACTTTTTCTGGATTTTCCCATGAGGATTCAGTCTTGTGAATTTCTTGATCTATTTGGGGGAGTTTATGAAAGTTCATAGCACTGCTTCCTAACACTCTGCCATCTTGGCTCTGCCCCTACATGCTTCTGTTTACAGACATTGTGATGATTTCATATTGCAGAACCTTCTCAATGAAATCGATAATCACTCAAAAGATTTCTACTTAATTGTTCACACAGATAAAACCAAGTGGACAAAGAATACCCAATGTGCTGTTGGAGAGTCTGCCCCTTACAAATAACTGGGACAGAGCATACAAATGGAAAACGAGATAGGTTCAGAGTTAGATAGGAAGATGAAAGCATAGTGGGTTTTCTTTGGAAAACTTGGTAGTGATTTTCCCTGAAACAAGGACTTATCTTTTTAACATCAATATTCTTCCTGTAATATCATATTGTTGAATACCATAGAATTTTAATGTAAGGAGAAAACATTTCTAGAAATTATATTTTCATATATTCACTCAGATGGACTTAGTGAAAAATATTATTATACTTGTAACCAGGACATTTGAGTTTGAATCTTGCCTCAAGACACCCATTGGCTGTATGACTGATTATGAGCATATCACAACCTCTGAAACCCTCTGTCTCCTTGTCTGTAAAATGGGGATAATTATCTCACAGGGTAATTACGAGGAAAGGACATTGCAAAAAACTATATAAATGTGTTGTTATAGTGTCCACAGGGTACCCCGTGTCATCATATAAAACTCTACATATCTATAATTGAACCCAACATCTTCTTCCTTTTCAAGTTTGCCCATGTTCCCAATGATCCCATTTTTAGTGGTACAATATTCTTCTAATCTTCCAGCTTTGAGGCTTTCACTCTTCTTTTAGAAATTCTAGCTTCTGAGAGGCACAATGTCTCTTTACAAAATAGCAGAATCAAAACTCAAGATACATTTTCTAATAGAGATTATTACTTTAGCAAAACTTTATTGCTACTATATTCCTGAATCTGGGACTAGAAAATCTTGCCTGAGTTTGTAGAATGAGCCGGATGTCAGAATTAGGGGAGATAGGTTTATAGCTAGAGGGCATATCAGGCACCTTGAGAGGAATAATGTCAATTAACATACAGTGTCATATACTAATTCTCACTTGACCCATCTTAAGTTTCTCATGATAATTTGCCAGGGCCTTGCCTTTGTCCTTTTCTTACTCACATGCCATTAGAGTTGTTTATATTCCTTTCCCATTAGATAAAGAGTTCCTTGAGAGTAGAGTTAATATTGCATCCATTTTGGCATACCTAGTACCTAGGAGAGTGTCTGACACAGTAGAATCTCTTGGATTCTTCTTTCGTCTTCATTCCCACTGATAATATTCTAGTCTACACTCTCATTTCTTCCTACCTGGTTTGCTGAAAGCATCTCCCTGACTCCAGGCTTGCTCATCTCACACTCATCTTTCTAAAATATACTTTGATCGTCCTGCTATCCTGCTCAACAACTGGCAATAACTCCTGATTGACTTCTGAATCAAAGCTAATCAATCGAAGACTTCCATAATGTGGTCCATCCACACACACAGTGGCGGATTCATCAGACCCTGACTTTCAGCATTACATTTGTGTGATTGTAATGATGATTCCTCCCATGTAAAACAGTTGTGAGATTCCTGCATAAATGAGGCTGCATTTGCTGGTGGGAGTCCTGAGATATTTTTGGTGAAGAGACAATGGAGGCAGTCACATGCTATTCATAGCAAAAATGAGATGAAAGGAGAAGAAATCCATTCTAACTATAACTTTACCAGAGGAGAAGAAATCCATTCTAACTATAACTTTACCAGAGGCTGATAAAAACAAAGGCCATCTTTGATACGAAGATTATATTCTCTGCCCAGGCTTAACATGATTATATTATTGAACGTCTTGGAGCCCTCTTCACTTATTTAACTATTGAGATCATTCACTTATGGGCTTTAAGATAAAATTATGGTCTCCTCCCTTAATGAAATGAAAGATTATAACTGAGTTAGCCCATCAGCAAGGTCTGGACAAGAACTGATGGATATATTTTTGGAGAGCATATGCTTGTTAATAATATCTACCCAATGACAATGTCCTTCCCCACCCACTAGCCTTTTTTTGCCGTAGAGTTGGAAAGGATCTAGCTAAAGAGCAATTTTTACAACATACGGACAATTGGTGATTCAGTCCCAATTTGAGTTCTAGTAATTGAGTGCACTTTACTTCTTGGAGGAGTACTTTCCACTTTTACTTTAGGTGAGGGTGGCTTTTCGAATCCAAAAGACATTAATGAAGGTTTGTTTGGGCCACCTCAGACAATATCAAGAGGTAGGCAAAAATCTGTCCTTCAGCTTTTTGCTGATTCTCATATAGACACGAAGAGATCTCAGACTATCCCATTACCTCCTTTCTCCCAATTCCATATCCCCAGGCTATTCCTCCAAGTTCCCAGCTGCTCTATGACATCTTCCCGCCAGGGTCTTTGTAAGGTGACTAAACTAATTTGATAAATCAACAATGAGGGGAAGCCCACAACAACCTTGTCTAATAGCCACCCAACTTTAGCTTAAAGACCTCCAGGAATAACTCACTGCTGATTTATTTAATTTTTATCCTAGGGGACACTGGGTTGTTGAGTTTCATTGTTTTGATTCTCCTTTCTTTAGTCTGCTTTACTGATCTACCTCTTTCTTTTTACATTTGGTTTGGATGACGATTGCTTTAAAATTTAGTATGGAGTCTTGAAGAGCTATTCCCTCAATTCAAGTTTCATTGACCTAAATCTCTGCCCCAAGAGGCAATAATAGAAAGATAAATCCCATTCCAAATAATTAAAAGGTGCATAAAATACTTGAGGATCAAGTTACCATAGCACACATACTTCTATCAATTCATTTACAAAGTACTCCTTAATGAAATAAAGAACAACTTAAAAAGTTAAGGACTATTCAGTATTCATGACTGGACCATGCCAATATAATAAAAATGACAATGCTGCAAAAGTTAATTTACAGTTTTAATGCTATACTATTATGAAAGAGATATTTTATAAAACTTTATAGAACAGTAATAAATGTCATTTGGAAAAACAAAAGAGTAGAATATCAAGGGAAATGATGGAAAGAAGTATGGGCAAAGGGGCCAGGTCACTTAATGTTGCTTAACCTTCATCTGCTTCGGTTCATTTGTAAAATGAGGATAATAATAGCGTTTCCCAGATAGTTGTGAAGATAAAGTGAGATATTTGTGAAGCGTTTTGCCAAAGTTCAAGTGTTATGTAAATCATATATGTGTATATGTGTGTTTATTGGCAGCCTCAGAAAATTTGGATGTGAGAGCTATAGATGAACAGTAAGGAAAAGACTCCTGCTTGACTTTGAGGTAGGGTAAAAAATAAAATGAAGTCATTCATTGTACTGCAGGTTGTTGTAAATTTGGAGACCATTGTGGAGGGATGGATGAGGAAACATCCCACAACAGCTACCTGAAAAACCTTCTTGGGAGCTTCTAGATGGTGCAGCAGAGAGAATGCTGGATCTGGAGTCAGAAAGCCCTGCATTCAAATTCAGCCTCAGATATATAGCTTTGTGACTCTGGACAAGTCACTTAACTTCTGTTTTCCTCAGTTTTCTCTCCTGTAAAATGAATGTGAAAATAATAACACCTACATCACAGGGTTTCTGTGAGGATCAAATGAGATAATATTTGTAAAATATTTAGCACAGTGCCTGACACATAGTAGGTGCTTAATAAATTCTAATTTTCTTCCCCTCTATTGTTCTTTTGTTATTGTTGTTGATTACTGTATTTGTTTCTTTTGTATTTCTGTTTGCAGTATTTGAAAAACAAATAGTATCTTCAGGTCTGGTTTTCTTTGTAGAAATATTTCAAACGTTTTTTTTTCTTTTTTCTTCTTTTTAAAATTAATGATTACATTTGGGTTTGCAGGCATATCATCTTGGGTTGCATCTTAAACTTTTTTGTTCTTCTGAATGCATTATCCCATTTGTTCCTGCGGTTTCTAGTGGGTGGAGAATAATTTCTTGTTATTCTAATTTGCTTTTCTTTATACTTAGGTGGCTAAGTAGCACAGTGGATAGAATGCAGGACCTAGGGTCAGGAAGACATGAGTTTACATTTGGCTTCAGAAACTTACTAATTCTGTGATATTGGGTCAGTTTTCTCATCTATTAAATGGGGATAATTACAGTACCTTCAAGCCAGGGTTGTTGTGAGGATGAAAAGAGATAATTTTTGTAAAGTGCTTTGCAAATCTTAAAGTACTACATAAGCGCTAGTTTTTACTACTACTACTACTACTACTACTACTACTACTACTACTACTGCTACTACTATTACTACTTAAAGGTCTTCTTCTTGATTGTTTGTTGAATTTGTTTGTTATTGGAATTATTAAATTTAACCACTATGTGTATTAGAGTTTGTGGCATAGAGCAGTTTTCTGGAGGTAATCTGTGGTTCCCTTCAATGGACATTTTGTTTTCTGTGTTCAGATATTCTGAGAAGTTTTCTTGTATTTTTTTTTTTTTTTTGCATTATAGTGTTCAGGTTTTTTTAACTTGTCATATTCTTCTAGGAGACTTATAATCCTTAAGTTATCTCTGTTTATTTTGTCTTTGAAATCAATGTTTCTCTTATATGAAGAGTATATTTACATTTTAACATGATTAAAGATTATTACTTTTTGCTTCTACTCTTCAAGATTGTTCTTTCCTTCTGCGTATTTGGATTTCTAATATGTTGCTCTCTCTTTTGTTTCTTTTTTGAGGTTTGCCATGATTTTGAGTTTTTTATTCTGCCAATTAGTTCTGCTGCATCAATCATAAGTTATGCTTTTGTAACTGTATTTTTCTTTTAAGCCATTTGAGAACATGCTGCTGTGGTCCCAATGCTCTCTTAGAAATCCTAAGTTCTCTACCTCACTAGGTATTGATTCATTTTTCTTTGTCATGCATCTGGACTTGGATGAACTTGTAGGTCCCGTTCTCTTCTCTTGTTAATATCTTCCTTGTTGATTTAATCTGCTTATATTGTGTCTTTAACTGAATTTTATTCCACCTGAGATTTTTAGTAACTTCAGTCATTTCTCTTTATAGTTCCCTACTGCTCACTTTCTGACTCATTCCCCTTTGTTGGTTTCTCTTTTGTTGAATTACAAAATTGTCTCAGCTTCCTCTCAGGCTGAACAATTCATTTTTCATTGCTCTCAGCCTCTGCCCTATGTGACTTCTGAGTGACCAGAATTACCTCTAGATTAAGGCCAGTCTCCTTTTTCTCAGGCTTAAGGGAGAGTTACATACACAACACATGCTGGCATCTTGCTCCAATTACCTCTGTTCCTTAATTTTCTAGTTGAGTACTACTAAAGTATAAGGAATTTACTCACTGCAGTCCCAGCTAAGTTAAGGGTTGAGGATTAGCTTTCTCTGTTGTTCATTCATTAGGTTTTTAACCTTGTTAGGATACTTGGCATTTTAGAATATGGAGACAGCTGAAACTGATTTATTCCTAGGACATAATTCCTATTTTGGAGAGGTTTGAGAGCTCATGGGAACAAGACAAAGTTTCAAGACTGTTCTCTTATTAGTCATGTGACCTACCAATAGTCTCTTAATTGTCAAATCTAATGACCTTTAAAAATTTTTCATCCTTCTTGATCTTGTTGCAGGTTTTAATTTCTTCTCCTTGATACCCTCCTTTCTCTAGTTTTTGTTGACACTGTTCTCTTCTGGTTCTCACCCTACCTGTCTGACTACTCCTACTAAGTCTACTTTGCTGGATATTCATCTAGGTCACATCTGATAACTGTGGGCATTCCCTAAGACTGTCTTGGGCTCCTTTTCTTTTTCCTCTGCACTATTTTGCTTGGTGATCTGATATATACCCTGTTCTCTCATATGATGCTGCTCTTATTTTGATGCAAATCCATATCACTTAATGCCTAGACTATTGGAACTGATTTTTGGTTGATCTAACTGCCTTAAATCCCTCCCCACTTCAGTTCCTCCTCAACTCAGCTATCAAATTGATCTTCCTAGGGTATAGGTCTGACCACATCACCCCACTTATTCAATAAACTCCAAAAGTTCTCTCTTTCTTCCAGGATCAGATAATAAGTTCTCTGTTTGTTTTTTATTGCCCGTCAGAGTTTTGTTGTTGTTCAACAATTTTCAGTTGTGTTCAACTCTTCACAATCCTATTTGGAGTTTTCTTGGTGAAGATACTGGAGTAGTTTACCATTTCCCTTTCCATCTCATTTGACAGATGAGGAAACTGAGGCACACTGGGTTAGATGATTTGTCCAGGGTCTCACAGCTGATAAATGTATGAGGCTGAATTTGAACTCATGAAGGCCAGTCTTCCTGACTCCAGGGTCAATGCTGTATGCACTATGGTGCTACCCAGCTGCCCTACAGTTATTCCTCCTTTTCCAGGTTTCTTCCACTATATTCCCCTACCAGGTACTTTGTAGACCAGTGGCACTGGCTTCCTTTCTGTTTTATGTGCAAGATACTCTGTCTCCTCACTCTAGGAATTTCCACTACTTGTCTTACATGCCTAGAACTCTCTCCCTCTTCATTTCCTCCTCCTGGCTTCCTTGGCTTTCTTGAGTTTCAGTTAAAGTTTCACCTTGAGCAAGAAGCTTTACCCAGTCCTTCGTAATCCTATTGCCTGAGATTTCCCCTCCCCGTTACCCTGTATATATTTTGTTTGTACATAGTTATTTCCATATTGTTTCCCCCATCATATTGTGAGGCCCTTGAGAGAAGGAATTTTTTTTTGGCCTTTTGTTGTATCTCCAGTATTTAGCAGAGTATCTAATATATAGCAAGAGCTTACTAAATTCTTATTGACTGACTGAAGCACACTGAGTTAAATGACTTGGCCAGGGTCATAGAGCTAGTAAATATCTAAGGAAAGATTTGAACTGGGGGTGGTGTTGAGTAGAAAAAGGTACCCCAAGTACAAACATGAATCAGGTATTGAACACAGAATAGAACGAAAAGAAAGACTGCTAAATAGTAGAGAATCATAGCATATGATAATTTACTAGCTAGCATTTATAGACTGCTTAAAGGTTTGTAAAGCACTTTTCAAATGTCTCATTTCATCCTCACAATAATCATATGAGGTACATGTTATCATTTTCCCCATTTTTCAAATGAGGAAGCAGAGAGACAGTGGTTAAATAACTTGTCAATATCAAGTGGACTTTTTTTTTTCCTGGTGGTCTCCTTCTCTGCAAGTGACTCCTGCTTTCAGCAGGTCTACTTCTGCTATTGCTTGTGCAACTACTCTGGTAGACTCTACCTTGTTGTTCTGTGCTTGGGAAGGGGAAGATGCCAGATACCTCTGGAGATCTCAGAAGCCTGGTACCAAAGGGAAAAAGATACAAAAGGAGGTGATTTTATCCTAGACAGAGGTTTGTTGAGAAAGGAAGACTCCCTTACCCTGATCCCTCTGAAGTTGTTGGAAATAAGCTCAAGGTAATTAGACGAGACCTGGGGAGTAGAGATTAGCCCCCTAGTCTATCCATGAGGTTCCAACTCAGCAACCAATTGAAAGTCTTTTGAATTGTAAATTCATTTGTCATTATGGCCTGCAGGAATCATTCAGAGGATATCCTATCATACTCTGAAGTGAGGGGTGGGATAGGGAGGGCTACTCCAGTATATGCACTCATCCTAAGCTTCCATATACTTGACTAGAATGCTGTCTGAGTATATTCTAAGGGAGGCGTACCCAAGAGGGGCCCTAAATAAGGAAGCTATCTGCTTGTGGGGATCTCCATGAGGCAGAGTAGGGAGGCAATGTGGAGAGTGTTGGCATGAGGATCAAAGGTCGTCATCTCTAGTAATGGGAGTGCATTACAGGTTTCCAGGTCAGCAGGAAGAACTGAATAATAAGTTTTTGATTTAGACTACCTCTGAGGCAGAATATAGCCCTGATTGGGGGTCTCCAATGCAAAAATCAATCTATTGGCACTCTCTCAGCTAAAAGGAGAACAGCTGATAAAGTTGCAACTTGGATTACTAACAATTTTGTGTTTCAGAAGGTAAAGGAAGCAGTAAGGGGAACTGATTGGTAGGAAGTGAGTCATAAGAGGCAGGTTTTGGCTTGATGTAGGAAAAGCATTCCTAGGGAGTAGAACTGTCCAAAAAAAATGAAATGGCCTGCTTTGGGAGAGATTGAGTAATAGAAGTCTTTCTTAGCAGAGACTAGAAAAGTACTTGTCAAGGAGTTTGTACCTCAGGTACAGGTTTGACTAGATGATCTCTGAGATTCTTTCCAATTCAGATTTTATGTAGGATTCTTTGTGTGCCTTTTTGGCCCTGATTTTGGCCAAGGAAGAAGTCTTAGATAAAGTTGAAATGAGGTAGACTTTGACAGACTGATTACATCAAGTTTGAGTTTGTGAGAATGATGGGCATAGTCTGATACATACTTTAGACTTTAGGAGACTAGATTTCAAAGCATTCAGATAAAGGGGAAATAAGATCCTTTGGCCTGAGACTAAAAAGGAATCCAGAGATGAGAAGTTCTCAAAAACAAAATTCTAGAAACAGTCCTAACTAACTACAGTGAGAAAATAGAAAGGGAAGGCATCAGACTGATAGGAGCTTATGGAAGGATTCAGATTTTAAAAGGGCATTTCTTTTTATTTTAAATTAATTAATTATTAATTGTCAACATTCACTTCCATTAAGACTTTGAATTCTAAATTTTCTCCCTCTCCCGTCCCTTCCCCCACTCCAAGACAGCGTGCAATTGAAAGGGCATTTCTAAGAGATGGAAGTAAGGGTGGGTTTGAAGATGAATACCTGACACTGTAAAAATAAAATAAAGAATTCTGAAATCCAATATTTATCAAACACCTTCTATGTGTTAGGCACTGTGCTAAGTGATAGGGATCTAAATACAAAAAGCTTTGACTTGAGAGAGCTCCCATTCTATTGGGGTATACAATATGTTCACAGGTTACAAAGTACAGAGTATATCTCCCCCTCAAAATGATGGGAACATTAAACTAGGGAGATGGGGGAAGAGTGTTTTGAAGGGGGTGACCCTTAAATTAAGTCTTGAAGAGAATTAGGGGTTCCAAGAAGAGGAGGAACAGAGGGAAAACATTCTAGGAATAGGGGATAGCTTGTTGTTCCCCCCATTAGATAGTGAGCTCCCTGAGGGCAGGGACTATTTTTTTACCTCTTTTTGTAGCACAGTGCCTGGTACATAGTAAGCACTTAAATGTTTACTGATTGTACAAGGTCATAAAAGTGAAAGATGGAGCAGTGTCCAGGGAACAACAAATAAGTCAGTTTGGATGATGGTAAGTGTGAAAGACAACAAAATGGAGTCATTCCAATTTTACTGGGGGAAAAGAGAATCAAAGAAAGCACAGGGACCCTTGATCAGTGTGTCTGGCTAAGTAGTAATGGATGATAGAGATGGAGCAGTACTGTTTGACTTCTAGCTTGCTTCTTTTTTCTCTTCCAAAGAGAATGATTCTCAGACTGAGAAAGATACAACAGATTATTGTAGTTTCTCAGTTGTTTCTGACTCTTCATGACCCTATTTGGGGTTTTCTTGACAAAGAAAGATACTAGAGTGGTTTGCCATTTTCTTCTTCAACCCTTTTTCCAGATGAAGAAACTGATACTAACAGGGTAAAGGTCCCATAGCTAGTAAGTGTCCAAGACCAGATTTGAACTCAGGGAGATGAGTTTTCCTGACTTCAGGCCTGGCACTCTATCTACTGGGCCATCTAGCTGCCTCTGAGAACAAAATAGCAAACAGGAAAATGAAATAAAAGATAAGTAAGGAAATAACAAGTGAGAACCTAGCTGCACCCAATGTGCTCAGGTCACCATACTGATAAGCTACACCCCAGTGCACTGAAAGGACTTTTGGATATGATTGTTGAGCCACCCTCATGGATTTCTGAGTAACTGAAAAAGCAGGTCAGTGGCTCCCTCTGTACAATGTCCCTCTTTTAATTGAGCCTGAGATTGCATTATTAGCTCTTTTGACTGCCACCATGTACTGCTGACTCATAGTAAATTTTCAGTCCATTAAACCATTCCATGCTTGGTTCAAAGACAGTTGGTGCTAGGGTAAGAGATGGGCATCCATGGATCATTGTATGATAGAGCTGGAACAGACATCACTTAATCTAGTCTCCTCTTTTTATAGTTTGATAGTTGAGGACTGGACCAGTAAAGTGACTGGCCTCAGGCTATACAACTAGTTAGCGATAAAGCATTGTTTTAGAGCTAGAAGGAAATAGAGCATTATTATCTAGTCCTGGGATTCTTCACATTTGTTGTGTCATAGATCCCTTTAGCAGTCTGCTGAAGCCTGTAGACTTTCAGAATAACGTTTGCTGTTGTTCAATCATTTCAATCACTCAAGTCCAACTCTTTGTGATCCCATTTGGGGTTTTCTTGCAAAGACACTGCAATAGTTTGACTTTTCCTTTTCCAGCTCATCTGACAGAATAGAAAACAGAGGTAAACAGGGTAAAATGACTTGTCCAGGTTCACACATATAATAGGTATCTGAAGTTGGATTTGAACTCAGGTCTTCCTGACTCCAGGTCCAGTGCTCTACCCATTGAACAACCTAGCTTCCCTGAATAATGTTCATAAATCCATAAAATAAGACAAAGGGTTACAAAGGAAACCAACCATCATGAGTTATTAAAATATTATCAAAAAAAAATTCACAACCCCCCAGTTCAAGAATTTCTGAAATCTATGCCATTCATTTTACATATGAGGAAATTGATACCCAGGAAGTGTTAATCATTTGCTTAAGCTTGCACAAATAGTGAGTGGCAGAATTGAGATCTGAAGCCAGGTCCTTTAAACTCTAGAACCAAGGATCTTTTTATTGTACCATGGCTAGAGCTCAGGCTATGGGAAACACTAGTCCTGGTCCTATGATGGTCATCACAAAATGGGCAGATAGTTGAATGTCTCCTTGGTAATGTTTTGACTGTCGCCTCTGCATGGCTTGCCAGGACGGGGGCCATGTCTTTCTCAGCTTTCTCTGGAGCCCTGAAAATCTATCTATTATTAGTAGGAGCAATATTAAACACCACTGAGCTAACTTTGAAGCTTGCCTTCGTGCTCCTCCAGAGGACTTTAAATAGACAGGGATGTGTTAATGATACAGTACATTATCTGTCTGTTACCATTTTGGCAGGCATCGCAGAAGCGTGACTTTTTTAAGAAGGAGGTAATCAGGGTTGAACACGGCTTTTCTTGTGCAGGCAGGTTGCTCAGGAAAGCTGTTATCTCAGGAGTACTGGGGCAGCCTCTGCCTCACTGTGTTAGGAAAACTAGCTCTGATTATTTGCGTGGAAAGCAGGGATGAATGGCACTGACCTTAGAGAACCTAAGACCCTAGCTGAGGTCTTTGTGGTGTTGAGACTAGAAATGATGAAGTTATCCTGGGAGGGGAATTTTGTAGAAGTGAAGCCAGGAGAGTGGCAGAAGCAAAGCAGAGAAACCTAGGACTTCCTATGATCAATATATAAAAAATTGAGAAAAGTAGCTGGGGTTTTGTGCTGGGGTTTTGTAGGGTTGTTTCAGAACTTTCAGTCTTTGGAGAATAGGAGAGAGAACCAGAGGGATTTTGGCAGTGTCCAGCAGCATAGTTTGTGGTGAAGTGATGATTTTCCTAGTGTTCTTTGTGTGTTTCCTCCTATCTTATGCATCCCCGGGGGAAGTCTTACCTGCCAGCCAATGATACCACACCACTCCATGTGTGGGGCACACAGAATACTGGAGAATTGCCTAGTGACAAATCTGCGTCACGAGGTCAGTGACAGCTGTTTCCTTGGCAATGCTTTCTGAGCTTTTCCGTATTCTTTCTGTAATGCCAGTATCAGAGATCTCAGGATCCTTAAATTTATCACAGCACCAGTCCTAGGGGTTTTGAACGACCTCAGACACTACTTCCTATTTGGGCAGTCCATTTGTGTGCCTACCTGCTCATTGGCATGTAACATAGATAGGATATGTGACTATAATAATGAGATTGAGCCAACCAACCAATCACAAATGAGTCCTGTCTCTTGCTAGCTACCCATGCATCAGCACATCTCTTTGTCCTGAGGTCTTGGGTGCTCTATGAATATTGACTTCCGCAATTCTAATACCTGAACCAGGCAGCTTGGTGTAGTGAATAGGACATTGGATCAGAGTCAGAAAGACCAGGTTTCCAAATATGCCTCTAATATTTACCATTTGTGTGGCTCTGGGCAAATCACGTCTGAACCTCAGTTTCCTTATCTGTAATATTAGGCAGGTCTCATTTGCTTTTAACATCCCTTCCAATTCTAAGTCTATATTGTTATGAACACTACTAATAGTTATCAGTGCCATAATGATGTACCCAGTGATGTAGAAAGTTAGAATTATCGGAACCAAAACGGATTTTAGAAGCCATCTCTGGATGATTTATTGCCATCTTTGAAGTCCAAATGAATTTGGGGGGAGTGAGGGCTCAATACCAAAATGCACAGTAACTCTTGAAACAGACCCTATAAATGTGTCCCAGCCAACTCTGACCCTTTGCTGTGGTTTCTAGAACTCTAGACAAAGGTTGGCAAGAAGCTGATGATCCAAGTTGTAGTGTCCACGATTGAACTTTTGGAGATGGCTACCCTAGGTAGTGCCTGCCTGCCTTTGCCTTCTGCTACAGGACTGATTACTTTGTCTTCTCCCAATTTAATTAAACTCTGGAGCTTTCATGGCAAGTGTTGCATGAAACTTGTTGGAAACAGTATTAGCTGGCCAGGAGCCAGGGAAAGACATTATATTTTGTATTTCTCTCCCCACCCTGCTTTTTGTTAGCTAAATGATACTTTTAATTACTAATTGATACTTTTAAGAATGTCATGAGACAGTTCTAAGTCTTGCTACTTTCCAGTAGAATTATAGCAATTTGGGGTGTCCAATGAGCTTGACCACTCATCTTGATCTTGGCTCTTCTGCAGTTGATTGGCTGGCTCTCTTGAATTTTGATGGATAACCCACTTAGAAGGTGATATGTGCCATATTTATCCAATTAATCAAACATTCAATACACTCACAACCATTCATGCATTACTCCCAAACATAAGTGTGGAGGGAAGGGGATGATGGGATGGCTCTCAATGCCACCTCTGCTCTCTCTAAAGGGTCTGATTATCCCTCTTCCATGTGGCCTATAGTGGTAACTTGCAATTTCAAAGAAATCTTGAGTCTGTCTCTTTTCTAGAATGACATATGTCAAGAAGGAGTGTGGTAGACCATGCCTACACATTGGACAGGAGAAAATACTACATGAACTAAAGCTTTGGATATGGTCTGGGTTAGACAGTCATCTTCTGACACACCAATGTCATACTTAATCCTGGGTATGACAATTGATTTTCCTGTTTGTTCTAGTCGCTTAGATTTTGGTGCTCTAAGCAAATTTACCTACCAGTTGGACCTGATCTTTTGACTTGGACTCTATCCTCTCTCTTCCAGGAGTAGTCTGCTTAGAATCATAGAACCAGAAGGGACCATCTGTCCCAAGCCTCCTATTTAACAGATGAAGAGCTTGAGATCTAGAGATTTTAAGTACCTTCCCCAAGGTCACACAGGAATTAAATAGAAGAGTCAGGATTCATATCTCGGTCTTCTGGTTCCCAATCCATTAGTAAATAGAGACCTGGACTTAGAGTAAAAAAGGTGTGATTTTGAAGTCTCGTCTCTAACATTTACTAATTGTGTAACCACAGGGGCAAATCACCTAGGTTTTCTGTCTCTCAGTTTTCTCATCTGTAAGATGGTCACAGCTCTACTGGCTTCCTTATGAGGTCATTGTGTCATCCCAGTGAAATGATATATGCAAAAAAAGCTTTGCATACTTGAGAGCAATTCGTTAACATCAGTTAGGATTATTTCCACTAGACCCTTTTCTTTCACCCATCCCATCTGCCTCAACAGCCCTTCTTTTGGAGGAATACGGCAACACCGTCTGACTGCATAGATCAGTGACTGATAGGATGATGGTGCTGGTACTCTCTGTGTTACAAGCCGCCAAGCCAGAGGCTCCAGAGACTGCGGACCTGCCATGACAGTTGGCCAGACCTCCCAGGAATTGACTGCTTCAGCAGATGTACATTTGTTCTTCTCAGGGGAGGAATTTCTGGTTTCTGCAGCTTTTGCAGTTAATGTCTCTGACAGCAGAACCGATACTGCAAAAGGGAGACATCTCTGGGCCAGGGGGTGGAGGACCTCTTCAAAGGATTGTTGGTCTAATGGAGATTGTTCCTGGACCTCCATCTGCAGGGATCCGCCCACGCTTTGGGGGCTAGGTGGCCTCTACGGACCACTCCTTGGTCCTCTAATGGGCAATGGGGAGAGATAGCCTAGGATGCTTCTGACACCCCCTGCTCAGTTTTGATTGGAGATTACCAGCCAGTGGATTTCTAGGCTCTAGGAGGGGCAAAAGGATCAAAACACTAGATCTTTCCACTCCACAATCTGGCATGGATTCCCTTGGACTCATGGATTGATTCTTGCAGGATTTGGCCATTCCCATTTGTGAAATATTAGCTTAAGTGGCTGTGGCTGCTAAACTGCCCACTCTTGTCCTATAAGGTATGTGTGCTGAATCCCAACTTTGGTTCTAGCTGAAGTCATGGTGGATTCTTCCATAGCCTGGCCACCATGAGGAAGGGGAAGTCTGGGCTGTTTAGGAGGCAATGTGTCAGGACACAGATTTCATTAAAGTCACACTAAGGAAGTAATTACGCTCAGAAACACAACTGGGACTTTGGTCCCAGGTGTTGAATTTAGAGGGTGGTGGCAGCAATCATAATCTTTTGAAAATAGGAAAATAGTAAAATTTAACACTACTTAGCAAAAATAATCAATTTTAAAATAAGAGGCAGCTGAATGGTGCAGTGCATAGAGTGTAGGAGTTGGAGTTTGGAAGATCTGAGTTTGAATCCTGCCTCAGACACCATCTGTGTGAACTGGGCAAGTCACTTAACCCCTGTGCCTCAGTTTCCTCATTTGTAAAATGGGTTGTGAGTAGCAAATGAGATAACATATATAAATTGCTTTGGACACCTTTAAACTCTGTGTGAGTATGTGTGTATATGTATATGTATTTCTCATAGCTATTAGCTATTGTTATTAAAAGAAAAATTATCAGGTGGCTGACTGGGGTGAATTCCTCCCTACTCCTGCCCTACTCCCTACATTAATCTGCTTCTTCACAGGATGAATACAGTGGCCTCCTCATAAATATCCTTGATTTGGGAGCCTGAATCAATAAATCAGCAAGGTTTTATTAAGCACCTACTATGTGCCAGGCATTGGGGATACATGTACAAAGAATGAGACAATCTCTACTGGCAAGGGGCTTACATTCTGCTGGGAGAGACAATAAATACATATAAAAATATATTTAGAGCAAATGTAAAGTGAATTAATACACATATCTATAAAGTAATAAAGATCTGAGGTAGTTTGGGAAGGGGGCGTCTTGCAGAAGATCATACTTTTTACAGGCAGGGATCTTGGTCTCCCTCCCTCCAAGTTGGGATCTTCTATCCCTGTCCCTTGAACAGGGGTATTTGGGTTTTTGTTTCAAGAGAATTTTGTGATACTTGCTTGGATTGCAAAATTTTATTTTATATTTCTGGTGATAACCTTCCCATTCTTCTTCTCATCCTGAGACTGACCACACCCATTTCCTTTCCCTTAAGCTACTGACCTTTGGGACTGAATTGTCTGGCTGATGTGGCCCACTCCAGTCGCCACATGGGACTAGAGGATGGTGACTCTTCTACTCCCAGTACTGACTGATTCATTCATTGCTTAGACTATGTATGCTGTATGTCTAGCCATAATCCCTGGCTGGAAGCCAAGCAGCACATCCCTCTCAAGTACTAGGGTTAAAGGGATATGTCAAACTTCCTGCAAATCCCATATCAGACACTTTCTAGCTGTGTGACCCTGGGTAATTTATTTAATTGCTCTGTGTTTCAACTTCGTCATCCCAAAAATGAGGGAATGGACTTAATGGCCTCTAATGTCTCTTCAACTTCTAAATTTATGAATCTGTTTTCTGACAAATCACAGCTAATCTCCATTTACTGTTTGATCTTGGGCAAGTCACTTCGCTGTCTCTGTTTACTCATTTGTAAGATGAAGGAAACGGCAGCTAGGCAGCACAGTGGATTAAGTGCTGGAGTTAGGAAGATTTATCTTGAGTTCAAAACTGGCCTCAGACACTTACTAGTTGTGTGACCTTGGGCAAGTCACTTCACCCTGTTTGCCTCTTAATCTGTAAAAAAAAAAAGTTGGAGAAGAAAATAGCAAACTACTCTAGTATCTTTTCAAAGAAAACCCTAAATGGAATCATAAAGAGTCAGGTTTGACTGAAATGACTGAACAAATCAGCAAAAAGTTCAAGGTATTGGATTAGATGGCCTTTGAAGTCCTTTATAGTTCCAAATCTGCAGCTCTCCCTCTTTATCCTGGCTAGTGGTGGTATTAGATTTCAATATGTACCAGACTCTACCTCCAGGTTTATCTTGTACAAACAAGTACTTTGTGTTCCTTTACCAAAACAATTTCCTTCCAGTTGCTTGATCTCTCATTGTGGATAATTCTTTGCCAAACCTCGAACTTGGATTCCTTCCACCATTGGCCTCCTCTGTTCCTCATATGCTGCTGAATAGTATGAAAGGAGGTCATACAAGCAGATGTGCCTTATTCACTTCAAATTGTTGTTATGTTTATATAATCTCTGTTGGGCTTTAAAGCAATTCATACAGTTCTCTCTAATTGGTCTCATTTCCCATAGAGACTTCTCTAAACCTTGAACTCTCTTTTCAGCCCTCCCACACCAACTCCTTCCTCTCACTATTAGCAGAGGACTACTTTATACCTTACTGAAAAAAAATGGAGGCCACTTTTCTATAGCTTCTCCTTGTCATTTACTCTATATCTCAAAACCTCTGTGATTCTTCCCCATCCTGTCCTTGTTTAGTCCAGTCTGATGAAGAGGCTCCTGCTCTCCCCACAAAAGCCAGCTTCACTATTTGTACTCTTGGGCCTATCCCCTCCATCTCTTCCAAGGGTCTACCCCTTTTAAGTATCCCTTCTTGCTCCCTTACTTTTAATCTCACCTTATTCACTGACTCATTTTTGATCACTTACATACACACCCAGATTTCCCTTACAATTGATGGAGAACTAGAGGGAACCCTAGGAGCCATCTAGTCTAATCCCCTCATTTTACATATGAGGAAATTGAGGTCCAAAGAAGCAACTTTCCTAAGGTTATATAGCTTGAGGAAGGATTTAAACGCAGGGTCTCTAATTGTAGAGTGAATGAATTTTCCACTTTACCGCACTTGACCCAACCATCCGCTTGACCTATGATCCTTTATCTCCCATATTTTCATCGCCAGACTCCTAGAAAACAAAATCTACACACATTGCCACTGCTCATCTGTCTCACTCACTTGTCAATCTCTTGCAATGTTTTCTGATTTCATCCCTCATTTGAAACCATTCTCTCCGAAGTTATCAATGATCTCTTAATAGTCAAATCCAATGGCCTTTTCTTAGTCTTTGCCCTTCTTGACTTGTCTTCAGAGTTTATCATTTTTTTCCAGACATTCTCTTCTTTCTATGTTTTCTTGATGTTCTCTCTGTTCTCTTTTCTCCTACATCTCTGACCACTCCACACTCTCTTTTTGATGGCGCATCATCATGTCCTGACCCCCAAATGTGGGTGTTCCCCAAGGTTCTGTCCTGAGCCCTCTTCTCTTTCCATATTCTCATTTGACTATTTCACCAATTTCCATTGGTTCAATTATCGTCCCTGTTCAGAGGACTCCCAGATGTAGCTACTTTCTATCTTGAACTCCAGTAGAAATCTCCAACAGCCTATTGCACATAGGCTGGATATTCCATAGGCATCTCAAACTTAACACATTCCAAATAGAATTCATTATATTTCCCCTAAAGATGTTCCCTTTTCTCAATTTTCCTTATTCTTCCAATAGCACCATTCATCCTTTAGTTACCCAAGCTCAAAACCTCAGAGTCATCCTTGCTTTGACATGGCACTCACCTTCATTTCCTTTCCTACTTTAACAGCTCTAACATTCACTCTTTTCTTTCCATTCACATTCCCAGAATTATAAAATGGGGAACTGTAGTTATCCATCCAAATATAGATGTCTTTGACCTTTAATGACCTTCACAATAGGATTTCACCCTGTCCTTTCAGACTTGTAACATACCAGTAACCTTTATCAAATCCAGTTTTAAGACAAAATGGCCTCATTAAGGAAGGAAGAAGGAAAGAAAAAAAACATTTATTAAGCATCTACTATAGAAGGCAACCCTTGAGCTGAGCTGGAAAGCAAGTCTCTAAGGGAATGGGGGGCAGGGGAAGAGAGAAAGGAAACCAGGAATCCTAAGGTGGGAATTTTTCTTAAAGAATCTCATTTTAATTGCATTGATTTTTGTTTGTACAAAAATATATGTTCACTTTATCTTTTATGGTCTTCTCTTTACCTTGTTTGGTTATGAACTCTCCTGTCTATGGCTGTGATTCCTTGATCTTTTGATTTTTGTACTAAGTCATGTATCTATTTGGAGTTTTTTAGTGATATATGGTATGAAATATCAGTCTAAACTTAATTTCTGCCAGACTCCTTTTCTGCTTTCCCAGCAGTTATCACTGAATAGTGAGCTCCTTATCCCAGTAGTTGAGGCCTTTAAACCTTTCATTTTAAAGAGGCTTGCCTAAAATTGTACAACTTGTAAGTGGCAAAGCCAGTATTCAAACTCAGCTTCTCTGACTCCAAATTCAGTTGTTTTTCTGCTGTGCCAAACTTCTTTTTTCTGGAGTAATTATTTTCTGCAAAATTACATTGTGGGGTGGGATAATATAAAGTTGCATTGTGAAGAAGTCCAAGCCTACTTTAGCCCCCACTCTTGAGAGATATCATGTTCATTTTTCTCTATAAGCTTTCCTTCCTCTCCGCCCCCACCTGAGGTACCATTTCCCATAATTTTTGTTTTTTTAAACCTTTCATCCCAGTGCCTAGTACCATGAAACGTGGATCTATTTTCTGGGGAAAATATCAACTAGCCATATAGCTTGGTGAGCCAGAAATCTCTTAAATATAGTAAAAAAAAACCCTCACAGACCTTCACATTGACCCATTAAGATGTGAGATTATTTCTTTTCTCTATTCCAAGCAAGAATGTGAGATAGGTCAAGCTAATCTCTTGGGCCTCCAACCTCTTCTCTTCTCCTTCTCTCCACCGTTTTACCAGTCCCCAAGTGCTTTATTCATGGTAGCACAGGGTGTAAAGCCAGAACATGACTCCACATTCTCTAACTCCAAATCCAGGGTTTTCTCTACCACAACGTGCTTTCCCAAGGGACTAGCATCAGCAAAGATTTGGGGATGGATGACTCTTCCCCTAACCCCATCCCTCCTTCAATCCCTTATCCTTAAAATGCTTAGTGTTCCCTCCTCCTTACCGCCCATCAAAACCAGCTCCCAGGGAAAGATCAGATAAGCATATAAAAGCTGAGAGTAAAATAACTGCTGTCTTATTGTACAACTCCACTTCTGGGCTTCAGAGAGGAGATAAGTCTTCAGTGAAATGGATGAATCTCCTATGGTGGATTTTTAGGCAACAGAGAGCCAAAGGTGAAAGTGACCTTAGGGCATGGAAATCTTCTCAGTGCCACTGAAATCATGCTACATTGGAAGCCAACTATATTTTCCCCATCTTCCCCTAATTGTTTTGGTGGTGAAAATACAAAAGACATCACTTTCTTGTTTAAATGTGCAACTCTAGGGGCTCATCGATCAAGCCTGGAGGTAAACCTAGCAGCCTAGAGGACCAACGCTATTTGCCTTGACTTCAGCAATTCATCTCCGCAAACATTTCTTGATTCCTCCCACGTCAGAGGCAGCAGTTGACAAAGGGGATAGAGCACTGGACCTGGAGTCAAGCAGACCTAAAAATCAGATCTGCCTTGCATATTTACTGTCAATATATTTGATTCTGACTGAGTCATTTAGCTCCTCTCAGCCCAGTTTTCTTATCTATAAAATGAGGATAATAATAGCACCTACCTCCTAGAGTTGTTGTGAGGATAAAATGAGAAAATATTTGTAAGACTCTATATAAATACTATCTATTATTATTATTATTACTTTGAGGCACTGTGTTAGGCTATGGGGAAACAAAAATATTTATGACATAGACCCCATTCTCAAAGAGCAAACAAGGTAAAATGAAGAAAAATTCAAATAACTGTGTTACTAGAAAGAATGCAAAAAGCACCAGACAGTTCTATAAGAAATGTGAGGATGGAAAAACCACTTTTCTCTTTGGTGAAGGATCAGGGAAGGTGTTATTGAAGGGGATGAGTCATGAACTGGTTCATGAAGGACCTTCTTTGATGGAAGGGAGCTCAGCTGGTAGAGATATAATAAGGAGAAGGCTGTAGTCTTGTAGCTGAAAAAGATCTTAATGATGATGACTGTCCAAGGTTCTTAATGTACAGATGGGGAAATTGAAGCCCAGAGAGACTAAAGGATTTGCCCAAGATCACAAGGAAGCTAAACCAAAATTTGAACCCATGTTCTTAACTCCAAATTCAGTGTCTTCTCCATTACAATATGCTGCTCTTAAGGGAAAGCACAAATTAAAGCATGGAGATAGAAAAGGGCAAAATGAGAAGGGATGAAATAGACTCAGTATAGCTGGCACATAGGGTGATTATTCTGTGGATGGCAGAAAGACCTATTGCTACCTATCTTGACTTTGTTTTCTCCACCCCCCAAACATTTTACCCCTGGTGTCAATTTGAATTTTCTTGAAAAAGCATTGCAAAGAAATCCTCTGCCCATACTTATAGGAACTTCATCTTCGACCTTGCCATAGGTTCCCCACCTTCTTCACCTTGCTTGGACTGAAGTCATACTCTCTTCTGCTTATTGGATTTATTATTCCAGAAAAAGCTGGAGGTCATGAAAAATAAACCAGATCAGGAAGCTGACCCACGAAGAGTCAATCAGGAGGTTTTTAGTTAGGGATCCAAGTGTGTCTCAATAACCAAAATGAAAAAAGTTTTGACCTCAGAAATTTTGCTTGATATAATAATATCAATATCAACATTGTTAATAGTCATAATAATAGTAGATATAATATATTGCTATATGTGTACCTTATATTATATAAAATATATTGATATAATAATAGTTAACATAGTTAAAGATTTGCAAAGTGCTTTGAAATATTATCTCATTTTATCCTCACAACAACCCTGGGAGGTAAAGGTTATTCTAATCCCCGTTTTATAGAAGGGCAAACTAAGGTAGCTAGTATCTGAGATTGGATTTGAGCTCAAGACTTCCTCACACTAGGTTCAGTACTCTATCTGCTGAGTCACCTAGCAGAGATGGAAGAAACAGAGGAGTTAGGTGGGGAGATAACTTTTTAGTCATGCTTTCCCCTTTTCCTGAAACATCCTTCCCTTTCTGCCTATTCAATTCCAACCCATGTTCAAGGCCTAGGTCATCTCACTTCTTCCAGAGAGTCCTGCTGGAATACGTGAGTGCTCATGTATCATCCATCACTTAACACTAATTGTTTTCTACTTTTTCCATGCTTCATACACTTCTTCCCATCTTCATCTTCACACCAACCATTGTAAAGTAGGTTCTTTTATGCCCATTTTATAAGTAAGGAAATTGAGTCTAAGAGAATTTAAGCAAAATACAGCTAGTATGTGGGATTTGAACTCCCTAGGCTCATAGTCTTTACTGATACAAGAGCACTAGAATTTATTTCAAGGACAAACTGTGTGTGTGAGTGTGTGTGTGTGTGTGTGTGCATGTGTGCATGTGTGCATGTGCATATGCCATGTCACCTCACTTCCCAAGATGGAAATGACCCCTCCAGCTCAACCTTAATGAGGGGTATAGAATGGTGTGTCTCCATCTTTGGTTAGTTCAGCATAGCAGTGGGGTGATGCCCAAAAGAAAACTTTTTAGCATCACAGCTATGGGAGAAGGCTATCCACAGAACCATTCAGTGTAGGCTGCTACCCAGAATGCACTAGCTTAATCAAAAGCTGGAAACTGCCTTCTGCCCTCTCTACCCCCACCAAGGTTCTGTCTTGTCCTAATTACTTTGATGGGATTCTACAGGCCTGGGTGTCTCTTTTCCTGCCTCAGCTGTCGGCATGATTTCATTTTGTGTTTTGCCTTGGCTAAGCCCCTGACCTGCTGTAATTATTTTCCCAAAGCGGCTGCAATCCCCATTGCATGCAGGGTAATTATCTGCAGTAAGGACAGAGTGATTTGTCAGCTTCTGATGGAGCCCTTGCCTGTCAGCTGGGTATAGGCTCAGGCTGGCATCTCTTTTTAATCAGTCATTCAGGGTTTTTTTTAAAGGAGTGGGAAGCTTCTGCAAGACCCCCATCCCAGAAGAATCTGTTATGGTTATGAGTGTTGTATCTCATGGAGCAGTCCTTTATTTGTTATTCCTCCCTATGATCCTAAGATATTGGGTGGTTTTCCTATTTCGGAGACTATGTGACCATGATAGGAAATCCAAAAGGATTTCAGTGTCCCTAAAATCACTTCCAAAGCCCTGACTCCACAGTAGTTCTTTCCAGCCCCAGGAATCTGGCTAGTGGAAGTTGAAGTTCATGAATTTTCCTTCTCCCCTCCAGCCCCATCTCACTGGGGCTGGGCAAAGTTTGCTACCATTAAGCTGCCTTCTCCTATCTCTCCATTGCCTTTCCTCCTTCAGGCTTAGGTCATACATTTTTTTTCCTGTGGTTCACCCATCACTTTTAATTTTCCAGCTTTATTGCACCACATTCCCCTTTACGTGTGTGCTATGATATAAACTGGGCTATTAGGCAGTGATGTAGTAGGGAAAAAATGTTGGATGTTGGTTTTAGGGTAATCAAAGGGGCTGCTATACAAGTTTTTTTAGAATACTTTACTGGAGCTCTCTTTTGTGCCTGTAAATTCTCTATTTCATTTGTGCACAGCTCATATAATTATGAGCTCTTTGAAGTCAGGGACTGTATCATTTTTCATGTTTCATGTTTCAGCACCTGACACAATGTCTTTACATATAGTAGGTGCTTAATAAGGTCAAAGGATTTCAGACTTGGAAGGGACTTTTTAGAATGATCTGATCTAACTCTTATTTTATTGATAAGGAAACTGAGACACAGATAGGTTAAGTGATTTTCCCCAGCTTCATAACCAGTAAGTGACAGAGTAGGCATCCCATCCCAGATCTACTTATCTGGTTTAAGAAGGATATTGATAAACTGGAGACTGTCCAGGAAAGAGTAACCAGTATGGCAAAGAGTCTTGAGTCTATGACATATGAGGATAGGTTAAAGTAACTAGGTATGTTTAGGGAAGAAAAGTTTAGAGTCTGGGGGAGGAGTTCTTGAAAGGCTGTCATGTGAAGGAGGGATTGATTAGACTTACTGTTTGTCCCTACAGGGCTCAACCAAGAGCAACAAGAAGAAGTTACCAAGAACTCAGTTAGGCTTGATGTTGGGGAAATTATATTGGAGTGGTCCAAATAATAATAATTCTAGCTGTCCAGAAATGGAATGATCTGGCTTAAGAGGTGATGAGTTTCCCCTCCTGAGAGATCTTTAAGCAGCAACTAAATGAGCACTAGTTGGGCATATTCCATTGGTTATTCTTTTGGTCTATGTATTGAACTAGATGGATGCTGCCAATACTTAAATTCTGTGATTCTGTGACTGTGTTATTCCTGGTATCCTGGGTATATACCTCCTATTGGATTGTATGCTCACCGAGGACAAGCACTGTGTTATTTTTCACCTTCACATTCCCAGGGCTCAGCATAATGTAAAAATAAAATAGACTCTAGATAAATGTCTGTTGAATAACTGAATCCTCACCCAATATGCAGGCTCAATGTATTGTGATAGTGTGATTTCTGAGTTTTTCTACTGCTGGATATTAATTCAGTGACCTAAGCAACATGATACCTCATGGAATTTAGGTTTCCTCTTTGGAAATATTCCTTGGGCCTCTACCTCATTCCTACTCTACATGCAGAAGTGAGATGATGGTGTCTATGGCAACCAGGGCAAGGAAGAACCTCAGATTGCCCTGTAAATACACACCTTTGATTCTTTTAGCAAAACAGATGAGTAACTTTGTACCTGTGCCTTGACTTCTCTTATTACTGGGACCATGTGATAGATACTACAAGTGATTAATTGCCAAGCAAGAAGGCGAGCAGAGCTCAGGTCCAGAGCTCTTAGGAATCTTGCTTTCCACATCTCCAAAGCACAGAGTTCCCACTGGGGTGTGCCACTTGGGCCTTTTCTCTTTAATGGTTGTCCCATTCATCAACCCCTCCTCCCCACCTCTAGGACTGGCTTTCTATCCTTCTCTTTGTTGTTCCCTCCGAGTCAAGCTGTTTCTGTCTTTCTAGGGGATAATTAACTAATCTGATAAACTCGTTGTATTAATGAGAAAAGGCTGTGGAAACTCTTCAGAGACCTCATTCCAGTTCCTAGACTATATATACTTCATGTAGCAAGAGAGTGGCAGATTCAAAATGTGTAGTGAGGCTCCACATATGGCAGCACTTGTCATTCTGTATGTCTTGAAGGGAGGTAGAACAAACCTTTTTAGACTCTTTCCCCTCACTCTTTTCTAAGGGAGACTTTCCTGCCAGGAGGGTGTCAGCTGGACAGAATTGACCTCTAACCTGTGGATGGCCAAAGTCAAACAAAGCAGGCTAGAAACAGGAGAGTCAGGAGTCAAACCGAAGTTTAATTTCAAAGTGAGGGAAATGTCTTACAAACAAGGACACATGTATTGGAGCCTTGCCCCCAGTTGGGGGGGGGATGCCAGGCAGTGTGGGGACATCTCAATACTTAGACCAATGGCTGCGCAGGGAGCTGCAGCTCTGACAATGAGGGATCACAGAAACAAGTGATAAGTTTGATTCAAAGCAGAACGTGGATACTTGTCTGAGCTCAGAGAACACCTGATGCTGGTCAAAGCAATACAATAGTTATGTGATTTTGCTAGAGGGTGAGATCATCCAGAGATGAGTGCAAAGGATTGTTGTTAGGCCAAGATTAGGGCACAGCTTGCTTGTATTAGCTCTGGAAAACAGGGTGTCTATCTTGACATTTCCCTCTTTTGGAAAAAAAGAACCCCTACTCTTCTGGTCAATAAAGGAGAGGCAGGTATAAGCCAAGATGCCATGAGAGGCCATTTGGGCAAGAATGAAATGTTATTTGGGGGGGTTAGTTCCTTGAGGGGACCAATCAAGGAAGTCTGTCTCAAGTATCATTGCTAACCATTGTTTACTTGCAAGCAGAAAATAAGCAGGGGTCAAGAATGTGGAGGGAGAAAACACCAACACACACTTGTATCAAGACCTTGGTGGTTGAGCACATAACTAAAGGGAAGAGGATCGAAAAACTAGGATGGTATACTCTGCCCTGGTCCAGAATCTTGGGACAGCTGTCTCCTCTGGGTGTTGGCTGCTTCTGGGTCTGTGACAAACCTTGAGGTTCCTGGAGGATTCTGTCATTCAATCAGGAGCAGGGGATTTCTTCAGATGATCCAGGAGTCCACAATCACAAGTTTGGCAGCAGTCAGAAGAACTTGGTAGGGGTCCTTAGAGAAAACTCCTTGCATCAGTCTTTGAATCTGAGTTTCTAGTCATTATAACATAGGTCCTTAGTTAAGAGTTTTTAAAAAACACATAGAGATGATCCAGTTTCCCAGCTCCACAGGGCTAGGTTCAAGCAATGCAATAAAGTTTTTCTCACAATTCCCATAATTGAATAATTACATTAAGTCAGGTATAGATAAAATTATTTAGAGGGCTCACAATAGACTAGTTCTGAGAAGGGAGATTTGCATGTCACCAAGACAACCAAGAAAGCTTAAACATAATTAAAACCATTTTTTATTCTATGTATTTAGTGATCCATTCTCAACATCCATTTAACCAGCACATTTTGAGTCCCAGATTGTCTCATGTAATCACCTGGTCCCCCGGTGTCTTTTCTTGGACAATAGGCTTTACTCTCAGGACAGCTCTAAAAGGAGTTGTATTTCTCTGGATCCAGATCTAAGGGTTCTTGGATAATTGTGCTACTAATATCATTTAAATTGGGTTCTCTAATTTTGAAACTTCAGAGAATTTCAGTGCATGTACCATTTGTTGTTTTTATCCTTACCAGTTTTATACCTGACATAAAAATCTTTTAAAAATTTATTAGGGTCCAACTGTAAAATGAACTTTTCTGCCTTTTAAAATTATCAGACGGATACTTGACTTTCTGTGAGTCATTGCTGAATTGTGATCCAAAGGCTGGCTTAACCCAGTTAGAATCCCTCAGAGCATCCAGCTCTGATAAACACTGCGTCTCCTTTGCACTTGCTATTTTTTGTTGAATAGGACCAAATAGTAATTACTAATGATTCATGATGGTTAATAATAATATCTTGGATTTATGTGCTTGCCTTTAGGGTTCATAAAGTATTTTATGTATGTTCTCTCATTTGGTCTTCACAAGCCTGGGTCACAGGTACTATAATTCTCTCCATTTTACAGATGAGGAAAACTAAGGCAGATAGAAGTTAAATGTGTTGCTTAGGACCGCATAGATAGGAGATGTTTGGGTCTAGATTTAAATTCAGGCCATTTTCCTGAGTCCATATCTGGCTTCAGACACTTACTATGTATATGATCCTGGGCAAGTCACTGAACCCTGTTTGCTTCAGTTTCCTCATCTATCAAATGAAGAGGAGAAAATGGCAAATCATTCCAATATCTTTGTCAAGGAAACTCCAAATGGGGTCACAAAGAGTCAATACAACTGAAAAACAACTGGACAACTTCTTGATTCCAGGGTCATCGTTCCACCTATCTGGGGTTTTGCTTAACTGGTTCATGAACTACTTCTGTTCATCTGCTTTGGAGAGACATTGTGCTATTGTGGAGAGTGTTAGACTTAGATTCAGGAACATATGGATTCAAATATCATTTATGATCCTCACAAATTGGGTGAATCTGTATAAGAAACAACTCTTGAGACACAGGTTCTTAACTTGAATAACTGAAGACTAATAAGTCCCTTCAGCATGTGAGCTCCTGGAAAGCAAGGACTGTTTTTGCATTTCTTTATATCTCCAGCAGTTGAGATAGTGCTATATATAATTATAATTCAGTTGATGTGCTCTGTGATCCTTGTGATTATCATTTTTTTCCTGTAGTAATAAACTTTTTTCATTCACATATTTATTAATTTCATTCAAATAGTTATTAATTATTTCTATAATTTATATTTTGACCCATTCATTTGTTAGGATTTCATTGTTAAGTCTATTTTTGGGTCTGAGTTTTTTGCTTGTACTCCCTGAACTATTATTTTTATTATGTCATAATCTATAATGAATAGCTTACTATTTCTGCCCTTTTACATTTTTCAAATATGGTAGTAAATTTTTATAAAAGTTCCATTTGGAACTAAGACATAAATTTATTCTTTAGTGGTCACGCTTGGAAGATGCCATAAGTATTTCAGTTTTAGTTTCTTTAGCAATTAGTTCAATTCTCTATTTTCCCTTCTGGGTATCTTTCTGTTTGATTTGTCAAAAACTGAGAGAAGGACATTAATATCTCCTGCTATTAGTGTGTCACTATGTCTGTCTTCTTATAATTCAGTCAAGTTTTTCTTTATAAATCTGGCATTTTTAGCCTATAAGTTTGTTATTGATATTGGTTGTTGTCTCAGTTTTCTTTCAACACAATGTAATTTCCTTGTTTATCTTTATATTGTGAATTTTTATTTTCTCTTTGATAGCATAATTACAACTCCTGTTTCTTCAATTTATCTTCTTGTAAAGGCAACCACACTGGCATACCCAGGATGGCTGCTAGCACAGGTTCTTAGATCTGCTTTGCTAGGAAAGATATCTATTTAAGGGGACAACAATCCTTTTTAATTACATTCAGAAAATACAGATAGAGAAAATAAAGACCAACAGACAGAGCTTTTAACTGTCTGACCATAAGCAATACATACATCACAGATCAACAGACAGCTCTGTCTGATTGTTACATACGTACAAAGTTACCAGAGAGATAAGAACCAACATCTGGGTTTTCAAAGCTGGGGGCTCATTAACAGCTAGCCAGATTCTCATCTGGTACATGAAGCTTTTTCCAAAGAGTGAGCCCCAAAGCAAAACCTCACCTCAGAATATATGTAACAAAAACTGTGCTTTTGATTGTCTCAGTTAGTAGGCATGAAACCTACATAACTCAGCGCAGCTGTGAACTGTTAAGGTTCAAAGGAGATTGAATTTTCACATGCTCAGAATTCCCAGCCTGAGCCTGGGAAACTGACCTGTAAAAAAAAAACAAAAAATAATTCTACTTTGCTTGCTGTGACATTGCTGCAAGGTTGTTCCATCCTCTCATTTTTGTTTTGTGTATCTATTTGATTTTGGGGTGTATTTCTTGTAAGTAACATTTTGTGGGGCATTGTTTCTTATCCAATTCTATCACTCTCTTTCATTTTATTGGATTATCTAATCCATTCACATTTGAAGTTATGAGAATTAAGTTTCTATTTTCTTCCATTTGTCAATCAAAGTAGGTTGCTCTGGAGCATTTTCATTCCCAAATAATTATAGAATGCCCTTGAGAAGAAGAAGTGACATAATCATCAGAGGACAGCTCCTTGGGACAGAAGCAGCTGCTCTATTACCCCCTTCCGCCAAGACAAACTTCAGGCTTGGGTCTTGGGAGTCACAGAGTCGTGGGAAAGGATGGAACTTTAAAAGATAATAGTTGTGGAGGCAGTTTAGAAGGTCAGAGACAGAAGAGGTTTGAAAGCATGCCAAGGTTTCTGAAAGAGGTAGAACTGAGAAGTAGTAAGGCAAGCTGATTCCTGGGACCTGGAGCTGTAAGAACTCAGGCTGCTGAGGTGCACTAGCTATGGAACAACCTTCTTTTACCTTGGAACATGAGGATTTCAGGCAATTGTTCTTTTGCCTGCTGGTATTGGAATCTGTGGGAGACCTCACTCATTGTAAGGTAGGAATTTCAAAATTGATTCTATTGTTTGATCTTTTTCTTATTCCCTAATACAATGCTTTGCAATTTAACTTACAATTCACACCCTGTTTGTTGGTTGAAATTGCATTAGATGAATATTCAAGCTGAATGCTATCCTCCACACTGAACAGTAATGTAATTTCAGAGTAGAATGGAATATCCATTACATTTATGAACCAGTACATATCAAATTGGTGCAAAATCTTTATGGCATCAATAGGGAAAAAAAAGTTATGCAGATCTTAAAAAATGATGCAGAGTTTTAAAAAGTTACTTTCTTACATTTTAAAAAATGAGTTTTTCTCCTTTAAAATATTGTTAACCCAAAGACGCCTAAGTAGCATCCATCCATCCATCCATCCATCCATCCATCCATCCATCCATCCATCCATCCATCCATCATCCATCATCTATCTATCTATCTATCTATCTATCTATCTATCTATCTATCTATCTATCTATCATCTACCTATCTATTATCTATCTATCTATCACTTTTATTTTTGCAGATACAAAGGGCATCATCACCGGATCCTTTGAGGTTTCTATGCTGCTGGAGAATTGGGATGGGGGCAAGGGTATGGGCTCTAAGAATACAGCAAATGAAGGGATGAAGCATTGGCTGAATCGAAGCTGCTGTCTCCACTGTAGAAACTAGGGCTGGCCAGAGCAGGAGCTGAAGGAAGTGGAAAAATCCAAGGACAGTGTTATCAGTGACCTTCAAATTTTCTGACTGTTGGGAGATGAAATGACACCAGCATCCTTGTACATGAGAGAAGGCATGACTGCATAGGCGAGGAGTTAGAAGGGGCAATAAAACTCAGGAAGGCCTCTCTTGAAATTTCTGTGCTGTAGTTGACAAGACATATCCAAGATTACAACTGTTGCTAAGGGTAGAATCATGTAAGGAGCTGGAGTGGGATGTGGAAGAGACAGTAACGTCCTTGGAAGATATTGTTGGTGTCATTTAAGTTTCCTACCCTGGAGCAAAAATTTATGATCACACCCTGTTTCAGTTATACTAATGCTTGATTTATGATAATGGGCAAATCTGATGTTATAGTGAAAAATTCAGTATGTCTAATTCATTCTTATTCTGTTATACCATTTTCCAACTTAGGAGAGCTGTGGAAACTAAATGGAACCAAACTCTTTTATTCCATCTGATTGCACACCCAGCAGAAACTTGATGCAATGAATCCTTCCTCCTTGAACATCTCTATTAAAAAAAACCAGCAAGATAAATTGCTAGTAGTAATCCCTGGGCTACACTGGATGTCCAGGAGGAAAGAAATGTCATTCTCTGGATTTAAAAGTTTGACTTTTGCCAAACTTAGATTTCAACCTTGGCGTTCACTTTAACAGTCCAAGGCTCTGAAAAGTCTCTGTTTCTGATTGCTGTAGAGTAAGGGTCAAAACAAGGGTAGGTCATTCTTATAGTTTCTTAGGTGAAATATGGTGAGGAGATCTAGTACAGCCATCTACATCTATCTTCATCTTGCTACCACCTTATATGCTCATATTGGCTTCTCAGTCACATCTCAGGAACTCATCAGCCAACGTTTGAGATGCCAAAGGGTTGATGTGATTGTCTGGTTGCTATAATACTATCAACAAACAAATTCTCTGTGGTTCATCTGAGGAAGATATTTATTTATTAGGCTAATAAAACTGTTCTTTTTGCAAAAATGTCTTCCATAAAGTTATGAGTGACAATACATGAAAGAGCTAGGGAGTTGATGATGATTAAAACATACAAATAAAAGGAAAGGGCCCTGACAAAGAGGCAATGGGGTATAATGGAAAGCACAATAGACTTGACCTTAAATAAAAGACTTAGGTTTGAATCTCTGCCACTTACTAAACAGTTGACCTTGGGCCTGTCACTCTGTCCCTCAGTTTCCAAATCTGTAAAATATATATAATAATTTTCATTTTCTATCCACTTTGCAGATTTTAAATCCTTTTTTGAGAACAAATTTCAAAAAGAGAAGGTTATAGAGAACTTGAGAACTCTGAGCAAGAGATATGCTTTGCAAACTGGAAAGCTGAACCTGAAGCATTAGTAGTTATGGTAAGCCCAACCTTGTGGTGAGATAGGCTAGAAAATCTAATTCTATACATCCATGTCTGCTGCTACAATTCTTCTCAGACTTTCCCACATATATTTGCACCATCTTATGCTTCCTTTCAAGTCTGTACATTTTACTCAGAGAGATCTTTGCTCATTTCTATTTTGTTTTTATGTTGTCATTTTTTGAGGGGGCGAGGTGGTAGGGACTAAGCAGAAGAAGAATGTTGAGCTGTATTTTGCTTGCTAAAAAGTATGAAAATGAAAAGTAATAGTTTCTTTTCCTCCGCAATCATAGGAATTACTTTTTTCATTTTCTCACCTATAGTTGAGAAAAATGTCTCTGAGCTTTCCCATTGTGTGAATCTTGACAGGGGCACATTCGGGGTTACTTTTTCCAGTGTGTGGATAAGACAGCAATTAATTGTTCTCACTTCCTCTAAGTTTCTCAGTATTGAAATTCTTTCTTTTTATTGAAGTCCTGTGTCCTCATCTCCTATAATAAATACACACATACCCTCTCACCTACTTTAAACCTGTCAAACCAACACTTATACCAAAATATTAGCTTGTCTCTAAGGTCCATGGAGCTAAAATTATCTCCCAGGAGAGAAGGAATTACAAACCCTGAATAAAGGCACAAAAATGAAGTTATATCGTGTACACACAAGGCTGAACACATGCTTAAGCAGAATAGGCAGATGTCTGTGTGATAAGGCCATAGAAAGGTCCTCTGTTCCGCAAATACCTTCCCTAAGCCCGAGGTGATTTTTGAAATGTTATGGTTAGAGTTTTATTTCATTAATTTAGAACTTTTATACCTGTTAAAACATGCATATATTCCTAGGAGCAGTTGTACTTTGGCAATTTTGTTTGTAAGCTTGTTTTACTTCCTATCTCTCATACTGGATTGTAAGTTTCTTGAGTGTTGAATTACATATTGTTTCATTTTTGTATCTTCAGCATACAGTACAATATCTTACAAATATTCAGTTCAATTCAACAAATATTAAGTACTCAGTAAGTACAATATTTACTCTAGGTGCTGAGGATATGCAGATAAAAAAATTAATGCCATCCCTACCCTGTAGGAGTAATATAGTCTAGTGGAGGGTGAAGAAGAAAGCATATCCGTAAATGATAATATAAGTTAAAACTCAACTCAACACACATGCCGAGAACAAGACACTTAGATCATAAGTATATTTCAAAAGGAAGGGATTAATTTCAAGTAGGGAGTGGGGAGATTGGGAATAAGATCAGAAGAGGCTTCATGGAGGAGGTAGTGGTATGCTTAAATGGATGGATTTCAATAGGCTGCAACTAGGGAAGTCTGTTCTAGTCCTGGGGGATGGGGAGAAAACACACATGCACAGAAGTAAGAGAGGGTGGAATGATACTAAAGAATGGCACATGGCAGTCAACTTGTATTGATTATTGATTGATTGTATTTGATATTGACTAGAATAGCAATTCTCCAAATTTTTGATCTTGAGACCCTTTATACTTAAATATAATTGAGGGTCCCAAAGAGCTCTTCTTTCTTGTGGGTTACATCAAATGTGATACTTCTCATATTTGAAGTTAAAACTGATAATTATAAAAAATATTTATTGATTCATATAAAATTAACCCATCATATGTTAACACAAATACCATATTTATAAAAATAACTGTGTTTTCTATTATAAAAAATAGTTTTTACATATTGTTTTACATATCTTTGCATATTTCTTTAATGGCTGGCTTAATAGAAGATGGCTGGATTTTCATATCTTTTTCTGCCTTTAATATATTGCTATATATTTTTTGAGTGAAATATATGAAGAAAATTCAGTCTGAAATATATAGTTAGAAAAGAGAGGAGTGTTTTACTGTGCAAATAATATCTTATTATGAAAATATTTTTGACCTGGAGGATTCTCTAAAAGAGTCTTGGGGAATCCCAAAGGTCCTCACACTATGTTTGTACAACTGATGATCTAGACTCTAGACCATAAAGCTTGGGAAGAGAAATAATCCAAAAAGGAAATTGGAATCAGACTGTGGGAGGATTTTGACCATTAGACATTTGGTTTTTTTTTTGATGACCAATGGTAAGTTCTTCAAGTTTTCTGAGCAGGGAAATGATAAGATTGGACTGGTGAATTAGCAAAATATTTTCATTCCAGTATGACACGAATTGGAGACCTGAAGATACTGAAGGAAGGGAGATCACTTAGGAGGCTATCATCATGGCTCAGGCAAGAAGAAATAAGAACTTGGATTAGATTGGTGGCCTGGGAGTGATGAGGAGGAGGCAGGTGCCATAGATGTGTATTTTAGGGGAAGAATTAATAAGACTTAGCAACAGATTAAACTTTTGTCAGTTGTTGATACCATAGTACAAAGTGAATTCCAAATCCTTTTCTAAGAACAAGTTCTGATAGGAGGGGAGGCAGCATGGAAGGTATTGTGTAGCCTTGGACTCTGTTTTACTGAGAGGTCTGAAAGAAAACTAAATGGGAGAAAAGGATAAAGGAACGGGAAATCTAGGGTTGAAGACACATTTCCTCTACTTCCTAACTTTGCCTAGGATCATCCCAGCCTGCACCCATGTTGGAAACATTGTTCATTGAATAATTGTAAGGATTATAGATATAGAAGTAGAGGGGCATTTACTGGTCATCCATCCTCCTTTCCATAGTGGGAACCTTGAGGCTCAGAGAGTTGAAATGATTTGCCCAAGGTCAAGAACAAGTAACTGGGTATGATTTACTATGAGGATTTCTAATAATTTTTTCTAATTGCCTATTTTGGTGTGTGTAGCTATTTCTTTGTCTTCATCAGTTATCTTCCCTTTCCTCCCTCTACCTAGGACTGGTGTAGTTTTGAGTATGAAATCTGCTCCACCCCCATGATCCTTGGTACCTTAGGGTTAAATTTGTTTCAATTCCTTCTGAAAATTTCTTCCAAAAGACCTCCAAACTTCCCACTTTGTTACTTCTTTCTTAGAGAAAAAGTAAACAAGCATTCCCACCCATAGTACAGATGACAATTTACCTATGTCCTCACACCCTGTACAACTCAGATCTGCTATGGGCTTTCCTCTAGATCTTGATATTTTATGAATGAGCACACAGGCAGTTCAGTAGTTATCTTCTTCCCCCTGCCAACAGTATATAACTTTGAATTATGGTGTAGCATAGTCTCATAAATGTATGAGGGTTGCCCAATTGGTAATGGGAAAGAGGGAAAGGAATAAGCATGTATCATGCACCTATGTACACTATGCTAAGCAACTTATAAATATTATTTCATTTGATCTACATAACAATCTTGGGAGGCAGGTACTTTTATTATCCCAATTTTACAGTTGGGAAACTGAGGCAGACAGTGGTTTAAGTGATTTACCCTGGGCCTAATGTCTGAAGTAGTATTTGATCTCAGGTCTTTCTGAATTCCAGACCCAGTATTCTATGTACTGTACCACCTAGTTGCCTAGGGAATGGTAATTGGAGAATAGGCTATAACACATCACCAAGCAAGAACTGTGCAAGAGATACAACTTGCAAGATATAAATCATACACATGTGTGACTCAGAAAGGAAGGTGGACTGGTCATTAGGTAATCACAGGATTAAAATGGCATTTCCTTTGCATTATCTAGGCAAACATTCCTGGGCAAATATATCAAATACAAGATTCTGGCCTCGGATTCTCACTAACTGTGTGACTTTGTCTGCCTCAGTTTCTTCAACTGTAAAATGAGGGTGATGGACTTGTTGGCTTCCAAATTCCCTTCAGGAGCTAAACCTATAATCATATAATTCCATAATTCTTTGGTTTTGGGGAATGAATGCTACAATAATTAGCTCAGTGTTTGGAAAACATATGATAAGAGCTCAATAGGTGTTTGGTGATTTAGTTTGAGTATTTCAGGGACCTACTTAAAAGAACAGCATTCAAAGACTGGAAGACTTCATTTGTTTGGTAGTGATAGGGGGTCATTATGCACAAATGACCCATGGTCCTCACCTTGCTCCTTCTCTAGGCATCCTGGATGAGGAGCAACTGCAGTAGCAGTGGGGAATTGACTAAGACCTTACCTCTTCTGGCAGCCAGGTAGAACCTAGCTGCAGCACTCCCCTCCCCCTTTCAGGATAAGTAATCAAGAATACTCATTCTAGATACCCCTTGGTACTTTGGATAAATTTAAAAAAATCTTTTGGAGACCTGGAGCTTTGTTTTTCATCAACCACTCACTATCACCCCTATGGCTAACAATTCTGCACTATCTATTTCTCTTCTTATTTCAATATTAATCAGTCACAGGCCACATAATAGAGAACTATTTGCAACTCCTACCTCCTGTTCTTTCCTCTCCATCCTCTTAAATCTCATGCCAACTATGTCCTTCTCCAACCTTACCCACCTCTTCCATGGTGCCTCTAGAATTCTCATTCTATAATGTACAAATTTCCCTTTGTTCTAGACTTCTTTCTTTCACACTCCCTATCTACTAGCCCTCACTGAGACCTAGCTCCCACCTGAAGACACTCCTTCTTAGCCTTCTTCTTCTCTATCTCTGCCTGTACCTCCATCTGCAAGCTCTGATACAGTCATCCTGGAAGAGTCAGCTCCTTACTATCGACTGCCACTTCAAGACTCTCCCTCCAAGACTACCTCTTCCTCTCTTCCTTTAGAGTTCACAGTATCAAAATGTTCTTCCCACTCAAGGTTATAGTGGTTATTTTATACTGACTTCCAAGTTATTCTGCCTCCTTTCTCAAGGAGTTTAATATCTCCTCACTAGCTTTCTCTTCTCCCCAACTCTTGTCTTTAAAGTAGGGAATGTCAAGCTCCCTAATGTCTCCATTCTTCAGTTTCCCTAAGTAATTGTCACATAACTGTGTTGAGTGAGAAAATTATGATTCATATTAATGAGCTTCCAAAGGACTCTTACTGAAGCAAGGCAATCTATTTAGACTTCCTTAATTTATTTTTCTATTTCACTCATAAAACCTTTTCCAAACTATCTCTTTTTTCTTTAAGCCTCTAGAAACTCTCCTTACTATTTTTCACTCTTTATGAGAAAATTGAGATCATTCCATGTAAGGGATGTCCCTTTTCTTCATCTCAAGATCCATTTACATCATCCTCCACTTTCTCCTCCTTTTCTTATCTCTGTCAATGAAGTAACCCCCTCCTTTTTTTAAACCAGGATCAACCCCTTTAGATGTGCCCTTGACCCTATCCCTTCCCAGATTGCAACCCCAATTATCTCCCTCTCTAATCTTTAACCATTTCCTGTCTATTATTTCTCTGCTGTCCCCAAAATTTGATTATCTGATCACAGTCTTTTATCATTCCTTCTTTCTTCTGTCTTGCAGCCATCAGCGCTGTCATTCATCATCAACATGACCTCTAATCTTTGCAATTTTCATTTCTTTCCCAGGTTATCCATCAGCTCTCTACTGCCTATACTCATTTCCCTTCCTTTTCTTCACCTCTTGCTAAATCACTTGTCCTATCCCTGATCATGCCTTAAAATCCCAACCTCAGACTACTACTACCAGTTGCTTCTTTTGCTCCTATCCATGTGTTACTGAATGGAACTGGAGAAAATCATGAAACTCTGCATACTGAATCCACTAAAATTTTATGTTACTAGTCTCAACTGGGCCCTACCTGCAGCAAGGCAATCCTTTTACATCTCCCTACTTGATTTATTATCCCTCTCCTGACAGCAGTTATTCCAATTTTTTTCATCCTTGCTCCAGCCTTCTATGGTACCCCATGGTCCCAACCTCATGCCTCATACACCATGAAAAAATTCAGGCAACTTACTAAGAGCTCCCTCTTTGATGATCTCATCTCAAATCACTCAGATGTCTTCTCCCACAGTCTCTTCCTTAACCCTTGTCTGACATGAAGAGGTGGCCCTTTTTCTTGCTAAGGTAATTTCTTCTACTTGTACCTTTAATTCAGTTTCTATCCCATCTTCTTCAGTAGATTGCCCCCTCTGTCATACTCATGCTTATAAATCCTCAATTTCTCCTATTGACTGCTTCCCTGATGCTTACAAACAAGCCTATGTTTCCCCAACCTCTTAAAAATCTCCTCAATTTCTTGCTGGCTCTTTATTGTCATATATCTACCTTCTCCTTGGCTAACCTTAGAAGCTGCTTACACTCTCCTCTCACTTAATTGAGAACTTAGTTTCTAACTTCATTATTCAGCTGAAAATGCTCTCTCTAAAGTTACCAAGATCTTAGTTACCAAATCTCATTTTCTTTTCAGGCCTCACCTTTGAAGTCTTTGACACTGATGATCACTCTCTTTTCCTAAGTTGTCTCTTCTCCCTAGGTTTTTGTGGTCCTCTTTCTTTTGAGTCTTCTCTCTGCTTGACCACTCTTTCTCAGTCCATTTTGCTGAATCTTTATCCAGATCACACCCACTAACTATGGATGTCTCCCAAGCCTCTCTCCTGGATCCTTTTCTCTTTTTCCTCTATACTATTTTGCTTGGTGATCTCATCAGCTTCCATAAGTTCAATTATCATCTTTAGGGATAGGATTTCTAGCTCTACATAAAGCCTCAGTCTTTCTTGAGCTAGTCGTATATCACCAACTGTCTATTGGACTTCTCAAACTGAATGTTCTGTAGACATCCCAAACTCAATTAACAAAGCTCTGCTTTCTTATCCTTTCCCCAACAAAGAAAAAAAGAAAAATAAAAGCTGTTAAAAAACAGGTATAATCAAGTAAAACAAATTTCTGCACAGAGATGTCCAAAAATTTTTTGTCATTTTGCATTCTGAATCTTTTACCTCTTTATCAGGAACAGGGAAGTATGATTCATCCTTAGTCCTCTGGAATTGTGGTTGGCCATTATGATCCTTATTCATCATTACTGATAAGAGCTCTCAGTTTTTTTAAAGTTATTTATCTTTGCCATATTGTGGTAATCACATAAATGATTTTCCTGGTTCTGTTTACTTCATTCCACATCATACAAGTTCATACAAGTCTTCCCAGATTTCACTGAAACCATCTCCATTATTTCTTTCAGTACAATAGTGTTCTACCATATTTATATATCATAATTTGTTCATCCATTCCCCAATTTATCAGCATTCCCTCAGATTTCCATTCTTTGCAGCCTCAAAAAGAGATGCAAATATTTTTATATATCCTTAGTTACAGTTTGTTTTGCTTAGGACTAATCCTTCCCTTAATCTATTGTCCTTCTAATTCCTCTTTTCCCCTTTCCTTCATATTTCTCTTTTGAGTGAAACGAACTTCTGCACCCAATTCTCTCTCTCTCTCTCTTTCTACATACGTATGTATGTATGTATATATCCTTTCCTCCTTTGATTCATTCAGATAATAGTGAGGTTGAACTGTCATCTGCTCCCCCAACTCCCTCCTCTTTGTTTATATAGATGTCTAATTGTACATTCAAATTATGTGAGATAATTTTCTTAACCTTCTTTCCCTACCTCCTGTACTTTTCTTCCTCTCATTTTCCATTCTCCTCTTAAGATAATCAATATATATCAGAACCACTCCCAGGTTTGGTCCAATTAGACTTCCTCTAGGACCACTGATGATGGTAAAATTCAGAGGGGACACGTATCATCTCCCCACATTGTAATGTCAGCAATGTATTCTTTCTTAGTTCCTTATCATTTTCATTCGTGTTGACCTATTTATGTTTCTCTTAACTCTTGTGATTGAACTTCAAAGTTTCTATGTCATTATGGTCCTCTCATCATGTATGATTGAAGGTTCTTTATTTCACTAGAGGTCCATTTGTTCCCTTTTAGCATCATACTTAGTGTTTCTGGCTAAGTTATTCTTGGCTATGAGCCTATATCCTTTGCTTTTTGGAATATTGTATTCTAAGTGCTCTATTCCTTTATGTTGATGGTCACTAAATAGTATATTCCAGACCTTAGTTCTTGAATTCTTGGTTTCTGGCTGTTTCTGATATTTTTTCTTTGACCTGGAAGCTATAGATTTTTGGCTATGATGTTCCTGAGAGTTTTCACTTGGGAGAATCTTTCAGAAAGTGACCATTGTTGGCTAATCTCTTTATTTCCACTTATCTTTCTGGTTCTAAGAGATTTGAGTGGTTTCCTTTTAAGATTTATTGAAATATGATGTCAAAGCTCTTTGTATTTTTAGTTAGAGCAAATGTCCCAATAATTCTTAATTTTTTTCTTCTCAGCTCTGTTTCCAAGGTTTTGCTGTTAATTCCCTTTCTAATTCTTTCTTCCATAGCTCTCATTTCTTTTCCATTTTTTCCCTCAAGTGCTCTCATTTTAAGCAGAAAAACATGTTTGACTCAAACAATACAAAACTAAATGCTTCCTTCATCTTTTCCAGGAATTGTAGCTGAGTTTGTGCTCAAGCTGGTTTTCTCTGAGACTTTCCTTGTCATTGTTCTGGAGTCATTCTCTTCTTCTGGGTTTGTGGTTGGAGCTTCCTTGATAACTTACCTAGTCTTTATAGTGGGCTTCTGTTTATTTGCTCATCCTTCCAGCCTATTTCCTGCCTTTGGGACTTGTTCACTCCCTCATTACTGTTAAGGATAACACTGCCTCCCTGTTACCTGGGCCTGAAACCTCAGTGTCATCCTCAACTCCTCACTCCACTTACCCAATCAGTTGTCAAATCTTGTTCCCACTTTCAACAACATCCCTCATATATATCCCCTTCTCTCTATTTATACTGTCACAACCTTGGTGAAGACCCTTATAGCCTTTTATCTGGACTATTGAAATAGCTTTTTAGTTGATAAACCTGCTTCAAGTCTCTCCCCACTCCAATCCATACTCTACTTAGCTGCTAAAGTGATTTTCTTAAAACACAGATCTGATCATGTCACCCACCCCTATTCAATAAACTCCTGTGGCACTAACACGCCACCATCCTCCACTGCCTCCCCTTCATCAATGAACATCAGTGAGTCCCTATTACTTCTGGGATCAAATAGAAAATGTTGTTTGCTATGTAAAGCTTTTTAAACTCTAGACCCTCCTTACCTTACCGATTTTCTTTACTTCACTTCAGGTACTCTAAAATCCAGGGATATTGACCCTCTTGCTGTTCCTAACACACTATATGCCATTTCTCACCTCCAGGACTTTTCACTGGTCATCCTCCAAGTCTATAACACCCTCCCTTCTTACATCTACTTCCTGGTTTCCCTGACTTCCTACAAAATTCACTCACTTCTGCAGGAGCACTGTTTTGGTTCCTCTATCTTTTCTCCTTCCATCCTCCTTCTAAGATCACCTCCCATTTATATTCTATGTATTTTAAGTGTCCACTTATTTGCTTGTTGCTTCCCCATTAGAAAGTGAACTCCTTGAGGATAAGGATTGTGTTTTTACCATTCTTTGTATGGATCAGTCATTTCTCTTTGTGTGTGACCTCATTTGGTGTTTTCTTGACAAAGATACTAGAGTGGTTTGCCATTTCCTTTTCCAGTTCATTTTACAGATGAGGAAACTGAGGCAAATAGTATGGAGTGACTTGCCCAGGATCACACAGCTAGTACAGTGTCTGAGGCGGGATTTGAACTTGGCTCTTCCTGAAACCAGGCCCCCTAGCTGCCTGTTTTTTTTTCTTTGTAAATCCATTGCTCAGCACATAATAATTGATTAATAAACACTGATAATTACAAAACAATAACTATCATTTATATAATGCAATAAAGTTTTCAAAGAACTTTACAAATATTATCTCATTCCCCCTCCCCCCCCCCCACACAATAGCCTTGGGAAGTGTGACTCTTATTACCCCCATTTTACAGATGAAGGAGCTGAGGCAGATCATGGTTAAGAGATTTGTCCAAAGTATATAATTGTATAGGTTATACTCGCTTTTCCTTTCCCCCATATAATATAAGCTTTTGAGGGCAGGATTTTTTTTGGTTTTTGTTTCTCAAATGGCTATCATAGTCCCTGACATACAGTAGGCACTTAAAAATGCTTATTGATTTATTTTTTAAAAAGTAAATGAATCACACAAGTCACTTTCTTCTTAAACTGAGCTTAGTTTATTTTTTTCCTTGATGACATGGTTATCATTATGAAAATCAATTCTAGAACTGTGCATATAGTGATTCCCTGGGGCAAGAGTTAAATATTAGAATGTTTGTCCCTTACACTAAATAACCCCTGACTGTTGTGCTGTCTGAGCTGTCTCCTCTTCCCCCTTTCACCCACAATTTGGTGTAATGGAAAGAACATCAGATTTGAAGTTAGAAGAGTTCAAATTTAGACTTTGCCATTTACTAGTTGTATGATTTTGGACAAGTGGTTAACACTCTCTGGACCTGAGATTCCCCATCTGTAAAATGATGGGTTTGGAGTCAATGCCCTCTGTAATCCTTCCTAGCTTTAAATGTATTGTACTATGGTGCTTATCAGCCCTGGCAACCCTTGTGCGTTCCTAGTGAGTCATATGGGACGAATTACTACACCAGAAGGAACCTAGAAAGCTTTGCCAAGCATTATAAACTCCCTAGAGATTAGGGAGTCATCAGGGCTGCAGCGAAAACAGTTTCTCCTTGTCTCTTAAGTCTCCTGCCTCAATTCAGAACCCATTCCCCATTGCAAGTGTTCTGGCAGAGCTTTCTTCAACAAAAATGCCATTATCCCCTCTGCCCTTGGCCTCTCCCTAGGTTTCGTCCTTCAAGCATTTGTAACCAATCAGATTGAGGAACCAGGTTCAGTGACAGCCTTTCTATACATCCTGACACCTGCCCAAGAGTGTGGTCATTTTCAGGGCTGTCTTGGGACGCTTCCGTTTTGTTTTTTGTTTTTTGTTTTTGTTTTTTTTTTACAAAATAGCGCTCCTCAGGGCAGGAAGGAAGGTGTCTATTGTTTTCTTAAGGGTAAAACAAACCCCATTCCAAGGGAATGTGCAGTTATCTGGAGATTACTGTTTACATTTCCCAGGTAATGCCTGTTTTTCATTAACTGCTCCTTAGGAAGCCCAGATAATGTGCAACACACTTGCACCTGTCCTAAATACTCACCTAAGGAACAAACAAAGGCTGTTGATTATAGAGGCCCCACCTTCTCAGTGGGCCAAGGGGACCAGGTACCACCTGTAAATAATCATCTCTCTCTGTTCCAAACGGATCTAATTCTGCCCTTATGGGAGCCTGGAGGAAGGGGGGGGGGGGCTGCAGGCATCTGAGCAAGGGAATCTGGGAGGTGAGGGAGCAGCAGCTTCAGTACAGAGGGAATCCATTAATAAAACATCAAAGGCTGGTGCCTTTAGAGGAGGCAAAGCTGGATATTTTATTCATGATTGTATTTTGAAGGGGCTTGCTCATGACTCACAAATTATTCATAGGCTCCTTTCTATTTTTAAATGCAAAATTACGAGGGTGTTTAAATGGGCGGAAGTCCTCTGCTCTCCCCATGCATGGCATGGCACCACCATGTGCTATTTTGGGGGATGCCTGCCCCATTTCAGGTACAATGCCAGTTTTTAGATACTGAGTGGAAAAGGAATGGGTATGGTGCCATAAACATCCCTGACATCATTGTACTCAGTCTTCCCCTAAAAGGACAGACATCTTCCAATGAATGGGAATATGGTCTCCTCTTCTTGCCACCTGACACCTGAGTCCACCTCCTGAGATTTCCTCTCTGAACCAATCAGCAGCCTCCTTTTCCCCTTCAGGCTCCATGGGGTCCCCTTTCCTTCCTGCCCCAGTAGGCCTACTGATTCAGATCCTATATGGAGGGCCCAGGAGCAGGTTCTAAGGTAAACCCTTAACCCTAACCTTCCTGCCAGTGCTCTCTTTCCTTCTCCCTCTCTTATCTCTACCTTGGTCTACCCGTCTCTCATCTCTATTTCTACCAGGGAGAACCCAGAGTCCCTATTCTATTCTAGTCTTTTGGCTCATTGTCCCTTTTTCCCTTCCAGTCCTTAGCTCCCTTGCTTGGTAGTCATGGCTACTCATACCACTTGGATGAATAGGGAGTCAATGGTATCCTTCTATATAATCCTTGCAGAAAGATGGCAGACTACCAGGCTTTACCATTGTCACTTTATCTTAAGTGTGCCTCACCATCTTCCCTGTTACTATAACCTTCAGATATCCAGATACGTAGTGCCAATGCACTCTAAGGACCCTTTGGCCTTGCCATCCGCTGTGAAACTTCCTCTCTTAGGACCACTGGGCCCTTCCATTCACCTTTCAGCTGAACCATCCTATATGTGTTCTTTCACGTATTCCTTGAGAGCAGGGACTGTCTTGTTTTCTGCTTGTATCCCGAGGGCTTAGCACAGTAAGTGACACCTAGTAATGAATGATAAAGTCATTCATTCATTCACTCATTCAAGTTCTAAACTTTCCTGACTTTATTCAGATGGTTCAGCAGGACCCTGGGGAATTTTAAGACTGAAGATTATTTTTTCATTTGAGGCGGTCATATGCAATATTGCTGGACTCTCTTTCACCACAAGAAAAGGGACCTGGTGAAAGGTGGAGGGGCTTTCCAAACTGACAATATTACTAAAGCAGCAATTTGTGACCTGGGCTTACTCTTGGTCCTATCCCAGGAGTCCGGAAGGAAGGTTAGAAAGGAGAAGGCAGGCACCTCAGACAACTGGATTCTGAGTGGGAGAAGAGGCCTCAGCCTATATATTTGCTTCTCCTTCTTCAGGAAAGGGTTATTATTGTTGTTTTTAGACTGTTAAAGGACAACAGGCAAATCAATCAACTGCCAAGAGCTTCCCCTAGGGCCATTTTATAGGAACCAGCACTTGCTCCTTTGTATGGTTGTAACTTCAGTGAACCAGCCAGTCCCATAAAGGATTTGGTTCAGAAGAACCAAGGCTTGTTTGTTGCCAGTATAGCCTAGGTATTCAGGGGAAAATTTTCCCCAAGGGATTACATTTAAGCTGGTTGATGTCCCTGAGGCCATATGTCTCCTACTACATAGGTTGGCTTCTTAGTGTTATCTTAAGGGTATAAGTCTGTATTATACATTATATTTATTGTTTTCTCAATACTGTACAATGTAAGTTCCTTGAAGACTGCCCAACACAGTGGTTGGCTGATAGTAGACGCATAAGGATTATTGTTTACTAATTGCAAGTTCCCAGAGTGGGAAAGACCATGTCAATGAATCAAAAAACTTTTTTAAGTACCTACTGTGTGTTGAGCACTGTGCTAAGTGCTGGGGATACAAGTATGAAAAAGAAAGGTAGTTCCTGTCCTCAGGGACTGCAATCTAATGGGGGGAGGGGAAGAAGACACAAAAAAAAGGAAACTGAAAAGGGGGAGGGGAAGGGATCCAACAAGGGAACATCATGGTATGCAATCCAAAGGAGTACATCCAGGCAACATATGAAGTGATGGGTGCCCTAGACGCCCCCTTTAAATGGAACTTTGGAGGGAGCTCTTTCTTTGGTCCTCCACTCAGAAGGGAAGAAGGTACTGGGGGTACTGTTGAATCATGAATACCAAAACTGATGAAATCATGCAGGATGATGAGGTTTTTAGGAGCATGACTGAGGAGTCAGTGATGCTTCATTTATCATTGTGGCCCTCAGAGTACCCATCACATAGTAGGAAGCAGAATAGTATGGTGGAAAGAGTATTGATTCTGGAGTCGGAGGAATTGGCTTCAAATCTCCCCTGATATTTGCCCTGCCACCATAGATAAATCACCTAATGACCTTGGGTTTCGGTTTCCTCAATTATAAAAAGAAAATAGAAAGATAAGGTGGTCTCTACAATCCCATCCAGGTCTTTCATTCTTAATAAATGTTTACTGATTAAAATTAAATTGATTTTCTTAAGTCAGGTGCAAGACCATTCTCATGTCTCTCAAAGTTAGCCTTCACTTATGACCTTTCTGAAGGTGACACCTACCCTGAGATCGGGGAGGGCTAGAATAACTGTTTAACTCAGGCATGGAGTGTCTTCTTCAGAGTCCATGAAGTGTCCTAGGGAAATCTCAGGCACCTGGATTGAACCAGAATTCCTATGACTTGAATTCTATGTATGTTTGAAGGGGACAGGAATAATGTTCAGGCCTACAAAGTTCCCCTGATTTCTGTACTGACACATCATAGAGTGATAGGCAGCACATTTTAGGAAGTGCATTGACAAGCTAGAGAGGGTTCAGGGCTGGGCCAATAAGGAGTGAAAAAGGTCTTAAAACCAAACCAAAGGAAAATCATTGGAAAGAGCTGTGGATATTTAGCCTAGAAAAGAGAAGATATGGGATTATGATAGCAGTTTCCAAGTATTTGAAGGACTAGTGTGCAGAAGAATTCAATTCATTCAGTTTAAATCAGAGGGCAGAGTTTGGGTAGAAATTGTTGTTCTGTCAGGTCTGACACTTGATGACCCCATCTGGGGTTTTCTTGGCAAAGATACTGGATTGGTTTACCATTTTCTGGAAACGGAAGCAAACAAGTTTAAGTGACTTGCCCAGGATCACACAGCTAGTGAATATCTGAGGTCAGATTTGAACTCAGGAATCATCCTGACTCTGTGCTCTGTGTTCCATCCACTGAGACACCAAACCACCAAAGAGTTACAAAGCACCAAATTTAGGCTTGATTTCAGGAAAAAATCAATAACAATTCCTTCTTAATTATCAAAACTGTATTAAAGTAGAAATGTTTTCTTTTCAGGAGTTAGTGAATTCTCCCTCACAGGAAGTCTTTAAGCAAAGGCTGAATGATTACTTGGTTATATTGTAACAGGGGACTTTTGTCCTGGTAGAGGGTAGGCTAGATGATCATACAAGTCCCTTTCAGCTCTGCAATGCTATTATTTTGTAATCTCATACTATTCCCTTCTATGTGGACTCTGGACAGCCAGATGGCAGAGTGCATAGAGTGCCAAGTCTAGAGTCAAGAAGATTCAACTTCCTGACTTCAAATTCAGCCTCAGATACTTAACTGAGTTGTGAGACCCTGGGCAAGTCACTTAACTCTGTTTGCCTCAGTTTCCTCATCTGTAAAATGAACTGGAGAAGGAAATAGCAAACCATTCCTTTCTTCCTTCTTTCTTGCCTTCCTTCATTACTTCCTTCTCTCTCTCTTTACTTTCCTCTCCTTCCCCTTTTCTTCTCTTTTATTTCTTTATTCATCCCTTTGTTCCCTTCTTTCCTTCCTTCTTCCTTGCTTCCCCTTCATACTCCCTAGAGCCAGGTTGGGATCATTGGGTTGTCCTCCTGGTCTTGCTGGATTGCTCTGCGTATTTCCCTGCCTTGACCAGCTGCAACTTTGTGGACCCAGGCAGCAAAGGGGTTAACAAAGGCTAGTAAGAATTTCCTTGCTCACAGCATCTGATGTCCACCCACCCAAATTCACAGGCAGACAATATTTCATTCATCACCAGAGGAAGGAGCAGAAAGTGCTTCTCCCCAGCTCCTGTCTCTGCTTGCTGATGTCACCCCTTGCTCTTGGTGATTTGGGCTCTGTGCCCATTACAGAGATGCAATCCAGCCCCTCTGACCTAATAAACATTTTAATAATGTTGGAATGCTCCGGGATTGCCAGTCAACTTGTTGACACTGAGTGGCCTATTGCTTTGGGGATTGTGGAGAAATGAGTGAGGCTGAGGTAGGAACAGGAGAGAGGAAAGAAAATCAGGAAGCATGTGGGTATGGCCACCAAAGACTGCCTTTTCTTTGATAGAGTGTACAGGTCAAATTGGAACCACTGGACTATAAATTTTTGTAGAACAGAGATCTTGTCTTACTCATCTTTGTATTCCACACAGAGTTTTGCAAATGGTGGGCATGTAAAAATGCTTGGTGAATTGAATGGAACACTGGACTGTTAGTCATCCTGGAGCTGCCCCAGATGGAGCTGGATTGCTGTCCAGGCCTGGGTCAACCTGGTATTAACCTTTCAGATATCTGCTACGTCTGATTAGCAGTTGAGGTTGTTGCTTCCTTGAGTTTTTTACCCTACCAGCCATCACAGATACCTGCCATACTTGTCCTTAAACAACTTCCATGCCAGGAAGGTCAAACACATATTTAGTTCCCTGAGAGTCACAGAATAGCAGAGTTGGAAAGTATCCCCAGGGGCTGTCTAGTTGAACCCACACCTGACCAACCCATACCTGAAGACCACTAGGGAGATGGAGTCCACCACCCTGAGAAGCAGCTCATTCTCCTTTGACTACACTTGAATGGTTAAGGATATTTTCTTTCTATAACAGGGCTTTGATACATTCCTGGACCATCAAAGAGGGAGGCTTCCACATGGGAGATACCAAGGACCTACTTCTGGGAGAAGACATCTTGTTGGCCTGCCACACAGATAGGAGTAGCCTCCATTGGTGGCATAGCCAGAACTGACTGCTTCTTTAAACAACCAGGCTGAGGCAGTCTCTCTCTCTTTCCAGTGGTGTCCATTTACCCAAAAGCATGAGCACCATGCAGTAAGCTGAGGTGAGGGGAAGAGGTACCTTCTATAGACTTAGGGTTTTAGTCTATTTTATTTTGTCTTTTCCAGTTGTAGGTGCAGGGTTCCCAGATATAGAAGTTCAAACAATGCTGAACTCAGAGTCCAGAATTCCAGGCTGGAGGCTGCAAGTAGTCCAGAGGGAAAGCCCTGAGAGCTTAGGGTGCTGGAAAATAAACCTAGAGGAGTTTTGGACTTGGGGCTTGGTGGAATTAAAGCTATTCAGGAACTGAGATAAACTATAATCCTAATCCTTTCCCCACCTCAGAGAGGGAGGGTAGAGAGGCTCACATTCCTAGATGTTGCTATACCTTTGAAATAAATATTTCTTAGTAAAAACTTTGTAAAAACTAATCAGACTTTTAAATGACTCAATGGAATTGTGATGCTTTGTCTCCTAAAATGAGGGGAGCACAATCAATAGGAACTTGAGCCAGTGGCAATGATGAGGACTTCACCCCCGCCCTTAACCCCTTTAAGGATACTGGAGAACCCAAGAGGAGTAAAATGTTACACTATTAAGGACCAGAGGATCATGGTTAGACTCATACTAAGTCTAATCCATCCGGTTGCCTCTTTGAAACTTCTGTCCATTCTACTTTTTTTCCATCTGCAGCCAAGAACAAGCATCATCGATGGAATGCCAGGACTCACAACTCTACTCTTACAACTTTTCCTTGGCAGCATTCTCTGCCTTACATGAAGCCTCGTTTTCCTCATTAGTGCCTCCCTCTCCAGGACCACTGTTTTAGGAAAAGTCCTAGTCAGGCTTCCCTTCACCCATTCAACCCATGCCTCAATTCACTCTCAGGACTTCTCCTTGTAAAGTTTTGTGCCTGTCAGTTCCCTCACCCCTTCGTGATTCCCTTTATATATTGTTTTTCCTCTTTAAAATAGAAAGTACTTTCTTTGTTTTTATTTGTATCACCGGTATTTAGCATAGCACTTGGCACATAACATATAGTAAATGTTCTGTCTGTCCCTCTGTCTCTCTTTCTCTCTCTCCTTAAAATACCTGAAGACAGCAAGTATATCAATAAAGACTTGTTGATTGCTTGATAAGGAATATTTCAGGCACAGTCCGTACTTTCATGGCATGGACTTTCATAGTATTTAGCTTATGCCTAGGAAGACCAAGGTGCTACTGCTACTGACTTAAGTAGGGGTGTTTAGGTAGTGGACCACGTTTTCCTAGATCTCAAAGAGGGGACTTAATACCTAGAATCCTTCTCCCTATTTGTGAAAGTCTAAGACTTCCCATTGATGTAAACTTTAAGGTTTATAAAGAGTTTTCCTCATCTCTCCTATTTCTGTGCCTTCTCAAGGTGTCCCTAGGCCAAAAATTCCTTTAAGAGGATTTTCGTGATCCCTCCAGCTGTTAGTGCCCCCATCCCATATTATTCTGTAGTTGACTTATCTGTGTAGATCCATTTCCATCCACTGGATTCTAAGCTTCTTGGTGGCAAAGACTATTGTGCTTTGCTTTTTATTCTGGGAGCTTAGCTTGGTTCTTGGCACCCACCAGACATTTAATGAATGCCCATTGAACTGGCTTAACAGCTCTATGAAGCAGATAGAGCAAATACTATTATTCTTACTGTATAGATGAGCTCATAAAGAATTTGTCTGAGGTCACAAAGTCAGTAAAGGTCAAAGTCGGGATTCAGAGTCATGTCTCTTCTGGTTCCAAATCCAGTGTTCTTTTTATTCTACCAGGCTGACTCAGTCATAGAAGTGGAAAATGACCACAGGCTAAGGGAATCCTCCACTGACATCCAGATGTCAATTCTGTGCACAAAGACACCCTATTCAAAGCTGGGGGCATTGCTCCCTGGAGCCAGGAGAAGGAGGCAGCTGGTGATCGGATGACTGGTCACCACTGGAAGCTAGGGAGTCACATTTCAGCAGAAGACATGAGGCACAGACCTCAGAGATACACAAGCAGACCTTTCACTGCAGCGAGCCCTGCTCCACTTGTTGCTCCCAGGGCAGGGGAGGGAGCTGGGAAAAAAGGAAGGAAGCATTTAATAGGTGCCTCCTATGTGCTGTATTAAGTGCTGAGGATTGAAATACAAGCAGGAAGAAAGACTGTCTGTTCTCACAGAGTTTATATTCTAGGGGGGAAACAACACATACACACATACACACACACACACACACACACACACACACGCAAGCTTAAAAAATTGGGAAAGCCCATAGAAAGTCAGGTACAGGACCGGGCAGGTAATGGAGGATAATATTGGGTGCAAGCTAATCCTTAGCCCCAGCATCTTTAAGAATTGGAGTGGAGGCATCCTGGGATATTTCATCAGCCCTCCTGAGTTCTTTGCTTACCATCTGACTATCTCTATTTCTGATGCTTAAAACAAACAGGATGCTTAATGCCTGCTGGAGGCACCAAGGTGATTCTCTAAACCAGGCCTTCTAACTGAGTTAGCTGAAGGAGAGGGATTGGAGCAGAAGGAGACGTTGGATACAATCCCTTGGTAAGCCGAGGCCTGCCCACTCTTCTCTGGGAGTAAGCAGCTCGCCCTGATGGGCTGGGAGTTGCACAGCTGTTGTTGAAGTGGATGGCAGCTGCACATGCCTAAAACTGCAGCAATATTAGTGTATCACTAACCAAATATTCAACAGAGTCGGATCCAGGATCAGCCACAACCCCACAGGCAGTCTAGTTAGAGACAACCTGACTTCTTAGCCACTAAGGGCACTGTCAAGAGAAAAGAATTTCTCCCAAAGGAAAACAGTTTCCCAGTCCCACTGAAGTCTTTTTTTCCAGAATAGAAAACGTGGTAGAGATAACTACAGTCTGTCCAGCTGATTGCCCACTTTAGGAGTTACCAGTCTTTGTGTTTTCTTCTACTGTTTAGCATTTTCTCTGCTTATTAGTATCTGGAGAGGGTGGAAGGAAGGGGGAAACTACAGTAGAAACTCAACCTTGTCACCTTGGCAGCCCTGATGCCATTGTCCAAATGAAGATCTTAGAATACTAATATAAATCCCTTCTGCTGGTATGAGATTCTATTTGCTCTTTTCATGCTACCAGTGGCTCATCAACAAAAACTAATTATTCTAAACACAGTAAAAATCTTTCTAGGCTTTGACTTGAGATGTATTGCTCTAATAATTGTGAAGGTGTTTGGACTGAGCACTGGACCTGGGAGTTGGGAAGACCCAAGAGGAAATCTGGCCTTAGACATTTACTGAAGGGGCAGCCAGATGGAGCCATAGTGCGCAGAGTGCCAAGCCTTGAGTAAAGAAGATCCCAGAGTTTAAATACGGTCTTAGACACTTGTTAGATGTGTGACCATGGGCAAGTCTCTTAACCCATGTCTGCTCAGTTGCCTCAATTGGAAAATGGATATAATAGTAGTAGCCACATCACGTGATTATTGGGAGGATCATAGGAGATAATATTTGTAAAGTTCTTCAGACAATATCTGGCACATAGTAGGTACTTAAAAAATGCTTATTTCCTTATTTCCCTCCCAGCTTCTACAGGTGCATGACTGGGCAAGTCATTCAAACTCTGTTTGCCTCAGTTTCCTCATCTGTGAAACAGGGATAATAATAGCACCTAACCCCCAAGAATTTTGTGATGATAAAATGAGATATTTGTAAAGTGCTTTATAAACTTTAATGCACTATATAAGTGCTGTTGTTATTTTTTCTGCTCACCTTCGGAATTCTTCATTTTATATTGGGTGTATTTTCTCTTAATACCTTCCCTCTGGCTCATTTTCTTTGTCTTTACTCATTTGGTACATTTAAAAATATACTGCTACTACTGCTGCTGCTACTACTGTTACCGCTACTGTGGCTACTGTGGCTACTACTGCTCCTAGTACGCTAGTACCATCATCACTAATACTGCTGCTGTTGTCACTACTACTGCTATCACCCCCCCCCCAACTATTTTACTACTACAGCTGCTGCTACTAGTACTGCTTCCAACACCACCACCACTACTACTATACTGCTACTGTTATTACTAGCTAGCTAGTTAGCTCTATCCACTGAGAAAATTATTGTTTACTCTTATCACAGAGAAGATGAAGAGATATAGATCAGACTAGTGGTGTCAAACTCAAGTAGAAGTAGATCCTTGTCAGCTGCATATTGATTCAGTAAACCTCAAATTAATATGTCATTTATGTTGTATTGTATTTTTATTTATTTCGTTAAACATTTCTCAATTATGTTGCAATCTGGTTCAGGTATAAGTCAGGAATTTTGTAGCCTCTTGCAGCCCTCAAGCTGTGTGATGGATATCTCTAGATTAAATGTTAACGAAATTAAATAGATGTAGACCTGGTTAGAGAGGTGTTGGGCTGAAGAGGCTTATGTTTCAGTATCAATGGGCAGGAAGTCTTTTAGTGGAATATCCCATGATCTTGACTCTACTGTTGAACATTTTTATCATATGTGTTTGTCCTTTGTTGCTGAAGAAGACCATGCCATCAGAGAAATAATGACATGACTTGCACTTGACTTTGTTTTAAGTGAGGGAGGGCTGTGCAGGTCACCAGCCTCACTTCTCCTCCAGAGCCATCTGAATCCAGTGACCAGATATTTGTCAGGATGACTGGAGATGACCCAGGATGAGGCAATTGGGGTTAAGGGACTTGCCCAAGGTCACACAGCTAGTGAGTGTCAAGTGTCTGAGGTGAAGTTTGAACTCAGGTCCTCCTGACTCCTGCACTGGTGCTCTATCCACTGCACCACCTAGCTGCCCCAACATTTTTATCAATGACTTAGATAAAGGCATCCACCACATTTTCAGATGACACAAAGCTAGAGAGTGTAGCTAATATATTGGGGAGTAGAGTCAAAATCCCTGAAAGATGTTGACAGGCCATGGACTGAAACAAAGATGAAATGTACTAGGGATGAATGTGAAGTCATGCTTAGGTAAAAAAGATCAGCAGCACCACATGTACAAAGTGGAGAGTCAGAGATAGACAGTAGTTGTTCTGAAAAGGGTCTGGACAGTTTCATGGATTCATTATGAGTCAGCAGCACCAGTAGGAAACAAAAAAATGGCTAATGGGATCTTGATCTTGAGCTGCATTAAAAGGCACATCTTCTAGGTATAAGTAGGCTAGAGTCCCACTATGTTCTGCCCTCATGTAGACCTCATCTGGAGTATGATGGTCAATTCTAGGCACACTGACAAGCTGGAGAGTGTTCAGGGGAGGGAAAACAGGATGGTGGAGGGCCTTGAGCCTATGTTATATAAGGAATCATTGAAGGAACCAAGGGTATTTACTTTGGAGAAAAGTGGTGGGAACATGTTAGTTCCCCTTAAGTATTTGAAGGGCTATAATATAGCAAAGAGATTAAGTTTTATCTAATCTCAGAGAGTGGGATCGGTAGCATTAGGGAGAAGTTATAAAGAGGTCAGAGTGGGGTAGATGTCAATAGCAAACTTATTCAAGTTGTTCCAAAATGGAACATGCTATCCTGAGGACTGGTGAGTTCCCCCTCCTTGCAGGAGGTCCCTTACAGATCCATAATTCTGTGATTCTGTGCTTTCAGCCATCTTCCTCTGTCCTCCCAGTGGTTTCCTTGAATTTACCTTGGAGTCCTTAAGTGAGGGTACCTCTGAGGCTGCCCATAGGGACTGTCCTGAGAACTGAGAAGGCTGCATTATTCATATTTTTACGGACATTTGTTTGGGAACATTTTTCTCAGGGGAAATGAAATCCCTTTAGAAGAGGGGAGAAATGGAGAAACCACAGTTCAGCACCACTTTTATAAATCTGGGTCTTTGTCTACATGACCAGCTAAAATTCAGTCTTACCTGCCATTCCAAGCTGGTTTTTTAAATCGTTGATCCTTCACTTTCTATTCCATTCCTCACACCTGCATATGGCACTATTGTTCTTCTAACTTGTAACATCTCTTCATCCACTGAAGCAAACACAATGTCAGTGGGTCGGAAAAGGAGACAGGATACTAATATCTGAAATATGGCAACACCCTAGCCCCTTTCAACCCTGTCTGCTATATGTACACAAGTGTTACTCGTAATTCTGGTGGTAGGGGTAAACATACAATGTATCTGCAGCTGAAATTTGTGTGTAGAGGTTAGGGATTGGGTGATGGGGCATAAGGAAAGATCTTGGACCTAAACACCCAGAGTCTTATGATGGAGACACTTAAGAATGCCAGCTCTTGGTGGGCAGAGACTCTTGAGAATCCTTCCTAGGGAAGTAGGCTAATTGATCGATCAATCAATCATTTATTAAGCACTTACTGGGCAGCTAAGTGGTATAGTAGAGAGAGATATGAGTTCAAATCTGGCCTCAGACACTTACTAGCTGTGTGAGCCTTGGCAAGTTACTTAATGTTATTTGCCTCAGTTTTTTCATCTATAAAATGAACTAGGAAAGGAAATAGCAAACCACTTCAGTTATCTTTGCCAAAAAAAACCATAACAAAACCAACACACACCAAAGAGGTCACAAACAGATGAACTTGACTGAAATGACTAAACTACAGTAACAAAAAAGTACCTACTATGTGCTGAATACCAATTTAAGTGCTGGAGGCCACTGTTGGGGAGGTTATTGCTGGGGCTGAGCAGAGTAGGGTCAGGAAGGAATTCACTTGGAATGCAGGACATGGAAGGAAGTCCATAAAACAGTTTATTTTAATAGATTATTCTTGCTAACTAGGTGCTAAGCCCAATTGTTTCTAAGTGTTGAAGAAATACCACATCTGTCCTCTCCCAGGTTGGCCTGCCTTAGTCAGAAGGCACTGTAAGCACAGTAAGAAGAACAAAAGTTCTGGAGGAGAAAGATCTGAGTTCAAATTCCACCTTTGAGGTTTTCCAGTAGTGTGACTTTGGGGGCCTCCCTGGGCGTTGGTTTCCACATCTATAAAATACAGATTTGAACTCTATTTTGAATAAAGAGACTCTCAGGACCCTTTCATCTCTATGGTTACAGTCCAATTATAATTTATATATTCCTCCACAAAATGAGCTAACAAGCCCTGTCTTTCCCCATGGAAGCCAATGTGAGTGGAGCACAGCTGTTCAGCCCCAGCAGAGACACACATCTGGACACTTGGTGTCCTGATTGCACCTTTTCTATTTTTTGCACATGACCAGCTCATATGCATATATGCACGGGTACTTTCTCCATTCATTTGTCCTCTGCTGTGCGTGCACTCATCCAGGGATCCTCAGATGCTGGCTCTCTGAATTTCCATGTGGCCTGGTTAGCCACATGGTTAGACTTTCTGCTTAATACTAGTATTGCCTTTTTCTTTTAACACAGAAGTTCAGATTGATGAATTCCTCTGGGAGGTATGTGTTATGTGTCATAAAAGCACATTCTTGATGACTTTAACTTATCTCCACTGTGACACACACAGCTATTTGGTAAACTAACTTTCCAGGCAGCCAATCTAACTGCCTTCATAGCTTGTGTTCCACAAAATAGCTCTCCCTTCTTTAACAAGTACCACATGTGTTAAATGTATAAATAGTTTCTGAATTGGTGTCTAATGGAAAAACATACTTACTCATCACAGAGACAAAGTTATGCCTGATATTGTGGACTGTTGAAGAGATTTGTTGTGGTAGGATTTCCCTCCTTGGGGAGGAAGGAACATTATGCACACTCACAACTCCTATGTCTTTGTGCCACGCTCACCCTTACTCACTGACATATTGAACATCAGCTTGCAATTCTGTGGACACACATGTCCAAGCTTAGAACAGGGTCGAGTGATGATTACTTAGTAGATTGATTGTTTCCTTATTTTATTAAAAAGGAACTAAAGGGGGGGAGGTAAGAGTGCAAATTGTTCATTCACAGAAAGGGTGACATAAAGCATCCAATCTGACAGAACAGACGCATTCATTCCTTTTTTTTCTAAAATATCTCTTGGAAGCAGCTTTCTGCAAAGTTTAGTATGTGTTGCTCAGCTGCCCTTCCTATCAAGAAAGAGAAGAAAATGTAGCCCTTCCTGTTCCCCACCCCATACTTATCCCCAAGGTTTTGTAGTGACTTACAAGCAAGAATTGCGTTACAGACATTTATTTTCATTTTTATTCTTTTAAGAGTGGCAACCCACATTTGTTACAGGTTTCCCTTTCTCTGGCTTATTCTTTTCTAGGCTGGGACATATAGATGCTTTTGCTCCCAAACTTTGGCAACCCCAGCAGGGTGACACTGCTCACAAGCCCAGAGTTGTTTGTGGCTCCTGACTAATTGATATGTCCTGTTTGTGAGGCAGCAACTCATCTCTGGATGGATGATGAGGAGAAGAAAGCAGATGCCCTGAGAAAAGAGAATGAGTTATCGCTCCTGAAGTAGGAAAGGACATTTGCTTAATTCTATCCCATCCTCTATAACTTTTAGATCTGAAGTGTAAGAGGAGATTCTAGTGACTGGAAAGACTCTGATCATTAAAAAAAACATTTGGAAAAATTGAAAAAAGTCATTGGAAAATTTACTGTTTTTAGGAACTCAGGCTCACAGAGTCTCCCTATACTTCCCCAACCTTCCCCACTTTTTTTTGGTCAAGTAATGAATGACAGATGTTGAGTATGTGTTCAGCTCTAAGACCACTTGGAACAACGGAATGATGAAAGCAGAAAAGGCATGTTTAGGAGGGAGGCTGTATGTGGAGAAAGGAGGGATGGAAGATGAGGTAGAGATGGCAAGGCTTTATGGACATTACCACTGATCCCAATATCTCGGAGATCATCATGATCTATCAAAGTTCTTCTAGCTCCAAATCTATAATATGACATGACATGACATACCATATGACATGATATGATATGATATACGATCATAGGCTCAGAGTTTGAAGGGACCTTAGAGGTCACCTGGTTCAATTCCCTGATTTCACAGATGAGAAAACTAAATTAAAGAGTTCAAACAGCTTGTCCAAGGTCAAGGCAGAATTTGACAGAGTTAGCGTTCATACTAACATTCTGTGACCTCAAATTCAGTGATCTTTCCATTATACCATACTGCCTTAGTGCAATATATGACATATCACATGCCATACCAAAGCATGACATGGTATGATATGACATGATATGACATATGGTATGACTTAGAATCCTGAAGTCCCAGGTCTGAGATAAAGGGCAGTAAGTTAGGAAGGGGGTGGGGGGGGTCTCTCTGTTTTCACATTTCACATTTTTTATCCTGCATGTCCATGACCTCATGTTTCTTAATTTCTGTTGGTGCTCTCTCTTTCTCCTGTTGGTGTTCTCTTTTGGGCCAACTTTCATGGCAAGTGTTCACCATTGCTGCATTGGCCATTGATCCGTTGTTGCTGCCCTAACTGGATGTCATCCCTGAATTATCTGTTCTCAGTATATTTCAGGTGTCTTTTGGATTGTTTGTTCCCGATAGCCTTCTGTGAGAGCTTTGTAGAAAGCTTTGTTTAGCTTTGTACTGTAACTTTAAGAACCAAGTTGGAGCAGGAAAAAGAAAACATACATTTTTGTTGGTTGAATACATACTGTATTTAACTTTTTTTTTTAATCCCAGAGAAGTGAAATGCAACATCTGTTTGAGTTTCGGTAACATCCAAAGACTGAAGAGTCAGAATTTCCTTCTAATTAAAGTCATTTTTAAGGCACTCTGCAAAGCCAGCTTTCATCTTGTCCTTCGTTGGGGTTTTCTCCAAACCAAAGCAGAATACCTGATTTCTTTTTCTCCAAAATGACACACATACACACACATGTGCACACACACATACATGCTTGTGTTCTGAACCTCCTCTCCCATCCTTGGTAATATCAAACACTACACAATTCAAAAGGAAAATCGCAAAGAAAGGACAGCACTGAGAAGGAGAGATGTAAAGAAGCAAAACAGGAGAGCAAAAGGCAACAGGCTGAAGTTAGGTGGTCACCGGACAGTAAAACGGAAATTGATACTTTAAATTTCTTAGGTTTCAGTTAATTTGGCTGGTTCCTTTTAAATGTGTCAACAAAGGGATACTGAAAAAAGAATCTCGAGACAGTGGAAAGTACATATATATTTCCTTGGGTCTGGGCGGTGTTAGTCCTACCCATAGGCAGGGTAGGGAGTCCACATGTTGGCATGGTTTGAGGAACTTGCCTTTCTAAAAATATCTCCCATTAGCTCATCTGCCTAAATATATCCTCCCCATGGACCTACTAAAGTGCCTGGGATGTCTACAATTAGTCACTCTTTTGGGTTAAGGCATAATTTCTAGGAGGTCCAGGTTAAATGATGTATTTACTTAGGAGGCATAACAATTCAGCCTATTAGCACCCACCTTATGGAAGAGCTGTTGATTAGCTCAAGTTGGCACATAATGAAGGTCAGGATTTGGAGGGAGCAGGAGAACAAAGAGATACGTTTTTACCTTGGTGAAGAGCTATAGCATGAGGAGGTATATAGGGAAAATAGGCCTAATTGAGATGGAGTGGGGGATAGAAGAAGATAGTGAGTACCTAGGGATAACTGGGAAAAATTTTGAAAGCATAATTTCTAGTGGAGGGTTAGGGGAAAATGGGAAATAACTAAGTACCAATGATAACTTTGCCTTCTTAGTTATAACCTATTATATATACCACAATAGTCTCAGTTTATACACACGTGGATTCTAGAGTTCATATAGACTCATCATGGCTATAGTATGGTGAAAGTTTAATGAGTAAGAAATACTGAAAGTCAAGAATTGTTTCTGTTTGAAATTCCATTTAAAGTGAACTTCTCTGTGCTTATAGACATGGACAGTACATCCCCTAATGTGTGTATAAGGGTACTCTCCACAGATGTAAAGATCATAGTGATACCATTCAGTCAACCAACAAATACTGGACATTCACTAATGTCATTGATATCTTCATGACTTTACTGACTTTGGGGCAATATTATTTTTTTTCTTCAAGTGCCACTTAGGATTTCATTTAGGGGGCTCCCAAGGAATGTCTCAGGCCTACGACATGGGAAATAGGAAGGCTGACTTCATAGAGGGAGAGTGAAACATCACTGAATTTTCCTAAAAACCTTTGGAGTCTTCAACTCTGATGTTGGCAGAGGAATATGGAAGGAGGATGGGGATCTTGGAGGAAGATTTATGGGAGCAGATTTATACTCTTGAATCTCCCATATGTTGACCAAGAAAGGCCTAGTGGTTCTTTTTGGGTATCCCAGAATCTCAGAGTTTGGAAGGACTTCAGAAGCCATCTAACACCCCCTATCCCAACCCAACCCAACCCTATCCCAACCCCAATGAATGACATCCAGTTTTTGTTTGAAGACCTCTAGTGAGGGGAAAGCCACCACTCCTGGAAGCAGCCCATTATTTGGACAGCTCTAATTCTTAGATAGTTTTCCTTTAAATCAAACCTAAACCTTCCCTTCTGCAATTTCCACTCATTGCACCTAGTCATGCCTTTCAGTAGAACAAATATAATCCCTTTTCCACATGACAACCCTTCAAATACTTGAAGACTGCTTTAGATATTTGAAGCAGTATGACTGTCCTGGTCATCTTAAGGTAAGAAAAAATAAATCCAATACTCTGTACTCTCTTGTCCATCCACCTTTGAAATGTTTTGCAAGTTGGGTTTAAGGAATGGGGGAAGGTTCAATGGGGAGAATGGAGTAGGAGGAAGGGTAAAAATAGTTCTTTCTTTTTCCAATTGACAGTCCTATTCTTAATACTTAAGGAAACACCAGATCTTGGAGGTGAAGGGTCTTTGGAGGATGCCAAATAAATGACAAGGAACCTAGATCCTTAACTGGTGGTTTGGATCCTGACAGCAACTTCCTATCCCAATATTATATAGGGGTAGAAATGAAAATGGATAGGACGGTAAAGGTCTTGAAGTATGAGGCAATAGAGAGAGCACTGAACTGAGTCAGGAGACCTGGGTTCCTGACTTGACTTTACTAACTGTGAAACCTTAGACAAATCACTCCCCCTCTCTGGGCCATAGTTTCCTCAATGATAAAAGGAGAGGTTTTGATAATAAGACCCTAGATTTATATTGGGAAGGAACATTAGAGGTTATCTCACCCAAAGTTGTATTAGATTGCCAATTTCCCTTTCAACTTGAAAAATAGTTTCAGTGCTTCACCTACTTCATGATAGAGTCAGAATTAGGGATAGAGGTGGAATTAACATTCTGAGGGAGGAGAGGGCTTTTTGGTGGAATGAATTTAAGCCTCAGAGAGAATGTTTTTGGAGCTCTCAGTGTGCTATAATGGTAAGAGATCTGATTTTGCAATCAGAGGACCTGGGTTTGAACAACAGCTCTACCCTTCCCTGGCAGTGTAACCTTGGGCAAACTACCTCACCTCTCTGTGCCTCCCATTCCTTGTTTGTAAAATGTAGGGGTTGGATATGATGACCTCAAGGGTCCCTTCCAACTTTAGATCCTATCACCCTTCTCTGTGGTTCCAAAGAAGATGGTATTGCCCTGTCCTGTGGGTAAAACTGAGGCTAGTTATTTCAAAGATGGAAGCCAACTTTCCAGTTTACAATAAATACATATTTTAAAAAATACATATATCAATGCAAAAGTCAGAAAATGGACAAATGAATGAATGAATAAATGGCGATTCCTTTGGGTGGTTCTCCCCTCATGCCATTGCCAACACCCAAAAGACCCTGGTTGCTCATGCTTGACTTTCTGTAACTTCTGAAGTTTCTTCCACGGTCATCCAATTTTACTTGGTCCTTGTGACAAAGCTTCCCACAGAGGGAATTTACCTTTACTTTCCTCTGGCCCTTCCCATATGGAAATGTCTTTGGAATGCCTTGAGAAAACACTCAATACTTTACAATAGCTTTCCACATCCTGCTTCCTTGGTTGGTATTCAGCAGGTGTGAGGTTGGGGGGCAGAGAGAAACGAAGAAAGGAGAAAGGGAAGAAACAAATGCTCCCCCTGCTTCCTGCCCTAAGCTGATCTAGGCAGAACAGCAGCCAATCAGAAAGGCAAGAGGTAGGGCCCTGGTGGCTGGTGCCATGAAGTCTGATTTGACCAAATCTTTGCCCCTGGAGTAGTTCGCCACAGGGCAGTGGGGAGATGGATTTTCTGTTTAGATTAAATTAATCTCTCTCTATGCAAGACATAGACTCAGCAGGCACTCCCACTTCTGCACAGCTCCCAGCAGACCATTCCAAATGACACCCAGAAACTCAATGGCAAAGTTCTCATGGCACCACAGGGTCAGGTTGGATGGGAAGCATCTGGTCCCAGAAATGGGAAGGCGGTGAGGAAAGAAGCTGGATGGTACTATTTTTTAGCTGGAAAGCATCTGTCCAGGGCTTCAGCTTCAAGAGCCACAGGCCATTTCTCATTTATATCCTGCTAGTTTCTGCCATGTGGTTCTGCTGGCTGGACTTGCCTTGTCCTATTGGGAGACCTGTATACGGACACGGAAAAATGCAAATAAAATGGGTGTTAAGAAAAGAATTGTTGACCAGTGATGTTTCATCCCTAAAGGAAAATCCAGGATAGGAATGTGTGGCTAGGGTAGAGTGGAAGGAATACTAGATTTCTAATCAGAGGAGCTGAGTTCAAATCCCGAATCTGACTCTGACTGTGGGCAAGTCACCTAACTTTTCTAGGCCTTGCGTTTTTTCATCTATATAATAAGAAAGTTGGGTTAGGTGACTCTCTAAGGACCATTGCAACTCTATGACTCTATGCTGTGATCTCTTAACCAGGGCAAGAATTATGGGAAATGAGTGGTAGTACCAGACACCTCTGACTTGTTCTCACAATCCTCTGAGGCAGAAAGAGATCTAGGAAGGCTATTGACTCAGCAGGTGCTCTTGAATAATTGATCCAATTAAGCTCTGATGAAGCTCAACTGTTTAAAAAGTCAACTAAGGCTCCCCTGCGTGTCAAGACAACAGGCATGAATTGGGACTCCTGGAAGTCTGGAATGCATTTTAGAAAATGGCACAATGGATGTCCTGATATATGATTCTAATTAGTAGCAGTACCCTCCCAGGGGTTAGTCAGAAGGGGTAGGGTGGGCTGGGCCCCTGCTGTGGTTGATGCTCTGAGATGTAGCAGACCTATAGCACTCTTTTGTGACTGGGTGGGTAGGAACCCTGGGTCAGTTGAATACATAGGTATGCAGAGGACCTATATAATCTTTTCTCAGTCATATTCCTTTTAGACTAGAGGTGTCAAACATGCTGCCAGCAGGCTCAAACCAAATTAAATTAAATTAAAATACAATTAAACCTAAATAATGTTAATATGTGTAGTTTTTTCCCTACCAATACATGCCTGCAAGAATCCTTCTATACAGTGTAGCGGCCTCATTTCTATTGGAGAACTACTACTGTCTTAGATTAACCTGGGGAGCTCTTTAAAAAGCAGTGCTCTTTTTCATTTTGCACCTCTCTAATGAATTTCAGAAGTCTTCTTGAGTATTATTAGCTTTATATTAGTGTTATCGGCTTTATGTTTATATCATCTCCTTACTTGACAATAAAGAAAGGGAATAAACTTTTATATGGCACCAACTGTAAACCAGGCACTGTGCTAAGCTTTTTACAATCATTATTTCGTTTGATCTTCACTACAACCCTGGGAGGTACATGCTGTTATTCTCCCCATTTTACAGTTGAGGAAACTGAGTCAAAAAGAGGTGAAGTGATTTGCCTAGGGTAACACAGCTGGTAAGTGTCTGAGGCCAGATTTGAATGCAAGTCTTCCTGCCTCCCGAAATGTCTGTTGCATCACTTCACTGCCTCCATGAAGTCAAGGATCTTTTCTTAAGTAGACTTTGACTCTTCCTTTGACACAGTAGACACCAGTGACTATTTCATGTGTGACCTTGGGCAATTTACTCAATCTTTATGTGCCTCAGTTTCCTCATCTATAAAATGAGAGATTTAGACTAAATTCTAAGTCCCCTTCCAGTGATAATCTATCTCTAATTCTATCAATGAATATGAATTCACCAAATGAATGGTTATAAAAAAAATCCTTTCATACCTAATGGTGAAAAATGACATTTCCTTTTGGTTGTTTTTTTGGGAGTCACTGTAGGGAACAGATCTTTTCTTATTATATTTGGGTATCTTGGGGTTCCTAGTGAACAGGAGTGGAGCAAGAGAAGAACCAAATCACAGAGAACAGAACCTTTATGTGTGAGTGTGTGTGTATGTGTGTGTGCACGCAAATGTGTGCCCAGCGGTGTGAGGCTGTGTAGAGATGGAACAGTGTTCACAGTAGCCATTCATCTGATGTGCTGATGCAGAGTCCTTTTCTTTACTAATTAATTAAAAGTAATAGCTTTCCACAGTTTCTGGTACGTGAGTGAGTGAAGTGGGAAATAATTTAATTGGCTGTCTTGATTTCAAAATCCAATTTAATGAAATGGTTCTCATCCTGAAGTGTATGCATTATCTTTCCTGTTATTTTTCCAATTAACATTTCATTGGATCAGGCCTTCATGGTGGAATATCCTAATTGGTTTGAAAGGTGGAGATAGGGACAGAAACAGATGGAAGAAATAAATGGCTATCTCTCTCAAAGACTTGTTGAAAATACTACCAAAGGGCCAGAAATGAATTTTTCTTCACAGTGCCTTGCTGAGAAGCTAACAGCCCTTCATAGGCATTCCATCCCTAGTATTGACCCTCATGGGGTCCCTCAGGAAGGAGTAAGGTGTTTCTCTGCCTCAAAGATAGAGCAGCCAATTTTGTGAAAGAGTAAAAAGGCTAAGTCAGCATTTTCTAGGTTTGGGGGTTCAGAGTAGAATGTAGGAGAGAACACCAGATTGAAACTCAGAGGACCCCTTCACCCAATGGATGCTCTAGGAAGCAATCACGAATGGGAGAAGAGGGCTGGGCGTTGGAGGACAAGAATATTCCAGGATGAGAAGGCAGCAGGGATGGATAGATATTCCAGGGTGAGGAGGCCCCAGATGCTGAAGGAAATTCTAGGATTAGACAGCATAATATGCATGATCTTGAAGTCCAGAGAAAGTTTGGAACCAGGACCAGGAGGGGAATGAAGGGGTGATGATAAAAAATCAGTTGTTACTATGTTTTTGGATAAGCTACTCAAACCCTCTCTGGCACTTATTTTCCTCATTTGTACAATATGGTAGGATGATCTCTAAGCTGCTTAGTGGCTGTCAAGCCTCTGACCTCTAAAGCCTATGTAGCAGAGTTCCTTGACCCATTTTGGCACTGAACAGGCTAAGTCGTTAACAACATCTGGCTTCTTCTTGTATAGAGGGAAGTCTTTCTCCTTTATTGTTATGTCTTCTTGCTAGGTCTAAGAGCATATAGAGAGTGACCATTGATTTGTTTAACGGGCCTTTATTAAGCCTCTCTTAGGTGCCAGGCACTGTGAATGAAATAAAAAATTTGGGTCTTACTCTCTCTTCCCTGTCTTTTCCTGAACCCACATTCCAAATGTCTCATTAATCTTGTTTGATCAGTGACAAAACAGAGTACTGTATTCTGTATTACATATCTCCTGGACCTCTTTTCCTCCTCTTTGTAATAAGCTTTCCTTTCTATTTATCATTTTCCAGCAGTTGTCTCCTTTAGGTGTTGACCTACACTTCTCTGGTTGGCCAAGGCTGGATCTGGATCTGGCCATGGAGGACAGGATCTCTGCCAGCCCTCCCCCAAATCCTGCCTCAACTTTGAATGTGTAAAGTAGGAACTATGGTCTCTCTAAAGGACTACCCTTCAGTTGGACAAAATAGCAAATCTCTTTCAGGACAGAGAATAGAGATTTGAAGTAAAGGGATGGGGGAGGAGGTCCCCCTGGGCTGGGCAGAATAGGAGTGTCTTGGGAAAATGAGGAGGCTGGATGAGCACTAGGGTCCCTCATTAAGGATCCACGAAATTCTACGTGGTGAATAAACATGGCTGACCTAGTGTGGGATATAGAAAGGTAGAGAGAGACTTAAGGGAAATAATGTTTTCTACAGCTAGTCCCCCCTACAGTTAGAAACTGTAAAGGACCTTGGAATAATATTTTAAGAATTTTTATTTTACATTTATTCCCTTGGATCAAAAGAGTAAGGGGAAGCTCCAAGGTGGCACAGTGGGTAGAATATTGGGCCTGAAGACAGGAAGACTCATCTTCCCAAGTTCAGATCTGGCCTCAGATAATTACTAGATGTGTGACCCTGCACAAGTTCACTTCACTCTATTTGCCTCAGTTTCCTCATCTGTAAAATGGGCTGGAGAAAGAAATGGTAAGTCACTCCAGTATCTTTGCCAAGAAAGCCCCAAACTGAACACCACTGAAAATGACTGAACGACAAGAGAGCAAAACCACAGGTCCCTTATTGACTCAGGTTTAAATTAGATGAAGCCTGTAGAGATTTCAGAGTTCAGTACTCCCTTCCCTTCTAAGATGCCTCTGGGAAGTTCTTGACAGTGCTGCTCATAATCATGTCATACAAGATTGTTGCTATCTTCTCTTTTTCCCTTGGTAAACCATCAATAGCTGGGCTTTTTCCTTTCTCTACTCTTTGCTCCTTTTCCTTAGAATAGTTATTCACTCCAGGACACCAAAAATTGCCTTGAGAATTTTTTAGCATTACAGGATCATATCTAAAAAGGATCATGCTGCCCAAACTCATTGTTTCACTAATGAAGAAACCAGGAAAAATGACTGGCCCAGTTCCACTCTAACAGAACTGAGATTTGAACCCAGGTCTTCTGACTCCAAATCTTATGTGCTTTCTACTACACCATCCCATCTCTCCCTGTACTTAATCCAGTGACTGTATTCTTGTGTGTGAAAAAGGTTTTTTTTAACCTTATGATAAATTAGCATAGAACCTCTACAAAAGATTAATAAAATGTGTCATATGCCTATAGATCTACCCCAGGGTTGGTAATACAAGGTCCCAAAAAAGTCTTAGTGTAATTTTAAGCTGTTGAAACTTAAAGATATGAAATATTTTAAAGTTAGCATTTTTCTGTTAGGAAGTAACTCTTTCCCCCTCTTGGGTACCTTGGCTCATTAACTCCCAGCAAATCAATTACATCCATGGAAGGATTACACCCCTATTGCTAACCTGACTTCAATGTGTTTAGAAATCATAGATTTTTTTTAAAAAGATTTAATAGCTTAATAGTGCATTAAGACTTCTGGGACACCCTATATAGTACCAATATGCCAATAACACTAAAGACCTTATTGGTACAGTACTTTTAACTTCAAAGTATTTTCATTTACATATTTCATTTCATTCTCATAACTATGAAGTGGAGAGGAAAGGTATTATGATCTTCATTTAGATGGAGAAACTAAGGCACTGAGAAGTGCTTAAGGTCTCAGTAAAAGGGATGGGCTAGTTAGTAAAAGCACAACATTCCCCCTCTTTTATAATATTTCTTGGGACATACTGATAGGGCTGTTCCCTGCACTGCCAGACAGAGACCTTCAGGTTTGAATATTTCCTTCTTAGCCCATCAGTGTCCAGGATTTATTCCTCTCTGGACCTAGGTTCCAGCTTTGGGTTTTTTCTGGTAGGTCATGTAATAGAATTCTAAGGGTGGAGTCCATGAGTTAACTTTCTTGTCATGTTTCCACAGGGACCTGAATGGTGTTGGGTGGGGAGGTGACGTGATGGATCCTGGGCCACTCATGAGGTCATATTGATCTGACTTCTTAACAGAAATCTTGTGCCTAAAGCCAGGAACAGTGGCCTATGAGCAAAGCAGGGAAGATGGGTCATCTGTGGGACCAAGTTCTCCAGGGAGGACAGGGTCTTCATGAGGGACTAGTTATGTTTTGGCATTCCTCACCCATAGGGCAATGCTCTGGTCATCACCCGGGAGTCATCTGTAGGCATGAATGTCCAGTCATTTATGGAGAACTTATTTCACCAAGTGAAAGTGATCCCCAGGAACAGTTAAGGTCACCAGGCATGTGATCTCTCATTCTATCCTCCATGAGCAATGAAATTGGGCAGGCAGAGAACACAGTCTTAATTGCATTTATTACCTATGTGCCTGCCTGTCAAGTGAAGCGTGAGCTGGCAAGGTTTTATTTGCCTAGCACAAGTTCACTTCTGTTGTAACACTGCTCTCACGGCAACCAGAAACACAGAAAGCGACTCCCTGGGTTATAGAGAGAAATGCATTCTTTTTCACTATGGAAGATGGGTGGGAATGGTTTGATTCTAAGCATAAGCAAATTCATGCTAAGGGAGCTGTTTTACAACAAAGATTTACTGTAGCTACAAGGTTAGCCCATGGTCTTTCAGTTCCTCTCCAATGATAACAGTATAGCTCCTCTTTTTACCCTGGTTATAGAAAGAACACTGAATTTGGAGGCTCAGAATATCTGGGTCCCAATCCTGGCTCTAGTAAGCCCTCAAGTACTTGACTTGTCATTGGCCAAGTTACTTAACTGGGTCGATGTTTATTTTCTCATCAATAAAATGGGGATAATAACATGATCCAGACCTCCCCAGAGGCTGTAGGGATTGAATGAGATAATCACAATGCAATTCATGCTATGTGAAAGTGAGCTGTTGTTTCTGGCTGTTTCCAGGCAGAGGTGTTTCCAACAGACTGCAGGGAAAGGGCAAGATGCTTTGACCTTGGCTCTTATCAGTGATCTCAGTAATACAGAATCATAGAATTTGAGAGCTGCAGCCACCATCTATTTCATACCATATCTGAGAAAGAATTCCTCCACCAATATACTGGACAATTGATCATTCAGTCATTGCTTCAAGACCTTGAGTGCGGGAAACCCCCTCGAGCTAGCCAGGGCCAAATAGGCCACTCAGACCCTCAAGACTCACTGAAGGTCCCTGATGGATAGATGATCTTCCACCAAGGAGACTGGAACCAGATGTGCTCAAGGACTCAGAAGGCATTAACAACAATGAGACCTTGGAGTAAAAATAACTGCCTTGCACCGAGCTTGCTCACTCAGCTCCTTTTCTATGTAAGGATCGTTTGGGCTTAATTATAGAGCTCAGCCGTTCATCAGGTTTTGATTAATTTTCTTTTCAGCTTGAAGGGTGAATGTGTGCATATGTTTACATCTTTGTTTGTATCCCAGTTGGGAGCCCTCTTGGTTGATATGTAATTGTCCCCTCAGCTCTCCAAGGGAAGCTCTATATGCCAACTGAACCTAAGAAAGGCATTATCTCTCTTCCCTGCCTCCTTCCCTGGCTGACTAGGCTTGCTCTCAGTTGTATTGGGAGTTCCTTGGAAGCATGGCTTTTGCTCAGGCATGGGTAGTTTCTACTTCAGAAACGATGTTTCTCTCTCCCTTCCCCCTCCCTTTTCGGGATGTGTTTTTTTAAGATGTTTGATGACTAGGAGATCAGATCTCCCAATTTATTAGATCCTGACTCTACCTAAAGACTCCTAGAGCATTAGCCAGTTCAATTTAGCCCATTTGATAGTCAGAGGATATTAGGACTAGAAGGAATATAAAAACATACAGTCTAGCCTTCCATTTTATAGTTGAGGAAACTGAGTCTCAAAGAAGGGACATGTCTTACCTATGATCATATGGGTATTAAAAGGAAGATTCAGAATTTTGCCTTGTTTTACCCATATTTTACATTTTGGGCATCACAGAGTCATCATATATGGAAGCAGCATCCTTACTATGATATGGTTACCTTCTAATCTTTTTTATTTTCAAATGTCCATTTAAATCATTGAAAGGTTGAGTGAACCACAATGGCAGTGGCAGGATTTTAGGATTTAATGTCAGAAGGGATGTTAGAGGTTATCTGGTCAAATACTCTTACTTTTTGGATGAAGAAACTAAGACTTAGAAAAAAAAAGGAATTTGGCAGAAGTCACACAAGTAGGTAGCAGAAGGAGGGTTTGAACTCAAGTCCCCTGACCTCAAACCCATACTCTTTCATTGATGCCTGAATAGATTCTGTTGTCTCCTCATTTTCACTTCCTACTTTTTCTCCGACTTGTTCCCATCCTCTATCCATTACCAAACATGAAAGATAAACTCAATGTTCTAAAGGCTGATTCTTTGTCCATGCCCATTTCTTATTTAGATCACAGTGTTGGTCTGTGAAATGTCACCTGCAGTGCTCACTTGGGACTTGGCATAGTAGGAGGTGCTGTTAAAAAGATGATTTTTGAAGGGACTGAGGGAAAATATGTGCTATGGATAAACCGTCTCAATTCCTATCTGCAGAGTACTGTAAGGTTTGTAAAATTCCCTTCTTATAACAGCCCTGTGAGGGCCTTGATGCAAGTACTATTACCTTCTTTTTATTGGAAAAGAAAATAAAGTTCAAAAAAACCAAGGGATTTGGACATATAATTGGCAAATGCCAAAGTCAGGATTTGGTTTGGGGGGGTCTTCTGATGCCAAAATCGTCGTTATTTCCACTAATTAACCTACTATGAACCAAAATTACAAAATAATGGAATACTGAAATGAGGGGCCACCCAATTTATCTAGCTTGAGCCCATTATAAGAAAAGTATGACACAGCAATCCAAATCCAGACAGCAAAAAGTTTAAGTGAAGAGTACATCTCAAAATAGAAGATGGAGGGACTTAATAGCAATTATGTGTATATATATATATATATATATGAATATATAATATGTGTGTTTATACATACACACATATATATGTGCACATACATATATATGTGTGTATGTATATGAAATGAAACAACTTGTCTCCAGATGTGATACTAATCAATCTGTGGGTGAAGGATTGAGGACTGATAATTTAAAGCAGAAGCAGGTTTGTAAAGATATGGGACAAGGTAGGAAAGTTCAGCTACTATCTCTCTGTAGACGTAGGGCTCTCTAGAGTGATACTAGAATCTCCAGAATAATACCAGAAACTATCCTAATTCTGCTACTAACTAGCTGTGATCATAAACGCTTATAGCCTTTCTGTTCCTCAGTTTCCTCATTTATTAAGTAGGAGAGAGGGAGGGCTAAGGTTGCTCTAGCTCTATTATTCTGTGCAGCAGGGCAATAGACTTTTCCGACATGATCTGGCTGATAATATAGATAGAGCCAGAAGGCAAAAGAGTCTTATGCTCAATTTACTTGGAAAATGAGTGCTACCATGGTGCCAAGACTTTCTCACTGCAAGTCACCATGGCTCTAAATCTGTAACTCCAAACTGACAGCGTCTGGTATTGGGGCTTAGCCATAGTCAGAGGGAAGAAAGCCTGAATAGTATCTTGGTGGAAACCCAAATTGAAGATGGAGTCAAGAGAGTTGGGTTTGAATTCTAGATATGAAATTTCCTAGCTGTGGGATCATGTGTAAATGACAGCCTTTCTGATTAAGTCCTCACATGTAAGGTGGGGATGAGAATATTGATACTACCTCTTTCACAGGGGTGTTGTAAGTAAAGTGCTTTGTAAACCCCCAAAGTACTTTGAAGTAATTAAATGATGTGGTTGAGTAGAATACCAGAGCAGGGCTCAGAAAGACCTGAATTCAAATCTGACCTCAGACACTAGCTATGTGATCTTGGACAAGTCACATAATCTCTGTCAACCTCAGTTTTCTCATCTGTAAAATGAAGGCATAGACAGCACCTACTCCCAGGGTTGTTGTGTGCCTCAAATAAGATAATATTAATAAAGCATTTTCCAAGCCTTGTAGCTCTATATAAATGGTAGCTGTTATTACTTAGAGGAAGTTGCTTCTTTCCTTAAATTACCCTTCCAAGGATGTAATCTTGACTAGTTGGATGTTAATAAGCTAAGGTACCCAGAAGGGGAAAGTATTAGTTCCAGAAAATTGCTGACTTTCAAATATTCCATAGACCTACTGCTTATCTGACTTTGATATTTTTGGAGATCATAGATTTAGAACTGGAGGTCATTTTACAGATGAGGAAACTGAGGTTCAGAGAGGCTATGTGACTTGCCCAGAGTTTCATATCTAATAAGTGTTAGAACCAGGATTTGAACCCAAATTTTTCTGACTCTACATCTAGCCCTCTATGTCATGCTGTCTCGTCCTTCATAATCCACAAACATATCCATGATGATGATCATAGCTAACATCTTTCTGTACTGTATGCTTAATTTGACTAAGTATATTTATCTTCATTTCATTATTACCTTATCTCCCAGAATCTATCAGACTTGCTATGAGGGACACTGTAAGATAGTGGAAATGGAATTGGGGGTGGGGCTTGTGGGCTAGACAGTGGCATGATCTTTGAAAAAAAAAGTGTTCAATTTCTTTGGGATTTAGTTTCTTCACCTAGAAAATGAGGAACATGGATTAGATGATCTCCAAGTGCTCTCTCAGTTCTAAAAACTCTATGAAGCCAGACTAACATTCCTTTACTTTGGAAGATTTGTTTCAGAACTTTGAAAAGTGTGAGGTTAAGAAAAATGTTCAGGTTCACGATGTACCCTACCTTGTTTTACATATAATAGATTAATTCCTGAAAAAGGATAAAGAGAATTTGCATAAATTAAATCCAATTTTAAATATACAAGAGGAACTTGTTGTGTAAAAGAACCCTGTGGTGAATCATTCAAAAAAGCAAAGAATCGTTTTGTGATGCAAATGATTCACATTCATTTTTGTTTTTTCAAAGTTCATATTCTCATCTATCTGATTTCCTTAAAGATTTATGTTCCTAAATGGTGCAGAGCAGATACTCCTCAGTGGTTCTATGGCACCCAGTATATTCAGCATGAAAAAATATCTTTGGTGAGTTGGTCTGCCTTAGGACTGAAATTAGAACCCCCAAGATGGTGACATTTGAGAGAATCATAGGATCATATCTTTACAGCTAGAAGGGAACTTGGAGAGCATCTAGTTGATTCCTCTATTTTTACAAATGAAGAAACTGAGGCCCAAGGAAGTTAATTAACTTTCCCAAGGTTACATAGCTGGTGATTAACAGAGTCAAGATTTTAACCCAGGGTTCTTTGATTCTAAATCTAGTTTTATCCCCCTCATTACACCATGCTAGGAATTGTGGAGTGCTAGAACAGAAGTGATTATAGTTTTACCTAATCAATTCATCTCCCCATTTTATAGATGAAGGATCTGAAAACCAACAAGACAAAGTGATAGCCACCTAGCAAGTCAATGGCAGAAGTGGAACTAGAATCTCAGTCTTTTGACTCCACCCAGGGCTCTCTCCATCACACCATACTGCACCTACTCAGATAGTGTTCCTGTAGACTGGTGATTTTGATATCAGAGTGAGGACTGAACAAATCCATTCTCCAACCATGAAGATTCCCCTGTTTGAGCAAGCCTCCCATAGCAAACAAGAAAGGGAAGGGTAAGAGAGAGGGAAAAAATGCAGCAACTAAATTATTTCTAAATGGAATGTTTCCAGGTCTTCTGTGACTCACTAGTGGGGTCATTAGTGTGTTAGTTATAAATAGACTTGCTTACTGTCAACAACTAATCTATTAGATAGTACCTGGTGGTTGGGGAAGAAGGGTAAAAATCAGGAATTCCAAGACCAGCCCTCACTCATTTTGGGCAAATTACTTAACCATTTCATCACAATAAGCATTGTTCTGCAGGAAAGAAATCATTTTTCTTTTCTTTTCAGTATCATTTTTAACATAAGTAGAAAATCTGTTCACTCCTCCATACCTACTTATAATTTACTCTTTCAGACTCCTCAAACTAAGTGCTGGCAGATCTTCCAATATGATGATAGTGGTTAGTGTCAGTGAGTAGATCATTGGAGTTTTATCTGTCTACAGGCTTGTTGGAGCCCTTCTTTATCTGTAGCTTCTTCATTCCAAAATATGGAGCCCACAAGGGCCAGTGCACAGGGCATCGTGAAGATTTTAAGATGAAAGTTCATTAAATATTTTGAATGAGGACTCCACTAGATATCACCAATGCTATGGTTTGCCTCCTCTGTAGACCAATTTCTAGTTTGCTTAAAGGGAAATAAGTTAGGAGGTCTTGAAATATACAAAGTTTTATGACAGTGGAGGATGGAACCACTTTAGACAATAGCATGTTTCATATTGATTTGGTTTAAGAATGGATGGCCCACCATTTTAAATGACCTGATTCCTGGAATACAAGATTTCAAAACTGAGACCAAATAATCTCTGAAAAGTTTCTTCTAGTTCTGAAATGCTATGATTATATCTATGGTTGCAGACAATTGTTTGAAAAATAAAAGCTCTGTAGGTGACATATGATAAGCCATTTTCTACAAACACCCATTCATTTGAAAAGTTCTTTGAAGTTTCTGTAAAATGGAGGATACATATATGCACATATATGAATATATAGTATATGTACTACATATGCACATATAGTACATTTATATTTGCAGAACTTTGTGTAGTTTTATTATTTCATTTTTATAAATGCATCCCATAGGACCTGCCAGCCATTCAAATCTAAACAAATAGAAAGGAAATACTAGTCAAGTTTGTTGAAATGCTCTTGAATCTTTAAGTGGATCTGTGGCTCCACCATTCACTTAAAAATGATTTTCTTTTTGCAAAGTTAAGGCTGGTAATATGGAAGGAGTGGAATTTGGATTTCACTGACAATGTGGGAAGAGCTCCTCCAAGCATCATAGCTACTGTAGGATACAGGAACTATGCATGCAAAATACTAGACTTAAAATTATTCTGAATAAATAATTATTGGAAAGAGGAAGGTAGATGAAACCATTGGCAGTTCACATTGTACTTTGCTTCAGCACCTAGGACAGTTCTATGTAGCCGGCTCCATCACAGTTTAGAACACATTCCCACAACAAACATTCCCAATTGCCCCTAAACATTCCTTTCATTCCAATGAACATGATGACCATTTGATTATCAATCAAAATGCATAGGCATAAATACGGTAACAACTCCTCCCCCTTTTTGTCCCTTTACCCCACCCCACTACCACCCAACTTTCAACCCCATTTCACAAGACCCTCTGATCAGTCATCAGGACTGTATGTCTTACAAACACCTGGTAAGGATGTTTTCCATTTCCACTTCTAATGGTTGGGAAGCAGCATTGTTTGCCACAGGCACTGATTAATTGTGTTTTCATTCCTTGTGTCTCACTGCAAAGGATTCAGTTCAGTTGTTCAGGTAAAGGAAGCCTCCTTAATCAGCCCTGAACTATGGCTACCCACAGGATACATCACAGGAAGTCCATAAGATCAGTAATTTCCTTTCCTCAATAAGGAGGGACCTTCCCCGGGAAGATGATTCCTCTGCCTGAAGAGCAACCCCATTTTTTACTAGTGGCTGCAAAGGCAGGCAAACCCGAGAGGTCTGCTTTGGCTCAGAATATCAGTTTTGCTCACACTATGCCCTGACAGCATCATTACACTCCTTGGCTGTGTGTACCAGACACACAATTATATTCTATTTAGGAGGTATCACAACCAGAGGCTGTCCTCGCTTGGGTCTCCACATGAGGACTTGGGCATCATTGGCATTAGGCTTCACTAGTGCATTGGGGGGAATGGGTTCCATTCGATTCAAGATCTTAGGCTGTTCTTGCTGAGTCCTGCCCACCAGCCGGGCTCGGTGGCCCAGAAGCTGTAGGGGATCCACCTCAATGTCCACTCTCATCCTCCATTTGATGGTCTGTAGGATAATCTTCTCTTTTGTGGTTGTGTTCATGGCCACTAGCCAGGTGGTAAAGCTTTGGTCCCTCTTGATCCTCGTCAGCAGTGGAACATTACTGTCACTCACAGGGACAGCCCATGTCACACTAGGGTAGAAATTGTCATTCATACTGACTGAGAACCTGGAGATCTTGTTGGTGGGGCCGACCAAGGTTACAGTCTCAGTAGTATTCCCATACCAAGGATAGCTCACTCCATCTGAGTCACTGATGGCTTTTACTCTCCCTTCCCTTAAATCCGGCAGTTCCCAGCTTGACCTAGGAAAGCAGAAGAGATATACAAGAAAAGAAGAGACTGTTAATTCCACAAAGGGTAGAGTGGTGCCCCTGTCTTATTAACATGACCCCACACACCAGCATGGGAGATCCAGCAGAAGAAAGGATTGGTTAAAAAAATTTACACTATCCTATTGTAGAGTCAAATTAAAACCCCCATACATTTCAATAATGACATTCCCAGTTGGGAACAATTGGTTCAAAGAGGTAGGTACCACTAACTTGCAGCCATGAAGCCTACAGATGCGCCAATCAATGGTGACAGTGGAATGGCACCCAAAGATTTGAAATCATCTCCTTGTTATACATGAAAGGAACCATCAAATCAAAAAGAAGAGGAAGATGAGTCAATCTATCTGGAGTTTATGGGTCAGAGTCTGTAAGGATGAAGGAATATTGAGGATTATAGTAATATATTAGGGGTTAGGGTGGAATAACTGCCCAAGCAATAGGATTGTTCAAGACACTTAAGTTTCAGCTACCTACCAATTTAGCCCAAAGAAAATTAAGGAACAGCTAGAATGAGGAGACAACTCTCATCTTTCAGCAACTACTTTAATTTTCAGAAGAGCAGCACTTCACGCGGACACCCTCCAACATACTGTTCCCCCAGTTCACTTGTGTTCAGTCATGTGCAACTCTTAATGAAGCCATTGGGGGTTTTCTTGGGAAAGATACTGAAGTGAATTGCCATTTTTTCTCCAGCTCATTTTACAGATGAGAAAACTGAGGCAAAAAGACTTAAGTGACTTCCCCAGGGTCAAACCTATAGTACATGTCTGAGACTAATTGAACTCAGGTTTTCCCAATGCCAGGCCTGGCACTCTATCCACTGTGCCACTTAGCTGCCCCACTCTTCCTCCATTTGCTTTCAAACCCATCCCTGATGTTTATTTGTTTAGTTTTGAATGCTTGTCCTTTTGGGATCTTCTTCCTTCCAGCCTTTCATGATGTGAAAAGTGTCTCCTGAGATGATTTTGTCTCCCTGTACTACATTCCCCAGACCTATGTCCGCTCCTCATGCAGGGAAGACAGAGTATATGACATATTTCAGTCTAGACACTTCCCCACAGTTTGCTCTTTCTGTTTTTCCTCATGAGGGGATGGAAGAGGAAATATAAAAGGGGTGGCTACAGCTATCAAGGTGACTTTCCAGTGTCTGGAGCCCACTACATACAGATAGTTAGACTTGACTGTTAAGGCCAGCCACAGGTAGCTTGTGAAGTCAACCTTGACTTCACAATCTCTTTCTCCATCCCTAGGGCTACTAAGATCTATAATCAAGAAAACAATGACAAAAACTTAGGAGGTTTCTCCATTCACCTCCTGTCAGAGAGATAAGGCTGATCTGATCCGATCCACTTTTAATGAAAAAATATAAAAAAGAACATTTGAGGGCACACAGTTATAAAATATAGTTATATTGAAGAACCCGTACCATCAGTACCCCCTCTGAAAACCTTAACTTCAGGAGGAAGACATTGAACAGGGGTAGAAAGCCCTCCTCCCCTGGGTGGGGGCAGGGAATCTTTGCCATCTTCTGAGCTACTTCCTTGCACAATTTAAGGTTGAATGTTGGATGACAGGGGGACAAACTGAGGCCATGGCAACATGTTTCCTCTCTTTTCTCATTCATATGTCTTCCTGTCACAACTATATTTCATCATTGCGCATCACTGTTGGCAATAACACCCCAAGTACAAGGTGACCTCACTTGTAGACTTAGTGAGATATTTTACATGAAACATTACTTCAGATCAGTGTCATTGGGTAGTTTCCAGACAATGCTATTGCCCTCTTGCCAAAAAGCAAAATGAAATAAAAGACAGAGGTGCTTGCCTGAGTAGAATCTAATTGTACGTAGATCAGAAGTTGGTCATAGATCCAACAGAACTTCCTTTCTTGAGATGACAAAAAAGGAGACGAAGACCAGGCTTTTTTGGTCCAAGCAGAGGAAAATGGTTGAATTCCTCAGGCATTTAACCACAAAATTACTTTGACACATGTTCATTTGGAATAGGGAAATTAGATCTGGAAAGAATTTGGATTTTTCTAGGTTTGGATGGCAAAACTTTCTAGCAAAACCCATTTCTCTCTTTGGGAATCATCTGCTTCCCCCTAAATCTTCCTAATCATGATATGGCTCTTGGGAATCTCTTTTTGATTTGTGTACCTTTGGACTCAATTTAATAGATTTGTCCTGTTTGATTTCTCTGATAGATTTGTACCCGGAAGGATTAGAGGAGTCACTAGCACCTGGTATACAGTGCCCTGTACCGGTAATATATAATTCAATTCAATTAACTTTTTTTTCAAAACTGTGTTTTTGAAAAAAATTTATCGAATTGAATTATATTTTATCATAGTGGATACAGAGTTTTCTGTTTGTAGAATTATATCCTATTTTCCTGTAATAAAGCCAAATGATAAGAGCCTTGGACTAGTCAAGATCCTTGAGCAAATGGCTTTATTTCATTGGGCCTCAGATTTCCCTAATACAAATGATAAGGAAACAAATGATGAAGATACAGATGATAATGCAAATATGTAACAAATAAGCAGATGGGGTTATGCAATATATAACAAATATATTTTTGCTAATGGTGGAGGAGCACCAGAATAACACTGGCATAACAGAAATCTGTTGGGCGAGAGAAGCTGGATCTGCAGTCAAGGGATTTGGATTGAAATGACAGTGATGACTTTTAATTTACTTGCTGATTACCAAGGGAAGAACAGTTAACCCCTCTGAGTCTCCTTTTCCTCATCTGTAAAGTAGACATACCAATCCCTGCATTACCTCTACTACACAAGATCCTTTGTGAGACAAGCATTTGAGAAGCTTTGAAATATTATGCAAAGACAAGCTGTCATATAAAGAGTGTAACAAATGGAAATGGCAATGAAAACAAAATTGATTCTTTTTCATAATCATGGATGAACCTCCATATCCAAGTTATGTCCTTCAGAGTGGCCACATACCTATTCAATAAGGTTTGGAACTGCTCTTGTGAAACTGCCTCCAGAGCTGGCGGGAGATCTTAGGAAGCAAAATGGTACAATGTCAGGCTATACCTGCGGTCAGGAAGACCTGAGTACAAATCCACCTTCAGAAACTTGTTCATTGTGGGATCCTGGGCAAGCCACTTAATATCTGCTTATTTCAGTTTCCTCATCTGGAAAATGCTTTTTTCTTTTTTTAAAAAATCCTACCTCCTGGGGTTGTTGTAAAAATCAAATGAGATCATACTTTTGAAGTTCTTTATCAACCTTAAATTGCTCTATAAATGCTAGTCATTGTTATCATTATGAAATGTGCTCAATGATGACATGTCTTCATCCTTTGAATACGGGTTTGACTTTTGGAAACACTGAAAACCTTCTTAGAAGTAGGTCTAGCAAATAAAGTGGGTATAACAAATGTTAGCATTTTGCATCAAAAGCCAAGTGTACTAGACTGACCTTATTTCCATTTTGGATGGGGTTATGAAGCTGGAGATAAAGGTTTTTTAGACTTTAGCAAAACATTTGATAAAGTATCTCTTGTTATTCTCATGGAAAGGATGAAAAGATAGGAGTTAGATAATAGTAAAATTAATATTCGGGAGGAGGTGAACGATTTTACTCAACGAATCTATGCCAATATAAACTATTAAGAATATATTTTGAAGTCACTTATTGTATATTAAATATCATTAATATATAATTAATCTTAAAAATTAATAAAATATTGATACATTTTAAAATTTTGCATCCTAAGCATTGTCAAGGTCATTTTGCTCCCTACATTTATAGGCATAGTTTGCCTGCAAGACTCTTTTATTGATTCTTCCTTTTAAAAAAATTGTAAAAAGAAAAATCTGACCCTTTTTTCATTATCTGAAAATAGTTTGCTCTAAGGTTTTTTTATCCTTTCATTTATTTGTCATAGAAAAGAGCAATTTGCCTAAAAGGGTACACTGAGTGTATACAAAATGTTTATAATTCTTTGTGAAATTAGAGTTTATTATCCACTTGTATCTGAAAGTTATTGCTATGAAATGTGATCTGCATTTTTGAAACTTATACTTTTGAAACTTGGCAATGAATTTGCTTTTGAAATTTATTTTGCCAATTGATTTTGGTTCCATGTCAAGTTGGAAGGAAGTCTCTAGTGAATGGCTCCTGGTATCTGTATTTCGGTTTGCATTGTTGAACATTTTTTATCAATGACTTAAGTCACAGCCAAGGACTTTATCAAATCTGCAGATGGCACAAAGCTAGCTAAAACACTGGATTACAGAGTTTGTATCCAAAAAGATCTTGACAAGTTAGTCTAGTAAGGTGAAATCCAATAAAAAGAAGTTTAATAGGATGAAAGTAAAAGTTTACGTTTAGATTTAGTAAATCAGTTTCACATGCAGTAGATGAAGGGAAACATGATGAGACAGCAGTTTGTATTTCATAAAAGTTAGTAGAAGTGACAGTGGACTGCAACCTCAAGATGAGTCAAATATACACTGTTTGGCAAATATATACATACAGGTGTGTGTGTGTGTGTGTGTGTGTGTGTGTGTGTGTGTGTGTATGGCAGCTAGATGGCACAGTGGATAGAGTGTTGGCTCTGGAGTCAGGAGGACCTAAGTCCAAATATAGCCTCAGAAGCTTACTGGTTGTGTGATTCTGAGAAAGTCACTTAACCCTGTTTGCCTCAGTTTCCCTACTTGTAAAATGAGCTGGAGAAAGACACGGCAAACCATCACAGTATCTTTGGCAAGAAAATCCCAATCTTAGAGAACTGGACTCAACTGAAGCAACTGAATTATGTACATACACAGCCAAAACAGCAAATATAATCTTAGCCTTAAAAGAAGGGTATACTATTTAGAACAAGGTAAGTAATAGTCCCACTATACTCTGCCCTGGTCAGACAACATCTGGAGTATGTTTAGTTCTGGGCACCATATTTAGGAATATCAGATTGATGCTGGGCCTCAAGCACATTCCATATGAGGGTCAAATGGATCTGATTCCAATAAACTGGATTGAATCCAATAAAATGGATTGATTCCAATAAACTTTACCATTTTGCATCAAAAGCTCAGTGTATAAGATGAACTTTATTTCCGTTTTGTATGAGGCTATAAAACTGCTATATAATTGTTCCTTGAGGGCAAGGGACTATCTTTTGCCTTTTTGGTATCTCCAGAACTTAGCACAATACCTGGCACATGCTACTAAATGCATTGACTGATTATTGATTGATTGATCAGTTGAAGGCCCTGAGTGTACCTAACTTGTTGTGGGCAAGGGAGTAAGGGAGGAATATGATGCAGAAGACAATAGCTATCTTTTAAGTAGTTGAAGGGCTCCTCTGTGGAAGAAGGAGAAGGCTTGTTCTGTTTGGTGTAGAGATGCTTTGGTAAATGTTTAATAAATAACCTGATCTCAATAAAAGGTATGTAAGACACATTTGTAAGTTTAATCTGTATGGGTAACATTTCCTCCATCACCTTCCTAAGCGTACACAGTCAGTAAAACAGTAAATCAAGCCCTGATTTGTAGCATTTGCTGATTTTTGAGGTGTAAACTCACACTAAAATTTAACAATCAGCCCACTGGCTGGGCTGCTGAACTGCCTCCAATATACTCTTTGCTGACCTCAAAGAACAAAATGAGGATCAGTGGGTGGAAGTTACAAAGGAAGGAATTTAGGCTTGAGAACAGGAAAAACTTCCTAACAATTAGAGTTCTCCCAAAAGAGAATATAATAGGCTGCTTTAGGAGATAGTGAGGGTTTCCTTCATGGCTTGTTTAAAAGGAAAGTCTGGATGACCACTTGTTGAACATGCTGTACTGGGATTCTTTGTTGAGTGTGAGTTGGACAGAAAACCTCTGAGATACCTTCCAGCTCTGAGATTCTATAATTTTATTTTTGTATCATGGGACCAGTTTTGTTGGTTGGCTTGTAAACTAGTTCTAGAGCTAATTTTAAAAGAGAAGTTCAGCAAGAGGAGTTTTGAAAAACGGCAGTGGTATGGGGATAGATGTTTGGTTTTCCAAGTTAACTATGTTGCAGGAATAAGATGTGGTATGTTTGGAAATAAACCAGTCAATTTTATTTACCTATAACCATACCTCCTCCTTCAGGGTATGACTCTTCCTGCAGTATACAAAATGACAAAGTGCTTTATTGCCATGTTCTTTCCTTCTCTTCTCTTTCTTTCCCTTTCTTCCCTTTGCCTCCCTCCATTCCCATCCTCCTTCTCTAAGTGTTTATTATGTATAGAACATTGAATCCTTACGGGCTATGCAAAAGAAATGGAAGACAGTCCCAGACCTCTTGTAACTTACAATATGATGGTGGAAACTCATACAGAACAGTTAAATAAGACAAGACAGTCAGGAATTCTGTGATAACCTAAGTGGTACTTGTAGATTTGCTTATGAGTTCAGAGAAGGAAAGTTTCTGTGTGGAGGAATAGTTGAGGAAAAATTCATGAAGGATATGGAAGTTTGACAGAAATATGGGTAATGTTTATTAAATGATCATTAGTATGTACAAGGACTTGGGCTACAGAGTCAAGAATGAAAACAGTTATGGTCCTCAAGATGCTTACGTATTCCCGGGTAAGTAAAAACAAAGTAATTTGAGAAGGAAGAGAGTGTTAACACCTGATAGAATCAGAGACGGCTTCACTGTAGAGGCAGAGCTTTGAGGGAAGATAAGGGTTTTGAAATATGCAGATGAAGAGGAAGTGCACTCTAGGCAGAGAAGGGAGGAGACTTGTACAAATGGATAAAAGGAAGATTGAATGTTGTTGAGCTTGGGGAATAGCTAGTGCTACCACTTGTCTGGAAGGTACTTTGTGTGGAAAGCAATGAACATTATTTAACATAAGCTTGGGAAGGTAGACTGGAACTAGATTGTAGAAGGGCATAACAATCAGTCTGAGAAGACTGTAGTTTTATCCCAGAAGAGAGAACTATTGAAGATTTTTGAGATGGACAATGATATAATCAGTCTCATGTCTTAGAAAGACTATTTAGGCATCTGTGTAAAGGATGACATTGATGGGAGAACCTAAAGTCAGGGGGATGAAGTGGGAGGCTATTGTGATAATCCAGACAAGAGGTAAAAAAGACCTGAACTGGTATGGTGCCCACATGTGTGGGGAAAAGTGGTTAGATGTGAGGAGTGTGGATGTAAAATTGATAGGATTTGGTAATTGACTTTTTATAGGTGTGTGGCGATGGAAAGATAGAAAGCTGAAGAGAGGAAGGGAAAGAATGGGAGAGGAAGGGAGAGAAGAAAGATAGAGACAGAGAGAATCAGAGTCAGAGACAGAGACTCAAAGAGATAGAGACACAGAGAGAAAGAGATAGAACCATTATTCTGAACTTATAAACCTGGTGCAGAGAGGAAAAATGTGGAAGAGACAAGTCTCTTTTCACAAAGTAGAGAGGCAAAATTCAGTTTTGGACAGATCAAATTTGAGATACCCCTGGGACATCATCGAGATGATAACTAAATATCTGTAAGCTGATGAGTTCACCAAGGGAGTATAAAGAGAGAAGAGTAGAGAGCTCAGGATAGAAACCTGAGGGACACTCATGCTTAGAGGAAAGGGGCTGGATGACAAATCAGCAAAGGAGACAGAAAAAAAGGCATAAAGGGAAGAGGAGAACCAGGAAACAGGCATCGATGTCAAGAGAGCTGACAAAGGAGAGAGAGTCTAGGGGAGTCAGGTGATCAATGGGATCAGAAGGTATAGAAAGCTCAAGGAAAATAAGGATGGATATTGTGGATGGAGGAAGTGATTCAATGACCAGTGTCTCTCAGAGGGAGCTGGTTTCCTCAAGGCTGTCCTGAAGGTTTTATTAAGAGCAGAAAAGGCTAGTGTCCCAAGTAATTGTTGGTGTTGACATCAAACTTTTGTTTATATCAATAGTATGAACTGGTCTCTTCCACTGGTTGGGCTCTTCCATCTCCTAATCCCTTCCTCAAAGATCCGAGAAACTAACAACTTCAAAGTGGTGATTGCAGAAACTGTACAGTGAGATGCAGAACTGGTGAAAGAGCTGACTTTTTGTGGAAATTCGGGGAGGGAATGTGAGGCTAAGAGCCCCAAGAGCTCTTGGGAAACTGGGGACTTGTGGGATGAAATTATTTCAGTATGATTGATCTGTTATCTTTATCTGACAGTTGACTAGTGGATAATTAAATGTGGCACCTTGGTAACTGTCACAGAGGTGTTACCATAGGGATGCTGAATGTACCAGATAAACTGCAGGGCAGAGGAACCCTGGCCAATCATCAACCTGACCCTTGCCTCCTTCCCCCAAAACGAGGGACAATCCTGCAGTTTCCTCATGGAATCCATCTGAAATCAAGTAGGCTGGGGAATATTCCAAGATATTTGCTTGAAATGGGGAAAGTAGGGTCTGGGAGTGGTGATAGGTACCTATAAATAATTACATTTTGGTTGGGATTTAACAGGTTGCTAAGGGGCACAGTGACTAGATCAAAGGACCTGGAGTCAGAAGACCCAAGTTCAAATCTGGCCTCAGACTCTTACTAGCCATGTGATCTTGGTCAAGTCACTTAACCCTGTTTGCTTCATTTTCTTGATCTCTAAAATGAGCAGGAGAAGGCAATGTCAAACCACTCCTGTATCTTTCCCAAGAAAATCCCAAATGGGGTCATAAAGAGTCAGACACAACACAAACAACCAAACAACAACAACACAACAAACAAGCATTGGAAATGTTGCTGAATTTGGAATCAGAGGACCTGGGTTTGAATTCTGACATTTGGTATCTATGTGACCTTGGGCAAATCACTTTTTGGCCCTCAGTTTCCTCATCTGTACGATGAGGGGGTTTAATGAGTTGGTCTCTAAGGTTCCTTATAGCACTGAAACTATAATCCAATGATCCCACTGTATTCCAAGAACAAGGTAGAAAATGAGTGGGTAGTAGGTACTCCTCAGAGAACAGAGTCAGTGTAAGAGAGGTGAGCCCTCAAAGAATTCTGGGGGATACAGAAGGTAAAAGGGTGGTTTGAGGAGCTGGGTTGGGGGTAAGGAAGAGGAACAAGAAATGAGGGTGGGAAAGGAGTAAGCGAAGTTCATTCTCCATTTTCAGATTTGTGAGTCATGAAACCTCCTGCCTGAGGCCAGCCACTCAGCCCACTCATATGCAATTTCCCAGCCTCAGTGCTGGCTCTCATCCCAATTTTCAGATATTTTGTTCCATTATTTCACAGTCAGTTTTTCTTTAAGTAGGCTTTTATTCATCTCTATGTTTATGTCAGATTCTGAGGAGCCTTAACTACTGTCAACCCGCCTCCACTTTTCCCCCCTAGTCCATTGCCTTTTGCCTTTTGGACAGAGTCCGCTTTTGGCTAAACAGTGAGGTGAATACTTTCTTTGTGGGTTTTTTTTTTCTCTGTAGAAGAAAAAAGATTGTATCTAATATTCTTTAAAAGAGCTGCGGCAGTAGGAGGGAGAGGCTGGGGGTGGGGTGCAGTTTGATGTTTAAAGTTACAGAATTTGCGATGGAAGGTCTAACACTCATACTAGGCTTTATCTGGTTTTCCCTACCCCTAATTTGAAAGCATTTGAGAGAAATTCCCATAATCTTAAAAATTTGATGGTTATGAAACTTGGCACCCCCCTCAATGGCTAGGCTGATTTTCCATGGTCAGTGTTCACTTAGTGGCCTCATTGTCTGAGACCACATCTAGTCTTCTCAGTTGTGTCAAAGAGAGCTATATATACCTCTAACTTCTTGAAGGGATCCCAGAATCTCTGACCTTGAAGGTTCAGAGGCTATTGAATTGCTATTGGCACAGGAATCCTTCCTACAATTCATCCAACCAGTATACAACCATTCTGCTAGTGAAAGCCTGAACTAAGGGCGATCTGAAGCTTCTGGAAGCAGCTCATCATTCTTGTGGGTAGTTCTAATTGTTAGGAATTCTTACATCACATCTGGCTGAATCTAGTCCTCTGCAAATTCCACCCATCCCTTCTAGTTCTGCCCTCGAGGGGCACAAGGAACAAGGCTAATCCCTCTTCTATATAACAGTCCTTCAAACACTTGAAAACCATTAGAATATCTGCTCTGTCCTTCTATATTTTTCTTTTCTGGGCTAGCCAACCTTAGTTTAGTTTTTTTAACTGAATCTTATGTACCCAGTATCCTCACTATCTTAAGCTGCTCAAAGTTGGATGGTGTTCCAGTGTTTTTCCTAAAATATGGTACCCCAATTAATGGTGACCCAGCCCTCCATCTGTAGTCAGACCAAGGAATTTTACAAAGGGGTCTGACCAGAGTAGAATCCAGCAGACCTTTTCAGCACAGAAAAGGAGAAAAGCAGAACCCAGTGGCCTTGGGTAACAATGTCACTCATGTGGCTTTAAAGAATCTAAAATCTCTAGTCACAGCAAAGTGAGCATGTAAATTGATGAAATGCAAATTGCCATTGCCCAAGGATATCAATAAACCCATCAAATAAGGAAAATCATGCTGTAGTGAAAAGACTAATGGCTTTGATTAGAGAAACTTGGGTTGCTACCTAGAGGACGCTTGAGTTTGAATACTAGCTCTGCATTTACTAACTGTGTGACTTTAGTTAAGCTATTTAATGTGTCAGGCCTTAGTTTTCTCAGCTGTAAAATGGAGTCCTGGTATACTGAATGTATGTCAGGTCACCTCTAATTCTAAAATTCTACAATTCTTGTGAAATACTTTTAAAGCATTACTATGTACAAAGACCTGTGCTAGGGGAATACAAAGTAGGTTACAATCTACTTAGAAAGGCAAGACTTATGTAATACAAATTGAAGGCAGTAAATGATAAAGGTCAAATGAGTGGTAAGTCAATAGCTGCCCTAGAATTTCACAGGAGACATTTTTTTAGTCTGTGGTCGTCAAAACAGCTTTCCTAGAGGAGGTGAAACTTAAGCTGGGCCTTGAGGGGTGAGTAGCGTAGATGGGGCATATGGGGTAAAGCAAAAGTTAAGACAGAAATATGCTAATATTCTTTAAAGGAACTGCTACAGAAGGTGGGAGACGATGGGGGTGGGGGTGTCGTTTCATGTTTAAACTTACAGGATTTAGGGTAGGAGGTGTCTAACACTCATATTAGGCTTTATCTAGTTTTCCCTATTCCCTAATTTGAAAGCATTTGAGGGAAATTCCCATAATCTTCAAAATTTGGGAATTATGAAACTTGGCACACCCCCTCCCCCCAATGGCTAGGGTGACAGTAATAAATATAGAAGACTGGCTATAGTGGAAGGTTTGAGCAGGAGTTTGGGACCAGACTATGGAAAGACTTCAACGCCATGCTAAGGGACTGGTATTTTTTAGTTAACTTTTTGTGATATCTGACTGATTCCCTGAGGGTGATGCAAAGTGGGAGAGGTGTACCCAAAGGATGAGGACATCCTATGGACTTCTGGGAGGAAGGCCAGAGGAAAGGAGCTAAGAAGAATTAGACAGCAGTAAATCGGGGCAAGTGTTCCCAGGATTCCTTGTTCCATTACTATAGTGACCTTTCTCTTATAACCACTGTGATTAAAGTACAGGATCCTAAAGCATGGCTGTTATAATGAAGATCGGGATAAATTGAGAAAAAAGATGGAAAAGTATTTTCTTTGCCTGTCAATACCTGAACTAGGTTAGAGCCTGTCTATAATTTAGTCTTAGAAAACTGCCTTATGTTGCCCATGATCAGGATGTGAACCCAGGTCTTCCTTTTCCACACTCACAACTCTAACCACAATGCCATGCTTCCTTTCTTTTCCCTAATAGTTGGAGTTATACCAATGCAGAGTGGGCTGCCTAGGAATGTAAGGGGGTTACTTGAGGGGGGAGATCATTGAACAGAGACTGTAGACCTGGTAAGTGATATTAGGAATGGAATTTTTATTCAGGTAAGTGTTGGATGAGAGGAATTCCCTACCAACTCTGAGATTCTGTATTTCTGGTAAATGGAAGCAACTAAGATGATGGCATCAAGGTTACTTTCTATGTCACAATTCAGGACTTTTCCTGGATAATAACTTCTCATTGGGTCTCTTGCACAATCAGGAGCCTGGGAGGCCATTTTAGATCTTTAACATCAAACATTTACCAATCAATTGATTTACCAATTACCAGCTGATTTACTAATCAAACCAATGCCTTCCTCCCCATGCTGTCAGAAAGCTAGATGAGTCACTGCATCATTAGATAGACTAGGTTCTAGCTAGCAAAGTCAGATCTCTGTATGTGCATCCACTGGATTCTAGAATTTGATAGCTCATGTCTCCTTAGTCATTTTGAGCTAAAATTCTCTTTCTACTTTTCTTTTTTCATTTATTTCCAATCTCTAGGTAGGAGGCAGGGGAAAGGCCCTACTAATTTGTCTTTGTCTCAAGTAGGGTAGATTTTTATGGAAATATTTTGACTTAAAAAAATACAAGATGTATCCGTGCACTCTGACCCATTGATACTGAAAAATGTTAGACTACTAGAACTTCAAAGGACCTAAGAGATCATTTAATGGGGGATAAATGAGTCTCAGATGAAGACAAGGGCCAGAGAGGTAAAATGCTGTTGCCAAAGTCACATTGAAATGGCAGAACTAGGACTAGAATTCAGTTCTTCCATTTTTTAGTTTGGTTCCATGACTTGCTACATCAAGAATGCATGATGCTCAATTATCCAAAAAGTAAAACCATTGACTGAGTCTTTTGATGAGTACAGAGCATATTGCTCCATTGAGAAAATGGAATCTGGCTTTAGTCTGTAAGCTCAAGGTTCCAATTCACTATGCTTCATGTCCCTGTTTGAGTCCTGCCCCATGCCCTGATGCTAGGAAGATATCCTGAGGGGTGCTCCTGCTCAGCTGTCATAGATTTCTCAGGGATCAGCCTCTAAACTTTTCAGTCCTAATAGAGCATCTCTAACTGGGCTCCTGGAGGAAAACTTCCAGTACCTTCATCTAGTAGAAGCTCGCACATAATTTGGTTAACTAAAGCTGCCTATGCACCATAATCCAAATTACTAGCAGCAGTAAACAAAAGCCACTCAATGTTCTTGTGTTGTGATCTAATGGAGGGTTGTATCAAATCAACTACATTTTTAAGTACTATTTATACAGACATAATTAGTTTTTCTTTGGCTGAATTTAATAGCACATCTGTCTGGAGATGAAAATAAATGATAGGTTTACTTATGACTTGACTGGAAGTTGGTGATGTCCTGAGTTCAGAGCCCGCAATCTCTTTTTCCTAATGTTTGTTCTGAAAGTTCCCTGTATCAGTCCCAGTCACCAAACCATGAGTCCAAATTCATTATTTGCCCAGGGTCTGTTGATATGGACACTGAGCCATTAAAATTTACTTTTATCTGTATTCAATGACCAGGTAGGGTGGGAATGGAGAGAAGAAGATTCTTCAGGGTCAAGGAGACATTTGCTGTGATTCTCTGACCAAAAGTTTCCTTCTTGAAGAGATCTAGTATTTAGCACAGTACTTTCCATATGTTAGTGACTCAAGAAATATTTATCAAATGAACAAATGAAATATGGCAAGGCTTCCCTGCCATGGGTTCAGTCATCATCTCAAGGCAGACAACCCTAAATCTATATATACAATCCTACTCTGAGTCGAATCACACATCTCTAACTGCTTACCAGATCTTCCCACTATAATGTCCCTCTAGCACCTCAAACATAACCTCTGACCTGAGCTCCTATTCTTTCTCACTAAACCTCTTTCCTTCCAACTTCTTCTTCTTCTTTTTTTTTTTTTTTTTTTTTTTTGGTGAGGGCAACTTCATGTTCCCAATCACTCAATCTTGAAACCGCAGGATCATCTTTGATTTTTTTCCTCTAATGCACTCCACACATATGACCATTGGCACAGGCTGCTCAATTCTGCCTCTACGACCTCTATTGGTCTGTCCCTCCTCTTCACTCACAAGGTCACCACCCTGGCTTGTGCCCTCATTATCTTGTCTAGTGCAATACACTTCTAATTGTGCCTTTCTCCTTCAGTCTCTCTCATATTCCCTAGTCCATCCTTCATATAACTGCAAAGATAATCTAATCATTTCCTTTCCCACTTATATTCTCTTCCATGAAAAAAACATTGTCAGTAACTTCCTATTTATTACCTATATGATAAAGTGCCGACTTCTTAGACTAGTATGCAAGGTTCTCTGTAATTTGGCTCCAACCTACCTTTTCAATCACATTCCATTCTGTCCACCCTTCACATATCTTCTGTTCCAGCCAAGCTGAACTACTAACTGTCCCTCAAATATTACCTGCTTTCTCTCATCTCAGAGAACTTTGGAAATGAAAGGGATCTCACCCCTGTGTAGACCAATCCATACCTGAAAAAGAACCTACACTATAACAGTCTTGAGAGGTGCTCCTCCAACCCTCCATGAAGATCTTTGAGGAAGAACACACTACGTCTTGAGGCATGAGCTTGCCTGTTCATAGGTGGACATATACTATGAAGATATGAAAACCTGTTACAAGGGCATATTGAACTGGGCAGTGGAAATGGGAGTGGGAAGAGGGATGCCACCCAAATGCAAAGCACAAGAATGTGCTGTCCACACGAGTGGACAGGCAACCGCAGCACTCTCCTATCTTTTTGCCAAAGTGTCTTGCTGTGTGTTTTCTTCAATGCTCTCCCTTCTCCCCTTTCCAGGTATGGAACAATAATGAAGTCAATAGCATCATTGCTCCTGGTCAAGATGTGTCAAGCAATAACTTTCCACTGCCAAATCACCCTTCCTGCCTATGAGTCCCTTCTGTATATGTTGTCTGCCCCCAATCAGAGTAGGGGCAGAGTCTGTTAATTTCCAGTGTTTAGCCCAAAGCTAGGAACATAGTAAGCATTTCACACAAGCTGTTCATCCATTCATTCATTCTGTGGATAGGCTAATAGCCTCTTTCTTTAGTAGATTTCTAAGGGTCAGAATTTGCTTCATTTCAGTCCATTGGAATGTACTCAGATTTATCAACCACTAGTCTAATGATCCAGCCACACAACTTACATTTCCCAAGATTCAGGCTGTAGAGATCCTAGCATTCCTCTTTGGCCATGTGTTCTCAAGGGTCAGATGATGCTAGGGGGAAAGATTCAGTGAGCAAAATAGTAGTGGTGAAAAATGGAGGAAAGGTAGAGAAAGCAGATAATGTATGTATGTATGTACGCATGTGTGTGTGTTTCTCTCTATCCCTCCCCTTCCTCCCCTTCCTCCCTCTGTCTCTCTCTCTGTCTCTCTCTCTATTACTTACTCCTTTGCCCCTCTCCCTCCTTCCCTCCCTATGAAATTACTTCTCAGACTTATTCCCAATAAGAGTCTCTACTCCAGCCAGATTGGTCTACTTATTATATCCTCAACATGCAATATATATATTCCAGGCTCTGTATTTTATTTTATCATATCCTCCCCTTTTTCCCTATCCTATAAAACCTGTGTTTAGTCTCATCTTCTCCCTGGCTACCTTAGAGTATAGTGCTCTCTCTGCTTCTTCTGAACTTCCATAACACTTACTGTCTTTACCACTGGATGGGCAGCAATTATTGACCTTCCAGTATTTTTAGTTATCTATGTATCATTTCTTCAGTTAGATTGTAAGTTTTTGAGGGCAAGGTGTATGTGTAGTGTTTTGTCATATCCCCCCATGTTGCCTGGAAACCTGTGATTCATACAGGAAATACTCAGTAAACACTTGTAGATTGATGGATAGAGAGGTTATTAAGGAAATCTAAATGTCGTACACAAGGGTAGGGGGAACTTGGATAAAACTGACAGAAGCTTTAAGAAATGCCATCCAGCTTCCAAGGGAGTCTTGCCAAGACATCCTTGGCAGAGGGAAAATGGGAGTCTTTTCACTGTAAGGCCTGAGACAGAAGGGTTGTTAGTGCCTTACACAGCTTGTAACAGCTTATCCCCCTGCTCTCCTTACGTGAATTTCTTCCTGAGATTGGCTTCTCTGATCTTTGGTCATAGATTTGATGCCCATCACTGGGCACCCCCCTCTTGAGGGATCAAACAGTAATTACAGTGGAAACAGGCAGTTTTAAAGCTAAGGCTGGAACAGAACTTCATAATCACTTTCTTGTCTAGTTTTAGTGTGTGAGCAGCATGATCTGCTACCCTGGACCAACACAGAGACCTATGACCTCCCACAATAAAGGCACAAGGGGAGAGAGGGTCAGATCTTAACACTAGGCTTTGCAAAGCTTCACTCTGCTCCCATACTCACTTGGCCACTATGCCTAAACTTACATTCTTTGTTACCCCACACTGTGCTCATCTTCATTGTATAAGCTTTTCTGATCCAAGACAGACCTCCCTCACTATCTGGCTGGTCTGAAAACCCTAGCAGAATCAAAGGCCACTTGATTCACTTATTTCTAGTAGCCTTAATACTATAGAATCAGGCAGCTAGGTGACACATTGAATGGAAAGTAGAGACTGAAATCAAGACAACATATCTTCCCAGTAGAAATCTGGCCTCAGATGCTTATGATCTGTGTGGCCCTGGGCAAGTCACTTAACCCTACTGACCTGCAATGTTAATGAGAGTTAAAGATCTTCCCCACCCATTAATGGGCTCATCCATTAAGGGAAGCTTGATTAAGGGAGATTTATTTTGTAGGAGGGCCAACACTTTTTGTTGATTTCTAATTAGGTGCTGTTTCTCCAAGATCCTGATAACCTCTGGCTTGGAAAAGTGTATATATACTCTGAGGGGAGGTTTTGTTTTGGGGTTTACTCATTAGAAGTGTTTGTTTGGTCAGATAAGACTCTGGGTAGCCACTGAGGAACTCCCTAGCTTTGAAAACCCAGATGTTGATGCATCTCTCTCTACAGAATGGTCCAACTAGATGGTGAAGTGGATAGAGCACCAGTGCAGGAGTCAGGAGGACCTGAGTTCAAACTTCACCTCAGACACTTGACACTCACTAGCTGTGTGACCTTGGGCAAGTCACTTAATCCCAATTGCCTCATCCTGGGTCATCTCCTCTCATCCTGAGGAATATCTGGTCACTGGATTCAGATGGCTCTGGAGGAGAAGTGAGGCTGGTGACCTACAGCCCTCCCTTACTCAAAACAAAGTCAAGTGCAAGTCAGTCATTATTTCTCTGATGGCATGATCTTCTTCGGCAACGAAGGAGGAACACACATGATGATCAGACAGCTGGAAGTCCTGTCTGTTGGTCTTTATTTCTCTAGCTGCATTTTCTCTGAAGTTCAGGGTGCTGATTTTCTCTCTTGAACTAAGTGAATGATATATGTTCTTGATTAATGTAGATTATTGACCTCTCAAAAGTTGCTTTCCTTTTAGAAAAGCAGGTCTAAGAACCTGTGCTAGGAGACTCTCCTGTGTATTTTGGAGTCCTTGTTGATAGGTTACTTCAGTTTCCTCATCTGTAAATGAGCTGGAGAAAGAAATGACAAACCATTCCAGTATCTTCACCAAGAAAACCCAAAAAGGGCTCATGAAGACTTGGACATGATTGAAAAAATGACTTAACAACTGATTCTATAGATTGAGAAGTTCCTACATGGTGTACAGGATGCCACCATTTCCCTTCTCCATATAATTACCCTCCATTATCCCTACCATATGACACACTGGTATCCCTGTAATTCCTAATTCTCTCTATTTCTTCACTGATAATGGAAGTGAAGGAAAAGATCCAGAGGTGTGCTGGAGTCAGCTTGATTTGGCTTATGAGAGCTGATTGTTAAAACTTCATCATTCATACTTTATAAATCAGTGAATGCTGCAAATCAAGGACTTGACTTATAATTTTGTTGATTGTCTAGACTTAAGAAAATGATGGAGGGAATGTCAATAATGAAGTTCCCCTACTGCTGAGAGTCAGTTGTTAAACAATTTGACACCAACATGCCTTGGAAAGACCTCTAGGGAAGAGAGGGCCCAACAAATTCCAGACAATTTTTTTTAATGATTATGAATATGAAGTAGTGAGGTGTAGTGCACAGAGATCTGGGCTCAGAGTCAAAAAGGCCTGGGGCCAAATCATTCCTCTGACAACCAGAAGCTCCATGACCCTGAGCAAGTTACTTAATCTTCAGGACTTATATGTGAAGTGAAAGATAGGTAGGTGGAGGGAAATCTTATGCCAAGAGTTCCTGATGTTAATGAAATCACAGATCTTTCATGTATTCTGGTATTGTTGGGCACAATCAGCCAACTGTGTGCTAAGGAAACATCTGGAGGGCAAGTTTCTACCACCCAACTTCCCAAGCTTCCTTCAAGTCCAGGTTAAAATTTTATCTCTAGAAGAAGCTTTTCCAGATTCCCTCTTCATGCTGGTTCCTTTCCACTATTTATCCTCAGTTTATCCCACATGTATCTTGTTTGTCCAAAGTTGTTTTTATATGGTCTCCCCCATTAAACTGTGACTATTTTGAGAGCAAGGATTCTTGCTTTTATTTTATTTTATATATCCCAGGACTCAGCACAGTGCCTGGCACCCTGCAGATCCTTAATAATTTTTTTTAAATTTTACCATTACTTTCCCGAGGCTGTAACTAGATCCCAGCTAGAAACAGGTTCTGGTTGGCCTTATGATTATTTCCTTGCTAGCTAGCAAGAGTTCCCATCCCTTTACTAGTAAGGAGCCTTGTCTCCACCAAATTCCATTTAAGTAGGGAAGAAAATAGGAAGAAGGAAGTGAATAAGATTCATGAAAACAGGGATGTGGGGCAGGAGGCAGGCAGATGCAGAAAAACAGATGGGATGACGCTTGGGATGGGGGTGGAGTGATCTATCCACATAGACTTAAAAAATAGTTTATTGTTTTCATTGCCTTTTTTATTTGTGCTTTACACATCCCACATTTTACTGCCTACTGGGCAGGGTAGCAGATGTGGGGACTTACCAACAGTGGCAGAACAAAGACATCAAGATCCTATCAACCTGCTATATAAGCTTCTTAGGTGACCAGGGAAATATGTAAGAAGACTTGTTCATGATTTTAGTGTTGTTTGTAGAAAGGAAGCCTGTTTGCTTCTTGCTTAAGTGGAACAAAAGGAAAGAAGAAATGCTAAATACAAATGGCATATACATTTTAAAATATTCCTGGAGTATCTCTGCCTCTCCCTGGCCCTTCCTACAACCAGTGATTAATTTGTAGTTATGGCTCTTACATACCTGACCATAGGATGAAACATAGTTCGATGCAATGGATGGAGAACTGGCATAGGAGTCAGAGGTTCAAACCCCACTTATGACACACAACCTGCATGACCTTGGGCAAAGTATTTTTTACTTCTCAGTACTCTGGCAATTCTCTAAGACCAAGAGTCTGAGAAAGGACTGGTATCCATTGGTAGAAAGAGCTTTCCCGTGAAAGGAAGGAGCTCCAAACACCAATAAGATTGCAGGTACAGTCAATCCAGTGACTGGAGGCATGAGGAGTCTTTGGAATTCTCTGACTGCAACCCCTCTGCAAGTTAATAGAAGGTCTTTGAATGTCATTGAGGCCTAGAGAGTCATCACTTTGTAATCAAGCTCTTGACAAAGTCTGAGCTCATCCTGGTTCAAAAACCACATAGACTGTCACTTGGGCAGGATCAAAGCTGTTGCAGCTAAGTAGAGTTTACCAGAACTAGCTCCACCCTGTTTGAAAATGCAAGGTAGGGGGGTGGAGCCAAGATGGCGGAGTAGAAAGACGCACATACACATAGCTCCGAACCCACAACCCATAGAACATCTACAAAAAAGTAACTCACGGCGAATTCTGCACCCAGAGGCCACAGAACATTGGAGCGAGGGAGATTTCTGTTCCAGAGAGACTTGCAAACCTCTTGCAAAAGGTCTTTTGCGCCGCGGACTGGGCGCCGGGACTGGGAGCTGAGTACAGCCCTGCTGCGGCCACGGCACCGAGAGGAAAAGATCCAAGCGGGCTTCAGGGACGGGATCTTCAGCGGCCACGCGGGTCCCTCCACCCACAGGTGACAGGGGTCGGTGAGAGGGTCTCTTTGGCGGGTCGAGAGGGGAGTGGGGTGCTCCCATAACTCAGGCCCCCTCGGGAGGCAACAGAGGAGACGGGAGCAGACTGGGGCTCCCCAAGCAGGCAGGAGCCCGGATCCATTGTGAAGGTCTCTGCATAAACCCCCTGAGGGAACTGAGCCCGTGAGGCGGCCCTGCCCCTACCTGAGCACCTGAACTTAATCTCACACTGAATAGCAGCCCTGCCCCCGCCAAAAGCCCTGAGGCTGGAAGCAGCATTTGAATCTCAGACCCCAAGCGCTGGCTGGGAGGATCAGGAGGCGAGGTAGGTGTGAGGAGAATATTCAGAGGTCAAGTCACTGGCTGGGAAAATGCCCAGAAAAGGGAAAAGAAATAAGACTATAGAAGGTTACTTTCTTGGGGAACAGGCATTTCCTCCCTTCCTTTCTGATGAGGAAGAACAATGCTTACCATCAGGCAAAGACACAGAAGTCAAGGCCTCTATATCCCAGCCCACTCAATGGGCTCAGGCCATAGAAGAGCTCATAGAAAATCAAGTTAGAGAGGTGGAAGAAAAGCTGGGAAGAGAAATGAGAGACATGTAGTCAAATCATGAACAGCAGATCAGCTCCCTGCAAAAAGGAGACCCAAAAAAATGCTGAAGAAAATAACACCTTGAAAAATAGGCTAACTCAATTGGCAAAAGAGGTTCAAGAAGCCAATGAGGAGAAGAATGCTTTCAAAAGCAGAATTAGCCAAATGGAAAAGGAGATTCAAAAGCTCACTGAAGAAAATAATTCTTTCAAAATTAGAATGGAACAGATGGAGGCTAATGACTTTATGAGAAACCAAGAAATCATAAAACAAAACCAAAAGAATGAAAAAATGGAAGATAATGTGAAATATCTCATTGGAAAAACAACTGACCTGGAGAATAGATCCAAGAGAGACAATTTAAAAATTATGGGCCTACCTGAAAGCCAGGATCAAAAAAAGAGCCTAGACATCATCTTTCATGAAATTATCAAGGAAAACTGCCCTGAGATTCTAGAACCAGAGGGCAAAATAAGTAGTCAAGGAATCCACAGATCACTGCCTAAAAGAGATCCAAAAAGAGAAACTCCTAGGAACATTGTGGCCAAATTCCAGAGTTCCCAGATCAAGGAGAAAATATTGCAAGCAGCTAGAAAGAAACAATTCAAGTATTGTGGAAATACAATCAGGATAACACAAGATCTAGCAGCTTCCACATTAAGGGATTGAAGGGCGTGGAATAGGATATTCCAGAAGTCAAAGGAACTAGGACTAAAACCAAGAATCACCTACCCAGCAAAACTGAATATAATACTTCAGGGGAAAAATTGGTCTTTCAATGAAATAGAGGACTTTCAAGCATTCTTGATGAAAAGACCAGAGCTGAAAAGAAAATTTGACTTTCAAACACAAGAATGAAGAGAAGCATGAAAAAGTAAATAACAAAGAGAAGTCATAAGGGACTTTACAAAAGTTGAACTGTTTACATTCCTACATGGAAAGACAATATTTGTAACTCTTGAAACTATTCAGCATCTGGGTACAGGGTGGGATAACACATACACACATGCACATGCACACGCACACACACATAGAGACAGAGTGCACAGAGTGAACTGAAGAGGAGGGGATCATATCTTAAAAAAAAAAATGAAATCAAGCAGTGAGAGAGAAATATATTGGGAGGAGAAAGGGAGAAATGGAATGGGGCAAATTATCTCTCATAAAAGAGGCAAGCAAAAGACTTTTTAGTGAAGGGAAAAAGAGGGGAGGTGAGAGAAAAACATGAAGTTTACTCTCATCACATTCCACTAAAGGAAGGAATAAAATGCACAGTCATTTTGGTATGAAAACCTATCTTACAATACAGGAAAGTGGGGGAGAAGGGGATAAGCAGGGTGGGGGGGATGATGGAAGGGAGGGCACGGGGAGGAGGGAGCAATTTGAGGTCAACACTCATGGGGAGGGTCAGGATCAAAAGAGAGAACAGAAGTAATGGGGGACAGGATAGGATGGAGGGAAATATAATTAGTTCTTGCACAACACTACTATTATGGAAGTCATTTGCAAAACTACACAGATCTGGCCTATATTGAATTGCTTGCCTTCCAAAGGGAAGGGGTGGGGAGGGAGGGAGGGCAGAATGGCAGACTGGGACAATTAGAACGCTCGGTGTTTTGGGGTGGGGGGAGGGGACAAAAGGGGAGAAAATGTGGAACCCAAAATTTTGTGAAAATGAATGTTAAAAGTTAAATAAATTAATAAAAAAAAAGAAAGAAAGAAAAGAAAATGCAAGGTAACATCCATTCCACAATGAGGCATTTGGTAATGTTAATTTGTGGTTTTCACAACTTAAACTATCAACTCTATTGTTTCATTCTTCTTTCCTCTCTTGCCCAAAAGCCTGTGGTTACCCACTGCATCCCAGGCCATTACCAGTTATCTTGACTTATATTCTGCCACTGAACTTTGATGACTCTGGAGGAGGGAGTGAGGGTGATGGCTTTGTGCAGCTCTTTCTCCCTTAAATCCAGTTCCTATGCAAGTCAAGACATTAACCTCATGATGTTACTGGTTCCTCTTTGAGAATGAGGGAGCAGTAGCAGCAGTGACAAAACAAGCACCCAAAGAAATATTCTCAGTTCTAAGGATGCTTTGGTTTGAATGGATGCCATACACTCATGGCTAAAGCAATCACTATTTTGGACCTTAAGAACTACTTACCCATGAAGCCTTATTGGGATATGTCCCTGTATTATTTTTGACATCGTTGGTCTAAAGGTATTAAATGTTTTAAATTTTGACATGAATTTGTTACCTGCTCATCCTCTGATTTCAATTTATTCATTCATTTAGGGTTCATAACTTCGGGTTTAAAAATAATTTGATGTTTAAATTATGGTAAAATATTTAAAGATATTTTGATGACTATATTTCAATGTAATTGGTTTTCTTTGTAATTTTATGTATTCTATTTTATGCATTTTTAAACATTTTATTTTGTTTTTAATACATGGAATAAAGCAAGCATTTCCATAACAAAGTATAATAAAAAGGATGATTATACATGAAACTGCAAATCGACTATGTGCAACTTGCTATTCTTTTTTGAATATGCAACAAGGTTATTGTGTAAATTTCTTTTCTCCCTCTTTTTTTTTCTTCCCTCCCCCCACCTTGCCCTAGAGATGGGCACCATTAGACAAAATAGGTGTGTATGTGTGTGTACACGAACATATATATGTAAAATTATTCTATACATATTTCTATTTATCAATTTTTTCTTTGGATGCAGATGACATCTTTCTTCATATATGCTTTAATTTGGGTATTTATAATAGTTAAAATAACTTATTTTAAAAGTATGTTTGAGAAGGGATCCATAGACTTCACCAGACTTCCAGAGGGATCCAGGACATAAAAAGGGCTAAGAACTCTTGCATTCATTCATTCATTCCCTTGTCAAATGTTAACTAAATGCCTATCACATACAAGGTTCTGTGCTGGGCATTGCCATGTCCAGGGGTTGAGTAGGGTGATATTGGGAATTGACATAAAGATGTGTAAAATATAGACCCTGTTCTCGAGGATCTTAAAGTTCAGAGATGAAGACAAAACAAGTTTACAAATAATAGGATCACAAGACAATACAATGAAAAACACTCATGAAATACTTTAAAAGTTCAAAGCATGACCTTCTTTGGCCCTCCAGGGAAAACTGACATAGAGAGAACAATACTACCTAATGTCATTCTAAGGTTCTGGCCATATGGATGGGTTGGCTATGGTATTTGCTGCTTCAGGTTAGTTAAGCTGTGAGCCAGACTACACAGTCAAACCATTCTTGACCAATTTATACTGTCGACTAAGTTAAGTAGGCAGTGCAGTGAAATGGAAAGAGGGTTGGAATTATAGTCAGTAGAGACAAAAGTTCAAGTCCCATATCTGCTCTTTAACAGTTCTGTGACCTAGTGAATCTGTGTCAGCCAAACCCAAATTGGAGTATTACCTTTAATTCTCGATACCATGATTTTAGAATGGACATTGACTAGAGTGTTTAGAGGAGGGCAGCTAGGATGGGGAAGAGCCTCAAGTTCATGTCACATAAAGATAACTTGAAGGAAACTGATATTTAGACCACAGACAAGAAGATCTAGGGAGGAACATGATGTTGTCTTCAATAATTGGAAGGGTTGTTATATGGAAAAAGGAATAGACTTTGTTTTTTCCTCTTTGGTCTCATAGGAACTATGTAAATAGGGAAACTTAAGTTTGATGTCAGGAAAAAGAAATTCCTATCTAAAAGTGGAATGAACAGCTTCAGAGGTCCTCAGTTCCCTCTCACTAGATCTCATTAAGCTAAGACTGGAAGATCATTTGTTGAGGAAGCTGACGAGGTAATTCTTGCCTAGTATGGTTAGGACTAGAGGGCCATTGGGGGTCCTTTAAACTCTGAAATTCAAAGACTTTGTGATCCTGGGCAAGTCATTGGGCCTCTCTGAACCTCAGTTTCTTCATTTGTAAAATGGAGTTAATAATACCAGAACTGTTGTGAGGATCATGAGATAATGCATAAAAATGCTGCCAGACTTTTTTTTGGTATTGGTGTCATATGAATATAGCCTAAGAGCCCAGGGCTGAGCACAGTGCCCAGGCATAACAGAAACTTAAGTAGTGCTTGATGGATTTGAATTTATTGCTGGTAATGATGAAATAGAACAAAGTCCCCCCAAACCCTGAGTCTCTTGGGATGTTTCTATTATGCAAGCATACCTTTCTTTCAAATTTTCAGCTAAAATTATAAAGATTAGGGCTTGCTTCATTAAGAAATCTATTCATCAATTAGGTATAAACTTTACTTCAGGTGAGACAGTATGATATCAAACCCTACTAGAACTTAGCAGCTCCACTGTTTCATTTTTCCCACCACTCCACCCTCACCCTTAATCAAAGAAATATTCTCACTTCTAAAGGTGCATTTATGTTAAAGGATGCCATAAATTTATGACTAAAACAATAATTATTTTAGACCTCAAGAGTGACTTAATCCATGAAGTCTTATCTGGTTATTTCAGCCTACATTGATCTCATGTCTTCCTAAACATCTACCCTTTTGAAGTATTATTGTCTTCCCCCATTAGAATATAATCTCCCTGAGATCATGGACAGTCTTTCCTTTTATATATATTATATTCTCAGTGCTTAGCACAGTGCTTCACACGTGATGACAGTTTAATAAACTCATGGTTTCTCATCAACCTACCTAACTATCAGGGCAACTAAGTGGTTACAGTGGATAGAGTACCAGTGCAGGAGTCAGGAGGGTCTGAGTTCAAATCTCACCTCAGACACTTGACACTTACTAGCTGTGTGAACTTGGGCAGGTCACTTAACCCCAGTTTCCTCATCCTGGGTCATCTCCAGTCATTCTGATGAATATCAGGTTATTGGATTCAGATGACTCTGGAGGAAAAGTGAGGCTGGTGACCTGCACAGCCCTCCCTCACTCAAAACAAAGTCAAGTGCAAATCATGTCATTATTTCTCTGATGGCATGGTCTTCTTTGGCAATGAAGGATGAACACACACCTACCTACCAATCTCCACATCTATCATCTCTCAGTCTCTGTCTCTGTGTCTCTCTCATCTATCTATTTCTTCACCACCATTGAAGGTATGACCGTGAAGCTTAATAGTTTCAGTGAATAGAAAGCTAGACTTGGAGTTAGGAAGACTTATGTTGAAATCTCTGACACTTGTGTCCTTGGACAGGTGACTTAATCTCTTTTAGCCTCAGTTATCTATAAAATGAGGGGGTTGTATTCAGCCTTTATGGTCTCTCAACTTTAAATCTATGATTCTATGACCAATCTCTAATTTTTTTACATTCATGATCATGTTCCCAATCATATTATACTGTCAGCATCTGGAAGACAGGTACAGAATCAGGAATCACCAAATCGTGGTCTATGCCTAGTCTGAAGATGACTTGGGGGCATGATAGCTGCCTTTAAGTATTTCAAGGGCTGTCATATTGCACAGGGGCAAAGAGGAGATTGTTCTAGAAAAGGGATTCCTTTTAGATGATGAAGTCCACCAGTTGCTCTTGTTTATTGATGACAATAAAATGATTCAATCAAAGCCCACAAAATTCAGAGCCTCCTTAATGAGATCCAACTGGTCATAAATGGGGAGGTGGGTGGAACAAACACATCTATTATTCAACTGTACATGATGTATACAGTTGTTTGGATGGACAGCATTTAAAGTTGATACATCACATCTATCCAGGGAGAGATGCTATAGAGTCTATATGGTCCAAGTTTTATGCAACAAATCCCTTTATTAAGGGGATTTGTTCTGTGAAGTTTGGATTCAGTCAAAGGGCTGCCCTTGAGGACCTACAGGGCCACATGTGGCCTTGAAGCTGCAGGTTCCCCACTCCTGCTAGACAATGAATAAGAGATGGAATCCCAAATTGAATAGGAGGAAGACAACATTTAACCCTGTCTATCTGAATTTTATCAGCTGAGACAAACTTCCCAGTTCTGATCCCAAAAGCAGGGTGTTGCCCTTCTGGCAATGGCATCAAGTATTGGTCCTATGGGCAACCTAGCAAGTTCTGTCCTTGACACTGTCAACAACTGATCTTATCCTTGGATCTGGGGCTGAGGAGCTATCTGCTTCCACAAAGGATGTTGATTGTTATGTCCCATTTGTCATGTGACTACATATTGGAGCATAAGACTTAGAGAACAGGGTCTTAGAGTTCATCTAACCTTTTCATTTTATAGATAAGGAAAATGAGAGGTAAGGAAGGAAACTAGCAAATAGCAGAGTTAGACTTCCAATGATCATCTTCTGATTTTGGACTCCATGTTATTTTCATTATCTCAAAGTGCTTAAGAGGCAATTAGGAGACCCTAAGGGTATCTGAGTAAAAGACTGAAATGATCTTAGTTGTGCATTAGTAAGTTTATTAGGGATTTCTGTGGAGGATGAATTGAAGAAGGCATAGAGTAGAGACAGTAAGATTATTTGGGAAGCTGAATGTGTGAAAAGAGATGAGGCTCTGAATAATGAGAATGAAGAGGAAGGCAGGTCACAAGAGTTGACAACATAGTCAGAGCAGAAAGGGTGATCTTGGCAGGGTACAAACAATAAGACCAGGCAAATGATTGGTTATAAGGGGTGAAGGAGTGTGATCATTCTTTGCAGCTCTCTTAATCAAATGGAATACTCATGTAAGATTGCTTGTCCCCATCACGGAAGAAACACTTTAACCTTTTTCTTTAGATTTCATTTTAAAACTTACAGTATTCCACTTGATCACTGTGATCTATGGGGTGGAAAGAGAGAATATTTGCTTCATGGATTGAAGCTCTCAGGGGTAACACTGTACTCAGAAACTACAGAAAATACTCTCCTTTTCCCATTAGAGGGGAGCTGGTCTTATATATAAGCGTAGGCACAAACTTAACTAGGGATAGGAATTATTTTATGTTAAGATTATACAGTTGTTTAATAGATTCAAGTCTTTGCTCTCAGGATGTATGAGAGGCAACAAGCCAGAGGGAAGATGGAGAAAGTGATATCCTATTGCACAATGTGGGAACCAATTGAGCCGGCTATAATAACATTCAAACATCATAGCCTGGAACCCTCCAGTCAGTGAGACATCAAAGCCAGGTGCTAAGTAGGAACAAAAGAAGTATGAATTTTTTACCAGTCACTCAAAAGTCAGGGGGTTTCATAAAGGGCCAATTAGAAAGACAGGTAAGGGTCAAGAAAATAGCATGGGAAGAAGGGGTGGGGAAATAATGATTTGTTTCACACAAAGATTAGCTCAAGGCAGCATCATTAGAGGACTGTAGATTTGACACTTGTCCCCTATGTTCTCCTCTTAAAAGCAAGGATTTTGCCACCTAGCTGACATCTTCCCAACTTCAATTTCTTTATTGGTAAGGAGTAATAATAATTAATGATGCTGGACTTAACCAGGGTGAACAGTATGGAATAACTAAATTTTTGGAGGGGGGAGGTGGAAAAACTTGAGCAAAGAAGAGAAACTGTGGGGAAAGACTACGGAGAGAAACTGTTTGCTTCCAATCACTTCTTATGGCTAGAACAAAGAGATGGAAGGAAAATAGAATCTCAAGAGTCACCTATTGGATTTGGGGGATCCTTCTCCTCCTTAGGCTGTCCAGTTTGGGATTCTATCCTATTAGTAGAGCAGCATGGCTCCTTTGATGGAATCTCACTGCTGACCCATCATTATCTGCTCTGCCCCATCCAAAACTAGCTGGAGCTGAGACAAGAGATGGCCAATTAGTGGGAACCAAGCCTCTGTTAATCCCCAATGACAATCTTTTCATATTTATGAGGAGTTAGAGTGTCAGTGAATCCATGGATGCCTTTTTTTTTTTCCAAAAAGGGAATGATATTCAGAGCTCTGAAACAAGGACCTGAGAAATCCTTTATCTTAAGGGAGAATTCTTATCAAAGCATAGTCTTCAAGACTTACTCAGCAACACTTCAAGTACAGTTGGTTTGAGTTACTATTACTTGTAAAATTTAAGATATATTTCTTTAAAAACTGGTAGAGACTAGACCTGTAGTTCAGTCATAAATGACTCTTCCTAATCCCATTTGGGGCTTTCTTGGCAAAGACACTGGAGTGATTTGCCATTTCCTTTTCCAGCTCATTTTACAGAGGAACTAAGGCAAAAGGGGTTAAGTAACTTGCCCAGGGTCACACAGCTAGTAAGTATCTGACACCAGATTTGAACTCAGATTAACCCTGTCAATCTGATGCCAGACAATATTCTATGTGCTAGGGATACAAAAAAAAATCATGCAAAAACCATTTTCCCTGCCCTTAAGTAGCTCACAATGTAATGGGGAGACAACATAGATATCCAGATACGTATAAGGTGTGTGCACAGCCAAGATGTGTCAAAGGGAACAATTGAGACCCCCACTTTCCTGTCTTCAAGTCCAACAGTTTCTTCATTACACCACTGAATCTTTGTCACATTTTTAAAAAATCTCATAATATAATATCTGACATTCTAAGGATACTTTATAGTTTAGAGAACATTTCCACATCTATCATCTCATTTGATCTTCATAAAGAGACCGAGGGGTAGAGAGGTCAGTTTATTGTCATTAAAGTCAAAGAAAGTGAGAATCGGAGAGATGCAGCTACTTGTCTAACTTGTCTAACATTTCACAGCTGGCAGGTTGGCTTATTGATTCCAACTCTAACACCATGATCTTATGACACTCAGAGTCCAAAATCGTGACTTTTTTTTTGTTACTTTACATGGCACCATCATTTGGATTTAAAGATGACAAAGGTCACTGGTGCCTTTAGGGACTGTGCTTTGACTCTGGGCCAGGGACAATACAATGAAAAGCCAGAATGCATCAACCATCCAGATTAGATCTGCTCCTTTCTTTTTTTGTTACCGTTTAATTGTTCAGAGATGATGGTTGTTTATTAGTTAATTATGTCTACTTATGTTCAGCAAGTGCATTACAAGTGACTTGGTCAACCCTTCCTCACTGAGAGCTGGGTCCTGAGCAATTCTTCAGAAAGTTGCCTGGTTATTCCTGGACCTCCCACTCTTTTTTGTTGTTGTTCAGTTGCTTTTCCATTGTGTCTGACTCTCCGTGACCCCATTTATGGTTTTCTTGGCAAAGATATTGGAGTGGGTTGCCATTATCTTTTCCATCTTGTTTTACCGATGAGGAAACAGAGGCAAACAGGGTTAAGTAACCTGTCCATAGTCTCACAGCTAGTAAGTGTATGAGACCAGAGTTGAACTTAGGAAAATGAGTTTTCCTGACTCCATGCCCAGCTTTCTATCCACTATGCCCCCTAGCTGCCCCTCTACTCAGGATTGGGAAGTAACGAAAGTATGTCCCGGGACATATCCCTAGAAAGTTTCTCTGTTGTAATTATACTGGTATAACACACTGAATTACTTGCCTTTTCAATGAGAGGGTTAGGAAGGAAAGAAGACAGAGAATTTGGAATTTGACATTTAAAAAAGGAAAGTTAAAAATTGTTTTTACATGTAACTGAGGAAAATACCAAATAAAATCTTTTAAAAAAAAAGAAAATTTCTATGTTTGAGACATGGAAAGGAATAAAGAAAATGTCTGATCATTGAGATATTGTAAACAAGGCCAGATACTCAGCCTGAACACTTGATAGATTGAGTGACACTGACATTAGTCACGGGCCCTGCTCGCTTGGAAAGAACCCTGGATTTGGAAGTAGAAAGCCTAGCTATGAGCCCTAATTGCTATTTACTTACTAACAATGTGGAGAGATAGCCTGGTATAAAAGAGACCTTGCAGTCAGAAAGAGCATGGTTCAGACCCTGCCTCTGACATTTATTGTGTGATGATAGACAGATATTTCCATCTAGTAGATGATAGCTGTTCCCCATTACAGAACCTGCATAGATGTAGACTTCCCACACTGGTATTTCCATTCGTGAGAAGCACAGATCCTTTGTCTTCAAATATCTGCATGACCTTGAGGCAAGATATCCAACCTTTCCAGGTCCTAGTTTCCTCATCTAGTAAGAAATAGACTTAATGATCTTTAAGATCCCTTCTGGTTCTAACGTCTATGACTCCATGAATTTAAACAAACTTCTTACTAAATGAGAGGGAGTGTGGTACAGTGAGAATGAATGAAATCTCCCAGGAGATTGTAAGCTTCTTGAGAAGTGGAAGTATGTAGGCTGATATCTTAAAATCCTTAGTACTTCATAGCCGGCATTTAATAAATGCTCATTGAATTCAATGAGAGAATCCCCTCCCTTCCTATTTTACAGTGTTAGGCTTTGTTTTTTTCTGGAAAGAGGAAAAAAAAAGAGTGTGTGTGTGTGTGGGGGGGGTACATCAAGAGTAGTCAGGCAACTTTTTGAAGAATTGCTCAGGACCCAGCTCTTGGTGAGGAAGGGTTGACCAAGTCACTTGTAATACCCTTGCTAAACATGAGTTACATAAAATTAGCTAATGAACTACCATCATCTCTTAATTATCTGCACCAATGGAGGAGAACATTGGTGTGGATAATAAAAATCCAGGCCTAACTACGCCCAGCTTGGCAGAGGTCAAAGCCTTGCTCCTTACAGCAGGGGTTTCTGTTGCTCATATTAGTTTGTGGGCTGTGGGGTGTACAGATGCCACACCAATCATATTCACACAGATAACACCAGGATTTTCTATATGGGTAGAATCTCAGTTTGTGCAACGGATACCTTCCTGAAAAGTTGAGTATGAATGGAAATTTTGTTGAGCAAATTATATGCCCATTAACTTGAATGATTATCTTAGAGATGATTTATTTCTGATTTCTAGTTGGCATCAGCTCCGGAGTCTTTAGCTTTAAGTTTACTTAGGAGAGCTTGTTGCAATATATTCAAAAGTGGTCATCTAGGTTTGAAGACTTCCATTGAGGGAGAATTCCCTAACACCTGAGATGGTCTCTTATGGATTACTCTAATTGTATGGAAGTTTTCCTTCTTTGTTTTTCTATAGAATCACACTAACTATTAGGGTTCTGTCAGTCAATCAACAAGCATTTCTTGAACTTTTCTTATGTCAGGCTCTGTGCTAAGGACTAGGAATAGAAGAAAAGGACCTCAAGAAGGGCATATATAAATATCAAGGAAAATGGAAGGTAATCTGAAAAGGGGAAGGCATTAGCAACTAGAAGGATTCTGAAAAAGCCTCCTGAAAAAGAATAAATTTCAGCTGAGTCTTGAAAGTAAGTAAAAGGTGGCAGTGAAGACATTCCAGGCATGAAGGACAGTCAGTATGACTGACTTGGCCAAGTGGGCCAAGGTAACTGGATAGTAGAGTGAGTGTGTGTGTGTATATGTGTGTGTGTGTGAGTGTGTGTGTGTGTGTGTGTGTGTGGTGGGGGGAAGAGCAGGTATAAGAAGATAACAGAAATATTTTTAAAAAGAGTCATCACTTCCAGTACCAAAAAAAATCATTTTTTTTCTGGGAAAAGAAATAGAAAAAAATAAGAGGAATATTTTAGAATTCTCACTGCTACCTTTCAGCAAACTCCCAACTACCCTTCCCCCTTTGCAAAATTGTGAACAAAAAAAAAGATAAAGGAAGAGATAGAAATGCTGGATTTAGAGTAGATAACCTGGTATTAAACCCTTACTTTGCCCTTCAATTCCTGTGTGACTTGGGACAAGTCACTTAACTTTTATGTGTTTAGTTTTCTCATATGTGAAATGAGGAGGTGGTACTAGATACTCTCTAAGGTTCCTCCCAGCCCTAAATCTGTGATCCAGTGATCCCCTCATAGCTTCAAATATCATTTATAATCATCTTTCACATTCATTGCCATTCTTAGCTCATTCTGGACATTCATGTTGCTGACACAGAATCTAAAACAATGGTCTGAACTGTCTCAGAATATGGTGGTCTTCTCACTTGAGTTCTTCAGGATAACCCCTTGTCAGGGATGACGTAGAAGGGAATGGGATGGGTTTGACTAGATGATTTTTGATGTTCCTTCCAACTCTGAGATTCTGTGAGTCATTTCTGATGGTATTCTATGTAACGTATTATTGGAAAGATGACAGTTTTTCACAGTTTGAAGGAGGGATCATGGATGGTAGAAGCAATGAGGGACAAGAGGCCTGGGAATTTTGGTTCTCTGCACAGAGGAAATGGACTGAGAGAGCATATGTACCAATGGTAAGCCAGTGGCAAGGAAGACAGTTGCTACCCAAACTAAATATAGCAATGGACAATTAGAGTCTTGTCTAGCTCAACAATCCAGCACACAATATGTTGTTCATCTGGATATGCCTACTTGCCTGTGGGACATTGTGAAATTATCCTTTTCATTCTCCCTCTCTCCTAGACTTCCTCACTGTTTGGCCAAATGGCATTGCTACCCTCAAGAATTGTCAGACATTTTTCAGTTGTATCCTACTCTTCACAATCCCATTTGGGGTTTTCTTGCAAAGATGCTGGAGTGGTTTGCCATTTGCTTCTCCAGTTCATTTTACAGATGAGGAAACTGAGGCAAATAGGGTTAAGGGACTTACCCAGGGTCACCCTGCTAGTAAGTGTCCGAGGCCAGATTTGAACTCAGGAAGATGAGTCTTCCTGATTCCAGGCCCATAAATACTTTTACAAGGTGTTTTGTCTTCACGTAAAGATAACGTGATTTTTCTGCAAGTGTTTCTTCTAATGAAGGGACCATGCAAGGGAGGGAATGCTGAGATGGAACTGACATCATTTGCTTTAGACTTTAATCATGAGGTTGTGTTAAGCTACTCATTGCACAGAGAGGCTTCACCCAGAATTTCATTCTCCAGGTCTTACTGTTCCTCCTAAGCCAAATTCTCTAAGCTCCTTGAGGACAAGAATGGTTCTTTGTTTTGTCTTCCTGTACTCAATGCCCAAGACAGTGCCTTAAGTCAACAAGTCAGGTAGCCTTTGTTAATTTCCTGCTATGTGCCAGTGATGTGTTTAGCACCATAGTAAAGTTATGTTCAACAAGTTATAAATGTTTATTGAATTGAATGGAACTTCTGTAGAGTACCACACTATCAGGTCATCCTTATCCTTTCTCTGAACCATTGGGGAATATGTTTTCCTCAAATCTAGGCAGGGGTGTGTTGGATCTAGTTCAAAGGAGCTTGCAACAACTTATTGTCAGTAGTAGCACTGACACCTAAGGAAACTGGCAAACACTACAAATTAGGGCCTGGTTTATTGTTTTGTTGTCTAGGCTTAATAAGGTAATGTAAAAAAATGCTAATAATGAAGATTAGGTAAAAGTGTGTCGTGAGTACATTTCCCCCCTCTCCTTCCCAGAGAGCCAACTGTTAAACATCTACCAGCACACTTCTAACAATGGTGTTATTTTAGACTATACTTGGCTTTTCTCTCCTCTATCACACACTGCTTGATAGAGCGGTCACTTGCCCCCACAGATCCCATCATTTATATTTCAGCAATAAACATTTTCTTTTGTGGTTAGAATTAGCTCCAAATAAGCATTTTCTCTTGTCTTTTCCTCCACCTTTTGAAGAATGAAAATCATCATTAAAGCAAGTCAAAAATTTATCAGCTGTGCTACTTTTGGATTTTGGCCAAAAGCCGGAGGCCCTAGACATGCTTGGCACAGTCTGAATGAGCTATTTCTGCACTCTCACTTTGCTTCTTCCCATTCATCCATGCCTGCCCCCAGCCTGGAATGCCTGCTCTTCACACCTCCACCTGCTGAAAACCATTTCTCCCTTTGAGGTCCAGAGTCAGCTACTTCCTCCTCCATGAAACTTTCTTTCACACCCCATGATGAAAATGATCTGGCCTGCATCATATTTTCTAAGAATACTTTCTCCGGTATTTACCCTTATCATATTATGAAGCATAGTGATTTGTAATACATGCTTTATCCCTGCCCCCACTCCCATTAGATCATAAACTCCTTGAAGGCAAAGACTCTGTTGGTTTTCATCTCTGCACATAGTACAGTATCTTACCCATAATAGGCATTTAATATTTGTGGAATTGAATTGTCTGAGATTTAAATTTGGAAAAGTATGGTGTTCCTTGATCAATAAGTCAGTCAATGAGCATTTATTAAGTGCCTACTTTGTGCTAAACCCTGACTCAGACACTTACTAGCTGTGTGACCCTGGGGAAGTCACTTAATTCTGTATTTCTTGGTTTTCTCATCTGTAAAATGAGCTGGGGAAGGGAATGGCAAAGCACTCTAATATACAAACTGTCTCCAGGGCCCCATTGAGTTTGGGTAAGGTTGGCATCCATAGGTGGTAGATGAGAGTTTGCCTAACAAAATCCATCATCATCATCATCACCACCACCACCACCACCACCATCTTCATCATCACCATCACCAGCTATCCTCACCAACCTACCTGTGCATGGTGCTGTGTAAGGAAGTTAAGCTGTCATAGGTTTAACCTCAGGGTTGTTATGACAGTGATGGCATTTGCATATCCTTTTGTGTTCCCAAAGAAATTTGCCTACCAAATTCTAATGGGTTCTTTTGCACTATTCATAGGATTGTAGAACTTTGAGAGCTGGAAGAGACTTTAGAGGTCATCTAAATGAAATCTCCCATTTTACAGAAGAGGAAAGAGAGGCTCAAAGAATTCAAATGCCATACCAAATATGCTCTTTGAGGGAAGGGACTGGTTTTTTGTTTTATCTATGTATTTTCCAGGATATAGCACAGTAGCTTGCACATAGTAGGTGCTTAATAGCTGAATCGGATTGAACCCAGGCTAGTAAGTAACAGAGATAGAATTTGAATTAGGTCATCCCGATTCCAAATCCATAGCTTTTTACCTGCTCCACCATCTTAGGTAGAGTACCTAAGGATACTGGATTTTGCACTCTCTTGCTGCCTTTGGATAATGGTTGGTAAAAATACTGTCTCCTTCTATGTAGAAGGGTCTTGGGCAATGGAAGGGTAGGCATTGAGGGATATATACCAGGAATGAGAGAGCTAGAGAGCTGTATAGAATCTATAGATATAGGTATCAGAGATCAAGAACCTAGGATAGACAGATGGGAGAATCAACAGTACCAGGAGATATTGGCAATCAATGAGATCAGGGGATTTTTAGAGATCAGGTTGTCTTGTTCTTTCATTTTATAGATAAGAAAACTGAGGAGCAAAAAAGGAAAGTAACATCATGCTGAAGATAAACCTGATACTCAGGAAAGTTTCTGGGTTAGACTGGTGATTTTTATATAATTCCTCCTAGGATGGTAACTAATCAGAAAGCCTGAACCCACAGATATATGAAATAAGTGAATGTACCTGATGAAAAGATGCAACAGGGGTAAGATTTTATCATAGGTTGAAAGCCTCAAAAGACCTTTCAAGGCCATTGAGTCTTTCTGATTAGTTGAGGTAACTGAGGCACCTAGATCTTTAAAGACTTGTACAGGATCACACAACTAGTGTGATGACTTGTTGACCTTTGGGCATTGGCTTTTGGCTTGGTGTTCTCCCCTATAGGTGGTTTATGAAGAGAATTTGGGCCTCACAATATTTGCCCTAGTGGCTGGGACCCAGGCCTCCACAGTTTCTCTCCACAGAATTCCCCAGAATTTTCCCCTTACCACTTCAGGAAGACATGAGCGATGAATGTAAGGACTGAATCAGAGATTACTCCCTGGAACAGAGGTCTGTGACATCTAAAACCCCACCATGGTGGAGGATTCTGCAGGAGGGCCTTTAATAAGCAGTTCTGATTAGATGAGCTTCTAGGTTACTATTTTCAGGGCTGACGTTCAGCCAGCAGACAGGGGGAGGAGAATAACTCCTGAGAGGAAATGGCAGTTAGATCAAGAACATGCAAAAACCAGAAGAGATAAAGTATCCCAGCTGGAAATAAAAATCACCTGAAAAACACACTCCAAACCACACATCTTTCTGCAAAGCCCACATGGCTACCCTCTTTAGCTTCTGGATTATAAGCTAGAATCAACAAACACCATCATCTAAAGAGTGCAACTGTGAATTTTTAACTTTGAATAATACCTCATATTCATGTGCAGCCTTGGTCCGAACTGCTGCCATTCCCAGAAGACTTTGCTTTATTCACTATTGCTCTGGCTCATTGAAAGACCCCAAGTTTAGGCTTTTTAAATTTTTTTCTTTCTACAATAAAATTCACTAATTCCAGTATTTATTAAATACCAATTGTGTGCAAGGCACTCTGCTCTAATTAAGCTAAGATGACAGATTCTATCCCTCTGCCAGTTAGGTAGTTTAATTCTGTTCTGCCAATGGAGTTTGCCCCGCTAAGTCTGGCTGGTATTGATCACAATAAGTTGCCTAAAAGGATGTGCTGAGTATGCTGGGATATCCTCCTTTATGAGCATCACTAACCTTTTCTTCCCATGAGGGGAAGTAATCTGAACAGAAGCAGCTGGTACATACTCTCTTCAGGGATGTCTATGTCAGTGTCACTCATAGTTACTAGGGGAATTGGGAGGGAGGGTAGATGAATCAGAGCAAACTCATCACCGAATACAGAAAGGATCTGTGAGAAATAGCTTGAGAAAGTCTTGGTGTGGGACCTCCCTCTCCCAACACAAATCAAATCCTGTCTATGACTTAGTAGATGAGTCTTATTATAAATCTATGATCTAAGAGGCCATTCTTGATTCCTCCCAAGTGCTAAGACCTGAGGAGGTTCCTGAGGCACATGAGGTTAAATGACTCGTCCAAGGTCACGTTGCACACTTAATAAATGTCAGAGAGAGTATTTGAAGCCAGGACTAGATTACTCTAAGTAAGCGCTTCATCCACCACATCAAATTGTCTTTCCCACTTCTGCCCATTATTAATCCTGGAGAAACAAATGGAAAAGTCATAAGCTTGTCTTTTTAAGACAGGCCAGTACAAGAATGTTTTCATTTGAAGGACATTGCATTCCATTATAAAGTTTTCCTATTCTTTTCAACTAAAGGGAGATAAGTATGATTAATAATTAGAACCTGCTTAGTCTATTGCTGTAAGTAACATATGGTTCAGAGAAAAGAAGGAAGAAAAGGATCTGGTGGTCACAGTGTGCAATGGAATGGACGATGTTCAGACTCTCCCTGTGTTTTTCCCAAAGTACAAGGACTTCCCCTTCCAGTGAACTCCACTGACTCACTATTCCCCTCAGGATTAAAGGGAAACCCCTCCATTTGACATTTAAAGCCTTTCTTGATTTGGTCCCTTCTTAACTCTCTAGTTTTCTTATGCTTTCTGCCCACTTTATAATCCAGAGACTCTGACCTCCTTGCACATGACAATCTCTTTCCTCTATTCTATGACTATGTCCCCCATACTTGGAATGTTCCAGTGTTTTTCTTCTGAAGAGAAGTGGATGAAATTCTTGCTTGGAGTTAGCAAGCCCTGGTTTCAAATTCTGCCTCTGACACTGACTAGTTGTACAGCGTGATTTTGGGCAAGTCACTTACATTCCACGTGCCTTCCATTTACACTGTCTACATCTTGCGTGTAGATGACTGTTTGCTTGTTGTTTCTCCTATTAGAAGGTGAACTCCTTGAGGGAACTGGGTTTTTGAAAGCTTTAAATTGTTTTAGTTGTGGTTGTTGTTTGTTGTTGTATCTCCAGCACTTAGCACAGTGTTTGGCACTGTTGACGTGTAGTTGTTTCAGTTGTATCTGACTCTTTGTGACTGAATTTGGGGTTTTTCTTGGCAAAGACACTGGACTGATTTGCCATTTTCTTCTCTAGCTCATCTGACAGATGAGCAAACTGAGGCAAACAGGGTTAAGTAACTTGCCCTCCAAGGGGAGGCCAGATTTGTACTCTGGAAGAAGAGTTGTTCTGACTTCAGACCTGGAACTCTATCAACCTGGCCACCCAGCTGCCCCATCTGGCACATAGTACTTGCTTAATAAGTATTTGCGAACTCAACTGTACTTATTTGTTAAAAGGGAGATCTTCTGTATTTTTGGGAAAATATTAACTAGTAGACAGTAATAGAGATTTCAAAGAAGGCATCAATAAAACTTTTTTTAAATGCACCAAAGAAAACAAAACTAGTTTAAAAAAAGAAAACACAAAAAGAATACTTTTTCTACCATGTTAAATTTAATATATGCTTGAAAATGGTGTATGAAATGGAAGTTCTCAGGTTCATATGCGATCCTCTCTTTTTTTCTTTGTATTCTGAATTTTGTTGTTGACTACTAACTTTATAATACAAAGAAAAATGGAAAAGTAGCCTTTATTTAAATCTCTTCCCTCTCCAATTCATCCTCCACAAAGCAATGAAAGAGATATTCCTGAAGCAAATCTCTAATCAAGTCCTAGCCTTGCTGAACTCCATGGGCTTCCTGTTAACCCCACAATCAAATACAGAATCATCTGTTTGACACTGAAAGACTTCCTCAACTTGGCTCCTTGCTATCTTTACAGCATTCTTGTATTTCACTCCCCTCAACACACTTTACAATCCACTGACACTGACTTCCTTGCTCATCTTCACACACAATAGTGCATTAGATTATAATCTCCTTGAGGGCAGAAATTGTCTTTTGCCTCTTTTTGTATGCCCAGCACTTAGCACAGTGCCTAGACACATAGTAGGTGCTCACTAAGTGCTTCTTGATTGATTGGTTTTATATATCCCTTGCTTTCCAGTCTTTCAACCAACTTTCTATCCAGTTCAAGGTATTTTTTTAATCTCAGATAATATAAATTAAGTTTAGTAAAGTTGTTATGATAGGACATAAAGTATTTTCTTAAAGCCAAGATAGGTTACCGTTAGCTCACTATCTTCCTTAGTTAATCTCACTATTCTCTCTCAGTGGAAGCAGCCATGTCTATGTAGCCTGATCTCTTCTAGTTAAATTCTTGTGGTGCATCTCTCTGATGGTCCCATGATCCTTTACTCATCTGAAATTTTCAAAAGTTATTCTATGGATTTGTGAGGGATTGGCTTTCTTATTTTTTTGCATTTTTATTAAAATCTCACTCACAACAGTAGTTCCTGCATATATAGATACATAACAATAACATATATTCTCTCTCTCTCTCTCTCTCTCTCTCTCTCTCTCTCTCTCTCTCTCTCTCTCTCTCTCACGCACACACACACACACACACACACACACACACACACACACACACACATGGTTAGCATGAGTCAAGATCAGGGATCCCTCATAGAAATCTCTGTACATTTTCTCCCTTCTGCTTTTTGTCTTCTTTTGTCCCTTTATGGAAAAAATAAAACTGTCAGAATTTTCAGAACAACAATATTTAATTCAGTCTGAAAAAGATTGAATTTGGGACATGAAGGGACTGATGCTCCACAAGACCCTTTTCAAGTATCCTTGAGCTGAGATCCAGAGCCTCTCACACTATGATTTCAGAGAAGAGGGTGAGAAGAAAGCTCGGAAAAGACTCTGTATGTAAAAGGTAATGCCATCAATCACATTTAAAAGAGAACAGGCAGTCCCTTCACTCATAAGCACCACAGATTCCGGGGTGAGGCCTTTTCCACCAAGGGACCACCCATCTTGCAATGATGATTGAATTTTTCTGGGGGCTTGTGCAACAGAGACTACAAGTATCAGTGTAAGTCCCACCTTCTGCACGAAGGCTTCCCAGTCTGCCTTAATCTTACTGCCTTTCCTCTGAGATGATCTCTCATTTATCCAGTGTATGTCTTGTTTGTACCTAATTATTGTCTCCCTCATTACACTATGAACTCATTGAGGGAAAGGTCTGCTTTTTGCCTTTCTTTGTATCCCTAGAGCTTTGCAGAATGCTGACCTCATTTACTCTCTATCTCTATCATCTATTTCTCTCTCTATATCCATCCATCCATCCATTCATCCATTCATCCATCTACTGCCTGTCTATGATCTATTTCTCTCTTTCTCTCCATCTACTGTTTGTATCATCCATTTGTCTCTATCTCATCTATTAATCTCTATAATCTATCTACCCACTTATCTCTCTATCATCTATATCTATCCATATTTATCCATGTATCTACCATTTATCAATCTATGATCTATTTGTCTATCTATCTATCTATCCATTCAACCATCTATCTACAATCTCTCATTTGTTTATCTCTCTGTCCATTCATCCATCCATCTACTGTCTCTGTCATCTATTTGTCTGTCTAATGTCTAACTATCATCCATCTGTTTATCTACTATCCATCCATTCGTGTCTATCATCCGTCTATTATCTATTTATAAATCATTAATCTATCCATCCATCTACTATCTAGATGTTTGTTTATTTCTATCTATTCTTCTAGTATTTTGAGCTTCTCCTTTCTTTTTATCTTTATTTTCCCTTTCTCTCTTTCGTTTTAATGATGTCATTCTATTTGCTGTTGTGTTTTGTGAGTCCACCTTTCTTTTTCTATTATCTCAGATTCTCACACTCAAGTCTTTTCCTTTTTTCTGTAGTATGTTGTAAATATATTTTTTCTACTTCTTTTTTGCTCTCTGATCCTATACTTTAGCACCAATGATTAGCCCTGTTGTCCATGGCTGATAATGTCTCTGACAATCTGAGCCTACGCTCATGTGGTTCCTTTGTTATCATTAACACTTTGATATATGCATTCCAACACATCTAGAAGGAAAGGAAAAGGATTTATTAAGAAGCTTCTGTGCACCAGGTACTATGTTAAAAGCTTTACAAATATTATCTCATTTGAGAATCACAACATCCTGTGAAGCAGGTTGTTATTTACTCTATAGGAGAGGAAACTCAGGCAGACAGAGGCCAAGTGACTTATCAGGTCCACACAGCCAGTTAGTACTGGAGACTAGAGTTGAAATCAAATCCTCCTGATTCCCAGCCTAGTATTTTATCCACTGTGCTACCTAGCGACCCCTAGAGGCAGTGGAAAAGACACTGGACATGGATTCAGGAAGATCTGAGTTAAATTTTGCTTCAAACATTTACTAGCTGTCTGACCCTGGGAAAATCACTTAAACTCTCAACCTTTATTTCCTTATCTGTAAAATGGAGATAACAAAAGTACCTACCTTCCAGGGTTATTGTGAGGATCAAATAAGATAATATTTAAAAAAAAAAACTTTGCACACCTTAACGAACTATATAAATGTTAGTAATTCATTATTATTATTAATTAACATAACCTATTTGAGGAAGATTAATATGTAATCAACCTGGAGTCAAACTATGAAAGTCTTCACTTCAGTAAAATATCAGGCTAACTGCTATTTCCTGGTGGAGAAGAAAGAGAAAGAAAGCAGGTTGTAAGTAGCAGGGGCCTGAATTGCTGATGAAAATAATCTAACTAAAAGATTAAGAATTTAACTCCACTGAAGTCACCTGGCACTATTAGAATTCAAGCTGAAAGAATGATAAAAGCTGTGCCAACATCCTACTTGGGGCACACAGATGAAGGTTGAATACTGGCTCAGGAGAAGCCAGATAAGTCATTGACAGATAAGTCAGATAAGCAATTGACAGCTTCCTGGAAAGCAAAGGTCAGGCAGCCACTGGGCACCTTGTGTCCTGCTTAGTCAATAATCAGTAAATATGGATCAAATGTTTGTATGTTCCTGGCCCTGAACTCTGGGGAATACCGAGAAATGTAAGACATAGTCCTTGTTCTCATTGAACCTGTGAGCTAGTTGAGTGGAACAAGGCTAGTTCAATTTAATATAATAATGATAATTAATAATAGCTCCACATGGCTAGAGTTTATATAGCACTTACTATGTTCCAGGAATGGTTCTAAGTGCTTTACAAATATCTGGTCCTCACAACAAGCCTGGGAGGTAAATGCCGTTATTATCTCCATTTTACAGCTGAAGAAACTGAGGCAGACACAGGTTCAGTGACTTGCTTTAGGTCATGCAGTCCATAAGTGTGTGAGGCCAGGTCTTATTGACTCCACCCCAGGGCTCTATGTATTGTGCTACCCTTCTCGTTCCATACAATTCAAACATTAAGTGCCTACTTTGTATTGACCACGGTCCTAGTTGATGGGGCTAACAATAAAGGGCTTATATTGTGATCCTGTTTTAGGATTAAATTAAGCTATGTCAGAAGAGTGTATATGATTAAATGTCAAAATTTTACATGAAATAAAATAGAACGATAGGATGTGAGAGGTGAATGGGACCTTTGTGATCTTCACATTCAAACTGAGTCCCAGATAGGCGAAATCACTTTCCCAAGATCCCATAGCCTATAAATGATAAAACCACACTATACTATGGTGCCTCATTTAACCCTTACCTTCAGGTTCTCCCCCACCTATAGTTCTGGAGCTAATGATGATTGGGAGGCAAGTATGTCCTTTCTTGGGCCTCAGTTTCCTCCTCTGTAAAACAGGGAATAATAATATTGGGATCCTTTATACTTACATTGCAGAGGGATTGTAAGGCTCATGTGGGAAAATTCAGTTCAATTCAATAAGCACTTATTAATTGCCTACCATTTGCCAGGAGCTGTCCTAGGTGCTGGAGATAGAAAGAAAAAAATGACAGTTCTGTGACTTTTTTGGTGAGAGGAATAACATGTACCCAGAAAAAGAAATAGAAAGTATTTCCCAAGTAAACAGGAAGTCATTTTTGTGGAGGTGTCACTACTGAGTGGAGGAATAGGGGAAGGCTTCTGGTAGGGGATGGTGTTTGAGTTCAGCTTTAAAGGGTTACAAGAAGCAGAACTGAGAAGGTATAACACTGATTTGTTAACTAGGGGGTGCAGTAGATAAAAGTATGGGACCTGGAGTGAGGAAGACCTGAGTTCAAATTCTGCCTTAGGCACTTAACTAACTGTGTGATGGTAGGAAAGTCACTTAACCTCCTTCAGCTTCAGTTTCCTCATCTGTTAAATGGGGATAATAATAACATCTACTTCCCTGGGTTACTGCAAAGATAAAAATGAGATAATAGTTGTGAAGTGCTTTGCAAACCTTAAAGCATTATAAAAATGCTGGCTTCTTCTTTTCCTCTTCCTCTTTCTCCTCCTCCTCCTCCTTCTTATTAAAATAGATTGCTTAAGGGAGAATAATATGTAATCCACCTGGAGCCAGATTGTAAAAAGATTACCACACAGGAATTTGTATTTATTCTAGAGGCAATAGGGAGCCATTGAAACTTCCTGAGCAGGACAGTGATATGATCATTACAATGCTTTAGCATTATTGATCTAGCAGCTATATGGAGGATGGATTGAAGATAAGAGAGGCTGGATGTGCAGGGATGAATTAAGATATTATTGTGACAGCCTAGGTGATGAAAGCCTGAATTATAGTTGTATAAGTACAAAGAAGTAGATGATGTAAGAGATATTGTGGTGGTAGAATCAATAAGACTTGGCAACGGATGAGAAAAGGGGGAAGGGAGGGAAAGTGAATAGTCATTCTTGAATCTAAAGTTGCATATCTGAGGGAATGGTGATGCTTTGGATAGAATTAAGGAAATTAGGAGAAGGGGTTGGCATGGGGGAAAATGATGAGCTTTGGACATATGAGTTTGAAATGTCAATGGACCATCACAACACTTCTTAAACTGTGAGTCATGACCCCATATGGGGTTTAAAAGTTTAAGTAGCACTGACGAGGTCATGAGTGGAAAAAAGTTTAAAAAGCCCTGATCTAGGAGCAGATGTTTAGAAGGCAGTTGATGAAGGGAAGGGATCCATAAAAGATAGATGAGAGCTAGATATGTAGATTTGGGATGCACACAATATTTCAAGCCATGGGAGTTGACAAAATCATGAAGATATTGTACAGAGAGAAGAGAAGAGGGTCCAGGGATACACCTGTAACCTGAGTGTAGGATGTGAATGATGATTCTGTAAAGAATACTGAGAAGGATCAGTCAGACTGGTAGGAGAAATATGGCATATTAAAGTTATGAAAACCCATGGTGGAGAGAGTATCCAGAAGGAAGAATAAAACACTTTGAAAAATCTTAAATGCCAGTAACGTTACTTTACTAGAACAAGCAAAGTATAGTGGCTAGGTGCTGAACCTGGCATCAGGAAGACTTTAGTGAAGACCTGGCCTCTGAAACAAGCTACATGGCCCTAAATTAGTGTTTTATCTCTAAAAGCTTCAGTGTCCTGTGAAATGGGTAGAATCATACCCTTAAGTTCTTACCTAAAGTACCAGTTAAAATGAGGCTCAATTGATATAATGCATACAAAGTACTTTGTAACTTTGAAGCACTATATAAAGGCCAGTCATTATTTTTGTTATTTACATCCTGACTACACTCCAAGGAGCCTCAGCTTGTGAAGGCATTCTCTCTGAAACCAAACCTCTCTCCCTGGTCTCGCAGAAATGGCCTAAAAGACCCCCAGGCTTTGTATGGTTCTATATATGATGACAAATATCTTTCATAGATTATAGGATGAGAAATCTGTGGTTTAACAGGGACACTGATGATACTTGTCCTTGAAAAATAGAATTAAAATGTCTCTTCTCACATTGGACTCTCCCTCAACTTTTTAATTTTTGATTGCCATCTTCCATTGACCAAAGTAATCAAAGTATGTCTGATCATAGCTCAGGTTCATGCCCTTGTATAGCAATTTACATCTTACAAATGACATTTGTCACAACAACTCTGTGAGCTCATCTATGCAGACTATAAGCTTCCTGAGGGCATTTTATTGATCTATTTGGCACAGTGCATTATAGGTACTTAATAGCAGATACTTAATAACTGTCCAACAAATGAAATCCTATTTTATAGGTGAAGAAGTTGAAACTCAGGGAGGCTGCAATTTTTGTGTAGTCACATGGCTTAGTTAGTAGGTGGCTCAGATCTCCAGAATTCCAGAATCTGAGTTGGAAGGACCTTTATAAGCCATCTAGTATAACTTATATCCACAAAGAATCCCTTTTACATCCTGTATGACTCCCTGGTCACTACTGGCCCATGAGATGATGCTCATGGATCTGGCGAAAGAGATGGCAGATACACACGAGCTAGAGAGTAGCAGGTGCCATGAATCAAATTGGATCTTTCCACAGTCATGGCCAGCTGTCAACACCCAAAAGATGCCTTGAAATCTGAGAGTGGCAAAATCTGCTTCTCCCCTCCTCTCCCCTCATCTACTTGGTACTCCATGGCAGATTAATCATATGGATAGGAAATCTTCTGTAGTAAAAAAGGTGGAGATTTGATCTGATTGCTGGTGATAACTATTTGGGATTTGACTTTTCATTTCTAAGCCACTGAGAAAAGGAAGAAACTCCCATTAGGAGGCTAAATGAGTATCTGTTTTATTATGGTCATGGTTTAAGGTATTGTATAGCTTCTGATTAGGGATTCCACTTTTCTGCTTAGGAAATCTCAGAGTAGGTCAAAAACATGGGATTAACATGGATTTTCCCCTTGCCACAGACTCTAAAGTATTTGGAATTATAGCATTCTGGAATGGCTGATTAAAAGACTCAAAACAGCTTTTAGGAGGTCAAAGCCTCCAGGTCTGGAGAAATACACTACTGAGAGAGATAAAGTGAATATGTACTATGTTAAATAGCCACTCAAACCACATTACTCTAAATGTTTAGTGTAATTTTGAATGATCCTTTGATGATTCATAGATTCACCATTTTCATTAGTGTGGAAATTCTATTCAGTGATTCTGATCACAGCCCCTCTACCCCTTCTCATCTTGTGCAATTGTTATTCATTGAATAAATGCTTTTATTAGCAGGAGTTTCTTTTGAGATATGTCCAGAGGAAGGGAACCAGAATTAAATCAATTATCCAAAAGCTGTGAGATAAAAGCAATGGTTTGGGGGAACTGGATAGGTTCATCCTGGAGATGAAAAGACAAAGGTGTAAAGGATTGTTCTATGGGAATAGACTTCCTCTGTATAATTAGCCCATCAGTCAATAAACATTTATTAGGCACCAACTATGCACTAGGCAAAGTGATAAATTTGGTCAATACAAATGAAAACAAAAGTCCTTGCTCTCAAGGAGAGACAGCATGCAAACAATTACCTACAAACAAGTTAAATTCAGGATAAATTGGAGATAATCAACTGAGGGAAGGCACTAGAAATAAAGGGGATTAGGAACAGTTTCCTGTGAAAGATGGGATTTGAGCTGGAACTTGAAGAAAGCCAGGGAAAGCAGAAGGAAAGAGATGAGAAGTGAGCATTCCAGGCATCGGGGGAGAGCCAGTGAAAAATACAAGGACCTAAAACATTTTCAAAGGACTCATGATGTGAAATGCCATCCACATCCTGAGAAATAACAATGGAGTCAGAAAGCAAAACGAAGCAGACTATTTTCTTCTTTGTTATGTTTTGTTTTATTTTGTTCCATTTTCTCATGATTTCTCCTATTTGTTTTAATTCTTCTACATGACTAATGTGAAACTGTGTTTAATAAGCAGCAGAAGCCACAGACAACAGAGCAGACGAGATTTCTGTTCCAGAGAGCCCTGAAAACCTGCCGTGAAAGGTCCATCATGCACCAGACTCCAGAGCGGAGCCCAGCCTTGCCTTGGCCAAGATACTGAGAGGAGCAGATCTGAGCAGGCTTCAGGGATGGAATCTCCAGCAGCCATGCAGGTGCCTCCACCCACAGGTGACAAGGGTCGATGAGAGAGTCTTTTTGGGTGGCTGACAGGGGAGTGGGGTATCCCCGTGGCTCAGGCCCCCTCGGAAGACAGCAGTGGGGGCGGTGGTGGACAGGGGCTCCCCAAGCAGGCAGGAGCCCGGATCCATTGTTGAAGGTCTCTGCATAAACCCCCTGAGGGAACTAAGCCCTGTGAGGCAGCCCTGCCCCCACCTGAGCACCTGAACTTAATCTCACACTGAATAGCAGCCCTGCCCCTGCCCAAAGCCCTGAGGCTGGAAAGCAGCATTTGAATCTCAGACCCCAAGCATTGGCTGGGCAGATCTGGAGGATTGGTAGAGGTGGAAAGAGAACTCAGAAGTCAAGTCACTGGCTGGGAAAATGCCCAGAAAAGGGAAAAAAAATAAGACTATAGAAGGTTACTTTCTTGGTGAACAGATAATTCCTCCCTTCCTTTCTGATGAGGAAGAACAAGGCTTACCATCAGGGAAAGACACAGAAGTCAAGGCTTCTGTATCCCACACATCCAAAATAAATATTCCATGGGCTCAGGCCACGGAAGAGCTCAAAAAGGATTTTGAAAATCAAGTTAGAGAGGTGGACGAAAAACTGGAAAGAGAAATGAGAGAGATGCAAGAAAAGCATGAAAAGCAGGTCCACACCTTGCTAAAGGAGACCCAAAAAAATGCTAAAGAAAATAACACCTTGAAAAATAGGCTAACTCAATTGGCAAAAGAGGTTCAAAAAGCCAATGAGGAGAAGAATGCTTTCAAAAGCAGAATTAGCCAAATGGAAAAGGAGGTTCAAAAGCTCACTGAAGAAAATAGTTCTTTCAAAATTAGAATGGAACAGATGGAGGCTAATGACTTTGTGAGAAACCAAGAAATCACAAAACAAAACCAAAAGAATGAAAAAATGGAAGATAATGTGAAATACATCATAGGAAAAACAACTGACCTGGAAAATAGATCCAGGAGAGACAATTTAAAAATTCTAGGACTACCTGAAAGCCATGATGAGAAAAAGAGCCTAGACATCATCTTTCATGAAATTATCAAGGAAAACTGCCCTGAGATTCTAGAACCAGAGGGCAAAATAAGTATTCAAGGAATCCATAGATCACTGCCTGAAAGAGATCCAGAAAGAGAAACTCCTAGGAACATCGTGGCCAAATTCTAGAGTTCCCTGGTCAAGGAGAAAATATTACAAGCAGCTAGAAGGAAACAATTCAAGTATTGTGGAAACACAATCAGAATAACACAAGATCTAGCAGCTTCTACATTAAGGGATCGAAGGGCATGGAATAGGATATTCCAGAAGTCAAAGGAACTAGGACTAAAACCAAGAATCACCTACCCAGAAAAACTGAGTATAATACTTCAGGGGAAAAAATGGTCTTTCAATGAAATTGGGGACTTTCAAGCATTCTTGATGAAAAGACCAGAGCTGAAAAGAAAATTTGACTTTCAAACACAAGAATGAAGAGAAGTATGAAAAGGTAAACATCAAAGAGAAGTCACAAGGGACTTACTAAAGTTGAACTGTTTATATTCCTACATGGAAAGACAATATTTGTAACTCTTGAAACTTTTCAGTATCTGGGTAGTTGGCGGAATTACACACACACACACACACACACACACACACACATACACACACACAGAGACAGAGAGCACAGAGTGAATTGAATAGGATTGGATCATATCTTAAAACAATGAAATTAAGCAGTGAGAGTGAAATATATTGGGAGGAGAAAGGGAGAAATGGAATAGGGCAAATTATCCCTCATAAAAGAGGCAAGCAAAAGACTTTTTAGTGGAGGGAAAAAGAAGGGAGATGAGAGAAAAACATGAAGTTTACTCTCATCACATTCTGCTAAAGGAAGGAATAAAATGCACAGTCATTTTGGTATGAAAAGCTATCTTACAATACAGGAAAGTGGGGGAGAAGGGGATAAGCAGGGTGGGGGGGATGATGGAAGGGAGGGCAATGGGAGGAGGGAGCAATTAGAAGTTAACACTCTTGGGGAGGGACAGGATCAAAAGAGAGAATAGAAGCAATGGGGGCAGGATAGGATGGAGGGAAATATAGTTAGTCTTAGACAACACGACTATTATGGAAGTCATTTGCAAAACTACACAGATATGGCCTATATTGAATTGCTTGCCTTCCAAAAGGAATGGGTGGGGAGGGAGGGATGAAGAGAAGTTGGAACTCAAAGTTTTAGGATCAACTGTCAAGTACTGTACTCACTACTAGGGAATAAGAAATACAGGTAAAGGGGTATAGAAAATTGTCTGGCCCTACAGGGCAAAAGAGAAGATGGGGACAAGGGAAGGGAGGGATGATAGAAGAGAGGGCAGATTGGTGATAGGGGCAATCAGAATGCTCGGTGTTTTGGGGTGGGGGGAGGGGACAAATAGGGAGAAAATTTGGAACCCAAAATTTTGTGAAGATGAATGTTAAAAGTTAAACAAATTAATTTAAAAAATAAATAAATAAATTGCCAAGAAAAAAATTAAAAAAAAAAAGAATTCATGAGTAGAACCCATATAAGATTGCAAGCCACTTTGGGGAAGGAGGTGGGATGAGGGGGAGAAAATTTGGAACTTAAGGAAGTGATTATTGAAAAATAGAAACAGATTAGTTTATAAAAAAAAGAAAATGCAGAGTCAGGAGATTGAGTGTCTCCTTCAAGACACAGCAAGGAGGCCAAATGTCACAAATCACAGGGTAAGTGGGAGCATAAGATATAAGAAGATTGGAAAGGTAGGATAAAACCAGAATTCTTTTGCAGAAGTTCCAGGAAGTTGTGTGTTTGTCCTTCATTGCAGAAGAAGACCATGCCATCAGAGAAATAATGACATGACTTGCACTTGACTTTGTTTTGAGTGAGGGAGGGCTGTACAGGTCACCAGCCTCACTTTTCCTCCAGAGCCATATGAATCCAGTGACCAGATATTCATCAGGATGACTGGAGATGACCCAGGATAAGGCAATTGGGGTTAAGTGACTTGCCCAAGGTCACACAGCTAGTGAATGTCAAGTGTATGAGGTGAGATTTGAACTCAGGTCCTCCTGACTCCTGCACTGGTGCTCTATCCACTACACCACCTAGATGCCCCTACAGGAAGGTAGGTTTTGGCTCAATATAAGGAGCCTAGCTGGCCACCCTTAAGATTCAGCTCAAATGCCACTTTCTGTAGAAGCAGGCTTTCTTGGTATCCCCGCTTCTATTGCCTTGCCCCTGGGATTCTCTCCTATTTGCCTCGTAGAGATCTTGTATGCACATAGTTGTTTGTGTGTTGTTTCCTTCATTAGAGTAAGAGCTCTTTGAAAGGAAGGAGAGTTTTTGCTTTTCTTTGTATTCCCACACTTAGGGCAGTGCCAGGCACATAAAAAGTTCTTAATTAATGCTCGTTGACTAACAATTAGAGCTGTCAACAGATGGAATGCACTGCCTCCTGAGATAATGAATCCACTGTTCAGAAAAGTTGATCAGATTGATGTATACTGGCTCCCTACAGCAGACTGAGGCTGATGTAATGACCTAGAATGTCCCTTCCAACTTCCTATAATATTATGGTGAATTAATGGTACAGAGTAAGAGCTATATATGTATTAGCTATTACTGCTAACTCAATCAGTCATGTAATTCTCTATGAAATTCCTAGGCTCCTAAGATTATAGGTGTAGAGCTAAATGTATGTAGGGAAATAAATGTAAAGTCCCACATTGTTTAAAAAAATCAGTTACAGAAGTATAAAATGGGAAACATATGGTTAGAATCTAGTTCCTGTGAATAAATCCCAGGAATATTTGAGGACAACATGCTCAATAAGATTGAATAATATGATGTGGTAGCCAGAAGAAATTAACAGGATCTATGAATTTATTAATAAATGTGTGATAACTAGAAGAAAAGGACATCATACTCTGGCTATATTCTATCCCAGTCATGTTATGTCTGGAGTAGAGTGTCCATTTCTGGAAGCTATATTTAAGAATTTGACAAACTGGACTCCATTCAGAAGAGGACAACTGGGATGAAGGGGATAGAAACCATATCGTACGATGACCAGTTAAGGAAATGGCAATGTTTAGCTTGAAGAAGAGATGACAAAACGATGGCAGTATTCAAATGTTTGTAGAGTTTTCCTATGGAAGAAAAATCAGACTTATTTGATTGTCAGAACTAGGGCCAATGGGTGGAAGTTAGGGGAAATAGCAAAACTGTCCATGAACAAAATATCCTCAGAGGATAGTAAATCCCTTTGTCACCTTGCAAATGAAGGGTTTTGAGCAGAGACTAGACGCCCACTTTCTGGGGCTACTACAGATGTGATTTGTGACTTGAACAAAGGTTAGAATAGATGACTTGTGGGGTCCCTTCTATTTCTCACGGAAAGATTCAAATGTCACCTATAAAAGACATACTCTTCATTAATTCCATGATGCTAAATATATCATGCATTCTATTAGCTCTTACATTTGGCCTCATCTCTGGCCATCATCTTTAGGAACTGTTGGCAATGTTCCCATTTTATGGATGAGAGGTAAGAACTGGGGTTCAGGAACATTATTTGACTCATACAAGGTCATACAAGTCTTACCTTGGAGTCGGTCCTTTGAGTATGTTGGACATTCATAGATCCACTGCCCTGATTGCTCCTCACTGGAGTCCAAAGCCTCCCAAGGCAAACAAGCCCTTCAAATTCTTCCTTTATCTCCCAACTCCTACTGCCACTTCCCCTTCAACATTAGCATTCACCTTCAGTCACCAAACAAAAGGACACATTTACAATTGTCTTGGTTTCAACTCTGAAAAGTCTTTTCATAGGTTTCTGGGGAAATCACTTCAAGCAGCCCTGATCGGTTCAAACCATTTCAATACACTCAGTTGCCTTCAATTTCTATTGTAGCATCTAACACAAACATTTCAACAGATGAGTATTTTGAAATTTGCCTTCTTCTGAATTAAGCCATTCACAAAATACACAATGCAAAAAGGGGGGGTTGTGGAGAAGGAAAAAAAAAACAAAACAAATTCACTCGCCACCTACCAACCAGCACATTGAAAAAACAAACCACTGATATGAGACTAGATGCTTGCTCTCTGAGTGCAAGAATTCCTCAGGCTTTAAAGAATCAATCAGACTCATTCTAATGATTTATGTCTATCTCAGAGAATAGATGTAGAGATCGCCTCCCCCTCAAGTGCGCGTGAGCACGTGCGCACACACACACACACACACACACACACACACACACACACACACACACTTCTCTAGCTGATATCCAAGGTAGCCTACCTCTATCTGTATTTACGTTTCTGTTAGGTGCCTCTCCCATCCAGACAGGAATGAATATTCATCCAGAGATGAAAATACATTAGCAATCCTAACATAAGTGGTCCAGAAAATGGAGAAAAAAATCACAAATAGGACTGTGCAACCATTCTAAAAAGCTTTACAAGGTTAATCTTTAACTGACTGGATCATTCCCTAAGTGCAGGAAAATAATGCCAGACAGATATAGGTTTGCATTTCAAGAATGAAATCTTACAAGCAGGGCTGAGAGCTAAGGGGATGAGTCCACGGAAGAGTTACACCAGCGATCAGTCTAGCGACTCCTTCCATGTAGAGTTGTTTTTTCTTTCACGTGGGTCAATTCTGGCTTCTTCTTTGCTTTTGTCTATGAACGGGAAGTGGAGGAGTGATTGCCTTCATCTGATTTTTCCCTCCGTTTTGCTGGACAATAGAAATCTCAGAAGCAGCATAGGAGACTCAGGATGCCCAGAGACTTCCTGTGCTCCTCTAGTATGGGATGGCAGCCACAGTGTCCTGCTCCTGACCATTCATGGGAATTTATGAATTAAAGCATTCCACATTCTTGAGTGGGCCTATTCTTTGACAGCAAATTTTGTGAGAGGAATTTGGAGAGGCAAAATATGGGACAGGAGCTTCTCTGTTTATGAATTGTTTTCTTTTTTGTTTTTGATGAATCTTTTTTAAACTTCCAGAGTCTTAACTAGGACAGGATAATTGAGACTTTGCCAGAAGACAACAAAATTTAGAAGGCACAAACATTAAATATAAAGATTTTTAAAATTTTGAAATTAAAAAAAGTTTCTATTTCAACAGTATTTTCATCTTTTGACAACTTAGTAAAAAAAAAAATAGTTAAACAAGTAAGTCAGGCTTCCTCTTTCCATGACAAAATTCATTGCTCCTTTAACCATGCCTGGTTACTTCTCAGCCAGTGACCTTGCCAATAAGAACCTTTTAATGTCCAAGCGTCTCTCTCCCTTCCGTGGGATTGGTGTTCAAGCCCCTCTCCACAACTGATTTGGGGGCATATTTAGTCTTGTTTCTGCCTTCTTTTCTCCTTACGTGCTGATGAGCTGAATAGAAAATCACACAATCATGCTGAATACTACAAATTTATGCACCATGATCTGGAACCAGGTGAACCGGAGTTCAAATCCAGCCTCACACACTCACTAGCTACATGACTCTAGGCAAGTCATTTAACTTCTGTTTGCTTCAATTTCCCTATCTGTAACATGGAGACAATAACTGTACCTGACACCTAGGGGTTGCAAGGCTACAACGAGATAATATTTGTAAAGGGTTTTGCAAACCTTAAAGTGCTATATGAATGTTGAGATTAGATAGTATAAAAAATAGCATATATACATAGCGCTTTAAGGTTTGCAATTGTCACCGCAAAGTAACACTTTTATTCCTTGCAAATTGATTTTATTGCCCACAGCAAGCTGTTCCAAACCTCTCCTCAAACCTCCTTCATCTTCACAGCTGAGGACTTCGCCTCCCCTTCATTTGAGAATAGAGGTCATTTGTTAAGCTTTCCTCTTTCTGCCTTCTCTACATCTCAAAATTCAACTCTCTTCTTTTTATTACAATATCTGATGAGGAGGTGGCTCTTCTTTTTTTGTGAAGGACAACTCTTCATCCACCCTTAATCCCATTTCTTCTCATCTTCTCCAGGTAGCCCCCTCAATCATTTTTTTAAACTAAATCTGGCTATAGATTTCTTTTCTGCTTTTTTCCTTTCCCTTTCCCGATAGCTCAAGTCTTCTCCATCCTTAAAAAATTCTCAGCAGACCACTATTGTCTCAAGTGATGGTCCCTTATCTCTTCCCTTTTTATTAGCCAGACTCCTTAAAGATGTATCTATATCTGTTGCTTCCATTTTCTCTCCTCTCACTTATTTCCCAACCCATTGCAATTTGTCTTTTGACCTCAAAACTAACCGAAACTGATCTCTCTCAAGTTACCAATGATGTCTCTTTTTTTAAAGTAGTTTTATGTCTTCTCTTTCTTACATTATAATAGTTATCCCAAGTATTCCTACTCCTCCTCCTCCCAGATAATCATCTCATATAACAAATGGTACTTTTTAAAGGGGAAAAAAATTCGCAAACCAATTAATATACTGTAAAAGTCCAACAAAATGTGCAATGTACAAGACCTGTGGTCCTCCCTATCTCCCTACCTCCATGACAGGTTGAGTTGGGAGGGGGATCTTCTCTCATATCTCTTCATTCAAGTCTCATTTGATCTCTGTAATTTTGTTACATTCACTTTTGATTTTTGTAAATTTCCATTTACAGTGTTGTAGTTACCATATATGTTGTTTTTTTGGTTCTTCTTACTTCACTTTGCATCAGTTCATATCGATCGTTTCATGATTCTTTGTATTCATCACACACATCATTTCTTACAGCACAATAATATTCCATTACATCCATGTACACAATTTGTTTAGTTGTTGTCATGTTGATAGATATCCACTCTATTTCCAATTCTTTGCTATCACAAAACATACTGCTATAAATATTATACTGTATGTGGTAACTTTCTTTTAATATATGACTTCTTTGAGGTATAAGTCCAGTAATGGAGTCTCTAGTTCAAAGGGTATAGATATTTTAATCACTTTATTTGCATAATTCCAAATTGCTTTCCAAAATGATTGGACACCAATATGCCAACAAAGCATCAGTGTATCCGTAATTCCTCCGACATCGACTATTACCATTTTAACTAATTTTCACAGTGTAAGGTGAAAACTTGGGGTTGTTTTGATGTGTATTTCCCTCATAATTAATGATTTGGAGCATTCTTTCATATGGTTGTGATTTCTTTGCAATTCTTCTTTTGAGAACTGTTTGTTCATATCCTTTGACCACTAGTCTATTGGAAAATGTCTATTATTATGCAATATACTATATCATAATATATAATATATACACAATAAATACACTGTGTATATATATATATATATACATATATATGTAGTATGTGTGTGTATGTGTGTGTGTGTTGAAAACAAAAGTCTTATCAGAGAAATTTGATTCAAAGATTCTCCTCCCTAGTTGGGTTAAGAGTATATCTCTTATGTTTGGTGAAGAATATATCAGAGCTGTGAGAGGTATATTTCTCTTTTAATTTTTGTAATTTAATCTCTAATATTAAGGTTATGCATCCATTAAGAATGTATTGTGGAATATGGTGTAAGGTGTTGTTCTAAGCCTAATTTCTGTCAAATAGCTTTTTTTTGTTTGTTTGTTTTCCCAGCCTGTTTTTTTTTTTTTTAAATCAAGTGAGAAGTTTTTCCTCTAGGTAATTCATTTTTTTTTTCACTTTCTCAAGAACAATGATCTCTTAACTGAAAATCTCTTTCTTTTAGTCCTCATCTTTCTTGACCTCTCTGTAGTCTTTGACACTGTTGACCATCACTTCCTGGATACTTTTTCCTCTCTGAGTTGTTTTGAAAAATCTAAAACAAGCCAGTGAAAATATTATTTTTTTCTTATCTTCCACTCACCTACTGCAACCTTCACATACGGGGATAAATTCCAAATATGACATATAAACATTTGATGTTAGCTGATGATCACTACAATAGCCAAATAAACCAAAAGGATGCTGTTCTGCCACATTTACAGTCAATTGATTATCAAGTTCCTCCCAAAACTGTTCTTCATGGTTTCTTTATTGCTATTAATGTAACTTCCATTTGTGAGAGACAGCAAAGAGTTAAGTTTCCACAAAATTACTAGTTGCTGAAGTTACTAAAGTAAGCCCGATAAGAAAGCTAGCAGACTGGTGGACCCAACCAATCAGGAGAGAGTTAGGAGCTTTCAGAAAACCACAAAGTTTTTGATAAAGAGGTCCAAGCCTAGAAGCAGCCTGGTTGGGGAAAATGACTGAGAATAACTGGGAGAAAGTTTTTCTTCATTGCACTTGCTTAATAAGCCTCATACATATAAGCAGACACACCCCACATAAAATTACCCTTCCATTTTCTTCCTTGGGACCTATGTTGAAGCATGTTTGGGAGGGGGAAACACGCCAAGGCTTATGTAATAGGTGGGCCAAAAGATTGTGACCCCAAAAAAGAACAGACCAATCTGTCCTCTGATGGGAGGATCTGTCCTGAACTAACAGTATAAGAATGCTCTCACTTCTGTTTCCAATACTCCCTCCTCTTGAAGAGGGGGGAGTCCACTTTTGGTCAAGGTGTTCAATTCCTCTGAACTCTACATTTTTCTTGATACCTTTCAATGTTGAGCATGTTTCTAATACATTGATCAACTGGTTTCAAACCTCAGAGTTATCTTTAGCTCCTTCCCCTCCTTTACCTACCCACACTGGTGATCAAATCCTCAGGAATTGATACCTGACATGTCTTTTGCTTCTAGTCTAATCTTTTCTCCTCCTATTATCTCTACTTAGCACGAGCCCTCCTTAGGACCAATACGGTGAGTTTCTCAACTAGTCATCTGATTAACTTCCTTATCACCTAGGAATTCACTTGATGAAGCCAATTACAACTTCCCCTTATCTTATCTATCTTATCTCCAGGATGCTTCTTTACACCTAGATCCTTCCATTTGGATCTCAGAGAATTCCTCTGGGCTTGGAAAAGTTCAATAAACTCACTGGACATTTGGATGTCATAGTAACAGATATTGAGATGGAAAGGACTTTAGAGAACATCTAATCCAACACCATTATTTTACAGATGAGAAAGCTGAGGCTCAGAGAGTTGAAGTAGAGGCAAGGTGTAGCTAAAGTACTATGTTTGAAATCAGTAAGATATGGATTCAGATCCTGCCTCTGACACTTATTAGCTGCATGACCCTGGAAAAGTCATCTAATTCCTCTGAGCCTATTTCCTTGTCTGAAAATGGGGCTAACATTTATAGGTATGTAATGGAAGTAAGATAAGATAGCTTTTGTAAAGCACTTTACAAACCTTAAAAATATTATATAAATGCTAACCATTATCATTACTATTATTAATAGCAATCAGTATTACATGACATAATTTGCCAGATGAGATGATATGTATGTAAAACAAAGACATATAAATTCTAGCCCTTATTCCTTTAAATGACTTCCTCTTTTGTGCTCCATTAGCAGGGTCACATTCTTTCTCTTATCACAATAGTAGACATGGCTTATCCCTTTTCTTCAGCTGCAAACTTCTATAGGGCAGGGGCTGTGGCTCTTTATCTCCCGAAGGGCCTAGCACTGAGCCTTGTACATAGTAGGGGGCAAGAAAATGTTTTTTGAATTGTAGAAATGACTTATGGTGAGTTGCCTTAGAATAAGGGAGGGGGGAAGCTCAAGTAGATGAATCTCATCATTTTGAAAACTTTATGGGCCACCCCAGCATCATCAGGAAGCAGACAGGTCTGTGATCAAAAGTGCAGAACACTTGATTTCTTCTCTCTGATGAATCCTGTCTGCCTCCAACATAAATCAGATGATGAATGGCGAAATGCAAGTCAGCAATTTGACAGTGACTCACAGTTCAGATTATTATTTTATACTATAGCTATCATCCTCTGACTATGAGACAGAGGAATGCTACTGTCCAGAAGTACTTGTGCCTAAAGAAAATGCACTGGGCTAGAAGACAGGAGACTGACCCCGCTCTAAATCTTACTAGGTATTACATTGAGGAAGTCCCCTTGTCTTTCTGAGTCTGTTTCTACATTAGGAAAATTGTGCTACCCACCTAACGGAGCTATAAAGTAGGCTCTTCCCTCAAAAGCAGGGACTGTTTCATGAGCTTCTTGTGGGCAGGGACTGCCTTTTGCCTTCTTTTTTTGTATCCTCAGTGCTTAGCATGGTGCCTGGCATACAGAAGACATTTAGCAAATGCTTATTGCTTGACTGACTTTTTCATTTTGTCTTTGTACAAAATGAAAAGCTCCTGGCACATAAGGTGTTTTAAGGTTTGCCAGCTGCTTTCCATGTTATTTCATTTGATCCTCATGACAATCCTATTAAAGCAGGTGCTACTACTACAGCAGTCATAATTTAAAAAGCCATATAATAGCTAATATTAGAGCACTACCATATACTGCTATTATATAGTACTGCAGTATTATAGTACTACTACTCCCTCCCCCATTTTTTAGATGAGAATACTGAGGCACAGAGAAGCTATATGATTTTCCTAAGATCACACATGCTGCTTTATTGGCTCTATAGTCAATTGCTTATCATCATTCTCCAGAATCTGCTCCTATTGGCTTCCTTATTTTTATCATTGGCTACTAATTCTCTGAGGGAAGATATGAACTCAGGTCTTCCTGATTTTAAGTTGAGGATTTTATCCACTGAATCATGTAGCTGCCTGGTAGACACTTCTTAAATCTTGCTGAATTAAATTGCTTTGCTATATAAATGTGACCTCTTATTATTGTCTACTCCCAAATGTCCCCAAATAATAGTTGGTTTTTCTAGAGAATCTCTCTTGCACTATGTTCATTATCTCATGATTCATCAGAACACTGTGGAGTGTATTGCTCATAGGTATTATTTACTCCATTTTGGGTAACTGAATCAGCTCACAAGAAACACAGAGAACACAGTGTAGAGAGAGATCTGTAGTTTTTCATAGAAAAATGGAAGGAGCATGTAATAGAAGTGGGAGACACAGGCATTGTGGAGTAGGAGGTGCACTAGACTTGAAGACAGATGGAACGGGCTCAAATCTAGATAGAGTAAATTTGCTGCATCATCACCATTATCCTCTCCACCATCATCATCATCATCATGATCATCACTGTCACCATACTTATCACCATCACCATCATCTCTCATTTAAAAAGTGCCTACTATGTGCCAGGCACTGTGCTAAGTGCTTTACAAATATTATCTCATTTCATTCCCACAATAGCCCTGGGAGATAAGAGCCATTATTATCATCCCCATTTTACAGATGAGGAAACTGAGGCAAATAGAAGACTCCAGGCCTAGCACCTTAACCATTGTGCTACCTAGTTGCCGTCCACTTGCATTTATATGCTTTGAAGTTTGCAGGGAGTTGCACATATGTTAGCTCATTTAATTTTTACAACAACCTTGTAAGGTAGGTGCTATTATTATCTACACTTTCCAGATAAGCAAAGTGAGACTGAGAATAATCTATTGACTCTTGCTCAGGTCACACAACTAGTAAGTGCCTGAGGCAGGATCGGAACCCAGGTCTTTCTGGCTCTGAGTCTAGCACTATATCTACTGTATCACCTAGCTATGTGACCATGGTCCTATCACTTCATCTCTATATCTCTTTCCTCACCTATAAAATGGGTATAATCTTAGACCACAGAAATTTAGAGCTGGCAAAGGACATTAGAGCTCATCTAGTCTACCCCATTCAATGTTCAGATGAGCTAACAGGTGAATATATTTTGGAAAGTTGAAAGCAATGTAAGGTGTTATTGCTAGAACCAGCTGTAGATACAAGCAAGTTCCCTAGGCTGTGTTGAGTATGATGTCATTAGAGTAGCACTGTAGGCATACTACTTCCTGGGGGCTGTCCCAGAAGATCACCACTAGCAAATGTCCAAAATCAAGAAGATGAAGATCACCTCTTTTAGTTCTTCTTGAGGAAAGCAACGAGAGACATACAGGTTTTTTTTTTTTTTCTGATAGTCAAGCCACTGTTCCCAGTGTCTGGTCTTGCCTCCAGTTGGCCAACATCTGGATCAGATCAATTCAAGTTCTACCTGAACCACTTGCAGCTAGAAAGCTTAAGAAAGGGGGCATCTTGACACGAGAATAGAAGGTGAGTGAGAAATTCTAAGATTCTAAGATGACAAAGGAGTGCATCTGAGACATGCTAGTGGTTAGCATGTAATTTGCCCATTTTTCTCTTCCATGCCTTCCATGTAAAAATGGGTGGATAGATGATTACACCTAGTTTTCTAACTTGCAAAATGTTCTGTATGCCATCTTCAAATGTACCCATTAGAAAGTGGAGCTAAGTCTAAAACCACCGCCAACTCTAGTCTTTATTAAGGCAGTTACCTCACTCTCCATTAAGGAGGTCTGGGGAACTTGGAGAGAGAACAGAGAAAAAGTTATTCAGGTCTCTGTGAATCAGAGTTCCAGGGGAAATTGACAGGTTGAGAGAGTGAGTCTAGGTGCACAAAGGGATGTAAGTCTGCCCATGGAAAGGGCTCTCTTGCCAGGCACCTGCTATGAAAAGTTTTTGTCTAACCCAGATGCATGTGATCATGCATAGAGTACTCCATATGCTTCAGCAAAATCATTTTATTCTGTGGCTAATTGGGAATAATATGAAGAAATGAATCACAAAATATTCTAATGGAGACTTTTCGTTCAACTCTTACCAATCACGATTCATTTTAGTGATGAATTCCACTAACCAATTTTGGTATTGGTGGTGCTGATACTGGTGTGTGCGCGTGTGTTTGAAATAATATTCTCATGGCACATTGGCAAATCCTATATTTAACCTTAGAAGTCAGTTAATGATATCTAATATTATCAGATGTCTAAATATTAGGTATTATTCTTCCAAATATATATCACTTAAGTGCTCTGTGACTCAGTTTATCCAACTGCAGTTTGGGCAATTAATTCTTAGGGAACTTTCCACTATGAGTGTTCTATCATACAAAGAAGGAAAAAGAGAGTGTGATTAACATCCAGTGTTTCTATAACTTGCATACTGTTTCTCTTTTGATTTTGCAGCTACAGAGCCTGGCTGGAATATAGTAGTTGCATAGTATAAACTAGCTGATTGACTGATTGATTGACCATAAGATGAAAAGGCTATATCTGCACCAAGTTAGATTACAGCTTTTATAACTTGTTCCATAAAAATGACCAGTGCTTAGAAGATTGTTCAATAAAAATGATGGGAATTTACACTACCAAGACTTGGGAACACTGCCATGGCTTAGAAAGGACACTGACAAGCTGGAATACATCCAAAAGAAGGCAAATTGCTGGGGGATTGGAGACTGAGCACTAGTTTACCTGAGGAAAAGAAGACCAAAAAAAAGGAAAAGAAGATAAGAGGGTCATAATGGCTATATTCAAGTATTTAAAGAGCTGTCATATGAAAGAGAGATTAGCCTCAGGATTACAACTCAGTACAGTGAAAAGAGAGCTGAGTATGGCCTCACAGGACTTGGCTCTGTCACTTGGAGGACCTTGGACCAGTAACGTCACTTCTGGGCCTAAGCAACTTATAAAATGAAGAAGCTGAACTACAGGACTTTGAAGCTCCCCTCCAGCTCTCCATTGACAATCCTATGATTTATTCTGCTGGGCCCCATGAAGCAAGATTAGCAGCAAGGGGAAGAAATTGCAGAAGAGGTAAGTTTAGGATCATCCCAAGGAAGAACTCTCGGAATAATTCAGAATTAAGAATATTTTAAGGATATTAAGAATAATTCGGAAGCAGTTTCCAAAATGGAAGAAGATGAGAAGGTGCTCTATTGAGGAGAGAGTGAGTTTCCTGTTTCTTCAGGCAGAATTTAGATGAACCCTTGTCTACAGTGTTCCAAAGGGGATTTTTAGTCATGTACAGGTTGGTAAACACAGCTTCTTAGGTCCTGTCCAATTCTGGGATTCTATAGTTCTGACCATAAGCAGGCAGAATGTATCACAATATCAAGGTCAGGTAAGGGGTTGGGGTGGACTGAAGGAAAGTGGAGCTTGATTTATTTAGCCAGATTTTTATAACATCTCAGAATATTAGAGCTGAGAGGGATCTTTGTCTAGCCCCTCATTTTATATTATTATAAATTATATTATTATATTAAATACATTATTATTTTATATTATTATTATACATATTATTTCATTTCATCCCCACCATGGCTTTATGATGTCTATAATGTACATATAATTTTCTTCATTTTACAGATAAGGAAATTGAGACTTGTACTTACCATTTATGAATGAAATAAGGGATACCTGATGAGACTGAAGGGTTTGTTTTGATTTAGAATAGGGTGACTGCCTCAGAAAATTGATTTTAAGTGGATGTGAATATAAACAAAGGCTTGGCAGGTAAATAATATAGATAATAGGTGGTGGCACTAATCAGAATCTCTTGCATTTGTAGGGTACCAAAAGCTTTACAAAACACTTTCAAATTCATTATCTCATTTGGTCTTCACAACAATTTTGTAAGGTAGGTGGTTCAATCATTATTAATTCTGCTTCACCAAGAAGAAATTGAAGTTCAGATGGGCAAAGAGACTTCTCTAAGACTATGTAACTTGGAAGTTATAAATCCAAGTCCCTAGTGCCTGGCACATAGTAGGCACTTTAAATAAGTGCTTGCTGACTTGATGACAAATCTAGAGGATGCACCATGTTGGAAAGAAATAGCAGCGTGGCACTTGAGCTGAAATTTGGAGACAGAAGATTTAGGTCTGAATTCCAGAATTTCTGAACATGTAACCTGATCCCACAATCCCACAATTGTTCAAATTAACCAGTTCATCTTGGGCTGTAGGCTCCATCAATAAAGCCCACCATCTAGAAGTCCCTAAGGGATATGTCTATAACCTTCATGGGAAGAAAAAATAAATCTAAAGCCCTAAACAAAGGCTTAGCCCTCTACAAATTTATCAATGTGATCCAAGAATGCCCCCAATCTACCCCTTAATCTAATTTATTTTATTTGAAAGGATTACCAAAATGGTAGGTCAGGAGAATGCTATAGATATAGACTACTTTGATCTTGACAAACCATTTGACAAAGTCTCTCATGCTATTCTTGTGAGAAAAGTGAAGAAAGGTGGGTTAGATGATAATTCAGTCAAGTATATTTGGAATTCCTTGATGGACTGGACCTAAGGAGGGGTCATTAGTGGTTCAATGACAAACTGGAAAGAGGTCACAAGTGGAGTGGGCATCTAAGTGCTGAGCCTAGAATCAGGAAGGCTCATCTTGTTGAGTTCATATCTGGTCTGATACTTACTGTGTGACCCTGGGTAAGTTACTTAACTGCATTTGCTTCAGTTTCCTCATTTATAAAATGAGCTGGAGAAGGAAATGACCAACCACTCAAGTCTCTTTACGAAGAAAACCCCAAACAAGGTCACAAGGAGGCTGATATGACTCAACTGCAACAACAACAACCACTCAAGCAGAGTGCTTTAGGGATTTAGTCTTGGCCTTGTTCCATTGAATGTTTTCTTCAGTGATTTGTATAAAAGAACAGATATGATGCTTCTCAAATGTGTTAATGGCACAAAGCTGGGAAGGATAGCTAACATGCTAGATGACAGAGTCAGGACTCAAAAAGATCATGAGAGACTAGAAAACTGGGTTAAGTCTAACATGATGAAATGTTGAGCATTTAATAAAGAACTGGCATTTAATAAAGAATTCAAAAAAAAGAAGGCAGTTTGGTAGATGAATGGTATGATTAGAAGCCAGATTACAAAAGAGTGTAATCCAATTACAAAAGTAGTTGGGGGTATGGTGAAAAAAAAATTGAGTCAGTGAGTACGAATAACTTTTTGGGGGAATTTGGATACGAAGGGGAAGAGTTGGCAGATGATAGTGTGAGGGGATATCAGAGTCAAATAAAGTGGGTTTTTTTGGGGGAAAAGTGTTTTCAGGAAAACATAGGTATGTTTTTAGATAGTAATTAAAGAGTCAATAGTTAGAGAGAGTTCAAAGAAAGAGGAGACGGGAGGGGATTGGATCAAGGAGACAAGAAGTATTAGCCATGGGAAGGACAAGAACCATGTCTTTATCAGAGATTGAAGCAAAGGAAGTCAGATGATGATGTTTAGGGGTCAAAAGTAAAGGGAGAAGACAAGCTCATGATACATCTCTTTGATTTTCTTGGCAAAGGAGGTTATAAGGTCCTCTGCTAGGAGAAAGGGGAGCTGGAAGAGATGATAACATTTGGAATAGCCATTGTGGAGTAGGATAGGAAGTCAATCAGGGAAGAATAAAAGGAGTCCATTAGAATGTTAACCGTTTGAGGACGGGGACTTTGTTCTGTCTTCAGTGTTTAACACAGTACGTAAGTACTTAATTAATGCTTGTTGACTGATTAATTGATTGTCATGCAAAATGGAAGGACCAGTAAAGACTAATAAATTTGTAGAGGACCAAGTTGTCTTATTCCAGAAGTAGTTATAAGTATTAACTCAATAGTGAATAAGAATGATGGAGGAAATAATTCAAGATTGGTTCTTGGCAAGTAATGAATGGCAATAGAATGAGGAAAAGGTTCAAGGGTAGGTAGTGTATAAGTGAAGTGGTCAACCACAGGGTTAAGACTGAAGGATGTGAAATGATGCCAAAGCAGGGATGATAGACTGGGAAACAGGGAAGAGAGGTGGTACTGGAAACCATGGTGAGGACTAAGGATAGTTATGTGTAGATTAAAGCAGAGAGAGGATGGAAGTTAAAAAGAAGTTATAATCAGGGGAAAGAACTCTAGAATTCTGAATCAGGGAGGAGCTCATTTATGATATTGTTGAGATCAAGGATATAACCATAATTAACAATGGCTCTAGTGGAGTTTTAGATCATGGGACTCATGGAAGTTACTAAAGCAGGAAGTCATGTTGTTGGAGGAGATATCAATATGTATATTGAAGTCCCCAAATATGATGGCAGGGATTGAGGGTAAGAAGAAGGCTGAGAGCAGCAAGTTATATGGTATAGAGAACTATAGAGCAAAGAATCTCAGTAGAGAAAGCAATGCAGTTAGTGACATTGTTGGAGAACTTTAATATCTTTTTAGGGTTAGAACTTTGCCCTAACCACAACCGGTCCCCACATGTGTGCTCACTGGGTCTGCTTTCTAGTCATGTATATTCTCAGCTTGTGTCCGGTCACCCCCTCTGGAGGTGTGAATACTTGTGGCAGAATGTACACTTGCATGTATAAGGGAACCTTTCTGAACACTCATCTTGTTAGTAAATTAGACATCTTTTGCTTTTAAGTAATATGTTCTCTGGTTGGTTGGTAAAAGAAACACATCAGTTGGGGCTTATGAACAAAGGAATTGAGTGTATACTGAAGCCATACACACAAGCTTTAAACTTGGATTAACATTAAAGAGGGTCCAAGAGTGAGGAGGGGTATATGGATATTTTATATTTGAATTAGGTAATACTTTGGATATACTACTAATGAAGTATTATGGGAATGTTTCATTATTTATGCACTTCAACATCAGAAACTGATATGATTTTATTCCTGGAAATGACATGAAATAAGAGGCATTCCCATTTAATTTGCTGCTGTACCCTAAGGACCATTAAACCTTTACACGTGACTTGTAGTTTCTAACTTACATATGTGTTGTCTTCCTCATTAAAATGTGAGAGTTAGACTTTTCTACTTTTCTATTTGTATCCCCAGGTCTCAACACAGTTCTTTGCACATAGTAAGCATTTTCATTCATTCATTCATTCATTCTTAAAATTATCAAAGATACAAGAAAAAGAAGAAAGCTGAGAAACATATACTAAAATACTTGGGAAAAGAAAATGGCCTAAAGGTTACTAGATGGCAACAAAGAGGACTTGGGGTGAACTTTAAAAGATGACAGGGAGTTGTGTGATGGTAGCAAAGTGAGGGTAGGGAAGTGGCAGCTCAGAACAATACCTAAACTTCCTCCTGTTCCTATCCCATGGTGCTAAGTAGGACATGAGAGAAGGAACATCCAGTACTAAAAAGGTTGGCCAGAAAATCAGGGTCTTCCAGAAAGAGCCAGATTTTTTTTTCCCTTAGCACCTGAAGATGGAAAGAGGATGATGAGATCTAGGATGGGTGAGAGTTTATTAATAATCAAGTGAGGGCTCTAGGAGATCCAAAGGAATGAGAATGGAGAGAGGAAGAAAATATAGTTCCTGGAAAGGAGAGCTGATTCCCACACCATGGTATAGAGGCTAGATTTGTTTCCCTTGGTTCCCAGAGGGCAAAGCTAAGAGCAATGAAAGACAAAGAGTGCAGAGAGGAAGATGTGGCTCCACATAGTGAAAAATTTCCTAGCAATTGGAGCTGTCCAGAAGTACTGTGGGTTGCCCCAAGAGAAAGTGAGTTTGCTTTCACTTGGAGTCTTAAAGTGACCTCTTTTAAAGGCTATTATAATAATGTTTGCACAATATTGCATGGTGGGCAGAGAAGTCTTGGAGTAAGGAGGATCTGGATTCAAGTCCCAACTCTGTTGCTCTGGACAGATCTTTTAACATCTCAGTGCCCTAGGCAATGCTGTAGCTGTAGAATAGCTGTTAATTTCCATTGGTGGAATGAACTTCCTCATATGGAGTTTCCTGCCTTGTTGGAATCACAGTTTGCCACCCCTCAATGTGTTTGAAGGTATACAAAGTACTTTACATAGAGGGTTTTATTATAATTATTTTATTTTATTTTATTTTATTTATTATTTACAATACCTTTGAGGTAGGTACTATAGCCAGCATTATCCACATTTTACAGATGAAGAAACAGAGACTCAGAGGTTAAATGACTTGCCTGGGGTCACATAGGTAGTATGTATAGGAAATAGTATTCACACCCAGGTCTTCCAGACCACAAGTTCTATGCTCTATCTACTATATTACATTGTTTATGTATGAATTGGACCCCAGTTATCCCTTCCACATCATGACTTTTCCCATTGTGGTTTTGATACATCATGGGTTAGCAAAAGAAATTAAATGGGAATTTTTGGGAGTTTTACAGAAGCCCTAGACAACATGTGAAGACCAGTAGACAACACCAAAAAAGTTTAGAAACTCAGGAAGGCATAAAATATATGTACAGTATTGTATAATATCAACATATTTTATCTTTTAATCCAATAATAATTCAGACTTCTTCTCTGATACAAAGGGAGGGTCAAAAAATTTTACACAGATTTTCCAAATTGCAGGGGCACCATGCCCCTAACCTCCACAGTGTGAAAGGGATAACTGTTGTTCACCCCTGGTCTCCTTCCTGTATTAGAGACTTGGAGTCTGTGGAAATTTCCCTGTCACCAGATATCTGTCCTAACAATAGATTATGGGAATAATTGACCAACAGAACCCTACTGTTATAATGAGCTAGCACTAGATTTATCTGAGTTGCATAAGGAGTACTGATTATTGTTATTAATAGTAATAATGGATTTCCCTAGCAGATGTCCTATTTCTGAGTAGAATTTTGGTCACAAATAATCAGATGAAACATAGAGCCTCTTTGAAGCCTCGATCTGATAAATAGCAACCCCCTGTGCTCACCCTCTCAAAAAAAAAAGCCTCAAACATAATCAAACAGTCCTTAATTCAGTGTTACATCATGGAAAGAGCTCAGTCTTAGACATCAGAAGATCTTGTTTCTAGACCCAGTTCTACTTTATCTTGCACAAATAATATTCACCCTTTCTGGACCTTAGTCTCGGCATCTGTGAAATGGTCATGGTAAGGATGTTGGGAGCCTTGAAAGTCTCTTCTAACACTGAAAATCTATGATTCTGTGAGGAGAAGGAGGAAAACCTCACTACAAAAAGTCCAACATGCCATCAAAAGCTACTATCAGGGAGAAAAATTTCTTGGCTTGAATTCTACCGTTTTGGGAAAAGGGCTGCTAGGCAGTAAAATTTTCAAAAGGCAAGAGGACAAAGAGGAAGAAAGAACAAAGAACTTTTATGATCTGTGCATGTGGCCCCCAGTTAGGAAGTGTAGTCTGTGTGTCTGGGGAATTATGCACATGACTGGGAACTAGGAGATTGGAGCAACTCATCCCCTAGCCTCTCCTCTGTGGGTGACGATTTAAGGTCAGCTGAAGAAGGACAAAGAGCCAGGACACTCTTTCAAAAGCCTGCCCTTGTTGGAAGATGCTCAGAGCAGTTTCTTTTGACTGGATATAGAATAAATATCCATGTCTTAATATGCATGCAAGGTAGAAGACAGATGACTGTCCTGGGAGCCACTGTTTTGATTTTTCCCTTCTCTGATGTATTCAAGAATCTCAACATCATAATTGCAAGGAACATTGGAATGAAATAATAAAAGGGAGTGGTGGAGAAAGAAAAGGAAGGAATGGGGGAGGGGTACACAACTGTGGTCAGTTACAGAGTGGAATCAATGCCAAGGATGACTGAGAGCTAAGCTCTTTTGTCTACACACAGAATCGGGTACACCCGAGCTCAGCCTCTGAAGTGCACAAGCTAGGTTTTCCTGTCTGGATGTGGGAGCTGTGGAAAGAATCCCAGCATAGCAACTTGCTGCTCAGCACCCTTGCTGTGGGCACACTCAAATATACATAGATTTAGAGCATCCTAGTGTATTGTTAGAATATTAGGAGAAAATAGCATGTGGCATATGCTCAGTATGTGAGTCCTTTCCTGCTGACAACTTGGTTAATTCCAAAATGATTCTTTAGACTTATAAAAGGTGCTTTAGGGTGCTAGTATCCATAGATACTGGACTATTCTTTTCTTTTTTTCATAGATGCTGTTTTGAGCGATTTCATGTAAATAATCATCTAAAGAATAATGAATTAATTCAACCACTCATCTTCATCATTCTTTTCCTCAACTACTAATCATAGTAGTTGATATGCCTCCATCACAAGTATATCTCTATTTGGATATATTAAGTAATTGTATCCTCACCACAATCCTGTGAATTAGGTAGTACAGGTATTGGTAGCCTTGTTTTATAAACAAGGAAACTGAGGCTCAGAGCTGTGTCTTGAGTTTCTGAACATCACACTACGGGAATTAGTGGAAATGCTGAAGCCCAAGCAGTATATGTTGGCCAACTGTCATCAAGTGAATGCTAAAAAGAATTTGCCAAAAGAAGGTAGTAACTGAGGACTTTTATAGCCAGAATGTTAAAGTAATAACAGCAATAGCGGCAACTGTAACAACTAGCATTTACTTACAGGCTTTGAGTTTTTTTTTTTAAGACTTTACCTCCATTATCATCTTGCTCAGCATCCTTGTTTTATAGAGAGGGAACAAATAGAGCACAGAGGGGTTGAGTAGTTTGCCAAGGTCATGCAGTAAAGTCAGTGCAGGCTTCTGATAGAGAACACAGATCTGTTGTTTTCCATGCTAGTATCCATAGGCAGCTAGATGGTGCATCTGACTTGAAGTCAGAAAGTCCTGAATTCAAATCCAACCTTTGACCCTTACTTAGCTGTGTGACCTGGGGCAAGTCACTAGACTTTGGTCTGTCTCAGTTTTCCCATCTATAAAATGGGAATTATAATAGCACCTACCTCCAGAGTTGTGATGAGCACAAAATGAGATATTTCTAAAACACATTGCAAACCTTAAAACACTAAGTTATCCCTTTCACAATGTAGGTGAGGAGGTCTGGCACCCAAGCTATATGCAAAGCCTGCATAAATTTTTTTGACTCTCCATACTAGAGAAGTGTGATTTTTTTTCTTTTATGAGTTATTTACAGTATTAAAAGATAAAATATGTTGATATTCTACAATACTATACATATATTTTATGCATTTCTGAGTTCTCTAAACTTTTTCTGTGTCATCTGATGACCTTTGCATATTGTCTGCAGCTTCCACAAAACTCCCCAAAATCCCCACATAATTTCTTATGTTGGACCCACAATACAGCAGAACCATGATGGGGAAAGCCATGATGTGGAAGGGATAACCATATGTAAATATAAGCTATTATTATTATGTGATTGAGGCCAGAGCATAAGGGAAAAAAACTGTTTGATGATGACAGATGATAAAGTAATACCTAGAACTTACAGAGCAATTTGCTTTTTAAATTTTTTAAAAAAGTTTACAAATATCCCATTTTTTCTGATAATAGAAAAATTTGTGAATTTTTAAAATTCAGAAATATTTCAATTTCTTCTGATAACATCCCTTAGTGGTGAGTACCACTAACTTACTCTGACTTTGTTCAGGTTACTTTTCTTGTTGGGGCCTCAGATTATAGAATGTAGAACTTTCAATCATGTCTGACTCTTCCTGACTCCATTTAGGTTTTCTTGCCAAAGATACTAGAGTGGCTTACCATTTCCTTCTCCAGATCATTTTACAGATGAAGGAAACTGAGGCTAACAAGATAAAGTGACTTGTCCAGGGTCACACAACTAGTAAGTATCTGAGGCCAGATTTGAACTCAAGAAGTTGGATCTTCCTGACTCTAAGCCAGGCACTCTATCTAGTGAGACTAGAAACAGCTGAAGGGATCATCTATTCCAAACCTCTTACTTTACAGGTGAAGAAAATGAGTTCTGGAGAAGGGAAATGAAGGCTGTGAAGAAACAGAGTTGGGATTCAGACCTTAGCCCTTTGAATCTAGTCCTGTTCTCACTCAGTAGTATGATGTGGCTTCATTTGGAGAGGATCAGGTAAGCCAGCTCAGCACACTTTACCCAACTGAGAATGTTAAATATGTGAGTAGTAGGCAATCATGGGAAGTACTTCCTCCATCACATCTAGCACAAGGCTCCTGGAAGAAGCCCTGGGGGGCAGGTAGTCAGAGCTACAGTGTTTCTGGCCTGGTGACACCGAGGCCTCAAGGGAGTGATACCTTTCATTTCTTAGATGATTTCAAACACTATAGTATGTAGGGTATTGTGGGATGTTACCAAAAAGCATCAGGGCCAGTTTTCCTTGTTCAAGACCCATGATGGAGTCCGGGAAGCAGTAAGAGGGTAATGTGGTAGGAAGTTCATGTTGGAAAATCCCAAATCTCCCAGTGTAAAAGTATGATTTAAAGTGAAAGACACATGGGAGGGAAGGACATAGTATGGAAAATGATGAGTCTGGTACCCAGCTGTGGATAGCAGTAGGTATGCTCACTAAATGGAGGTGGTATCCCATGTGCCTGATATTTCTAAGTCTACAACGGCCCTTCCCCATATGCAGACAGACAGGCTGGTCACTGCAAGGAGGTAAGGACTACTGGATATAATAAGGGTCATAGAGGCAGTAGACCATAGTAAATCTCACGTTCCTTCCTTCTTTTCTTCCTTCCTTCCTTCCTCTCCTCTTTTCCTTCCTTCCTTTCCTCCTTTCTTTATTTTTCTTTTCTTTCGTTCTCAAAAGAAATGTAAGATGTACAAATTTAAAGACAGCTCTATTCCAAATCCATATAGGCTATTTGTGCCTGACCTGTGATAAAACCTTCTGAGCTTGTATTAGTCTGATCAGCCACAGTCGAACACACTGACCAAGACATAGTGATATCATTTTGGTCATCTTCGAGCACAAAGGAAAACAACTAGTTGACCATAGTGGGAGGAATGACGGTCTTGAAGTCAGAAGACCTTGATTAAACTCCAGGCTCTACCACTAGCTGTTTGACCTTCAAGTCATAACCTCTTTGAACCAATTTCTCACTCTGTAAAATAGGTATAACAAAACTAACACAACCTTCTTCAAAACTATGTTGTATAGAAAATACCTCATAAGCTCTAAAGTTCTCAAGAAATGTGATCCACTATTATGGCAGGGACTTAATTACTTCCACAGCCACATACACATATCATTACTACTCAGACATAATTGGTCATTTCAAAACCTAGCTCAGGCACTAAGCCCTACTTAGCTAGACTATTATAATATTATTCTCCTAACTGGTTTACCTCCTTCCAGTCTCCCCTCCTTTACCAGGTTATCTTTCACTCAGTTGTCAAACTAATCTTCCTAATGCACTGATCTGACCATGTTCACCCTCTGCTTTTCATATTCCTCCTCCAAACACCTTTAGTTGCTACCTATTACCTATTGGATAAAAGTTTGTTGTTGTTCAGTCATTTCAGCCATGTCTGACTTTTCATGACACCATTTGGAGTGTTCTTTGCAATGATATTGGCGTGGTTTGCTATTTTCTTCTCTAGCTTACTTTACAGAAGAGGAAACTGAGGCAAATAGGGTTAGGTGACTTGCCCAAGGTCATACAGCTAAGTAAGTATCTGAGGCTGGATTTGAACATGGCAAGATGAATCTTCCTGACTCCAGTAGAGATGCTTTATCCAATGAGCCACCTGGTTGCTCCCATTGGGTAAATGCAAAATTCTTATCCTGGCATTTTAGACATTCAGCACTGAGCACAATACTTAGTAAGTGGCTTTTCCCACACAACATTTAATACATGCTTTATCATTCATTCATTTCTTAGGGTGGGAATTCATTGATTACCCAGCATTTACAAGTAATTACTTTTGTTAAGTAAGACTACTTCTTGATGGAATCAATCAATCAGCAGTCAATCAGAACTGAGTATGAGCACAGCTTGTATACCTCCTTGAATCAATCAAAGTCATTGCTTGAGATACTTGGTCATGCCCTGAGGAATTTGTATTAAAGGAAAGTACTCTTTCAGAAATAGAGATTCTAAGGATCTGAAAATGGCAGATACAGAGCAGGGACATACGCAACTACAACTGGCAGTCCTTGGGAAATCAGTGAAAGGAGAAAGAGAAGATAGAACTTAGCTGTAGCAGGGAAGGACAATTGGCTCTATGGGCATCTTAGAGCAGAAGGTCTGGGCAAATATCACCAGTGTACCCACCAACTCAAGGAATGAGAGTAATTCCAAAGAAATGTAGACTTTTACTTCTCCCCTCTCAGTGTCTGTTTATCCACAAGTCAGCTAGTCAAGTCTACAAGTTTATTAAGCATCCACTATATGCCAAGCATCGTGCTGAACATGAAAGATATGAAGAAATGGTAGATATGAAAGCAGAAATAGTCCCTACCTTCAATGAACTCACAGTCTAATGGGGAAGACAACATGCAAACAACTATGTACAAATGAGATATACAGTTATCCCTTCCACATCATAACTTTCCCCATCATGGTTTCAATATATCACAGGTCACTATAAGGACTTAAATGGGAATTTGTGTGTGGGGGGGAGTTTTGTGGAAGCCACAGATCACATGTGAAGGCTAGCAGATGACACAGAGCCTATTACCAAATACTTAACCCAAATTCTACAATAAGGTACTGTAAACATCCTGCAAAAGAAAAAGAAAAAAAATTAGACTTCTTCCCTGGTGCAAAGGGAGAGTCAAAAAATTTTACACCCCAGACCAGGGGGGCACCATGCACCTGATCCCCACAATGTGGAAGGGATAACTATATACTGATTAAATTTGATATTGAGAGAGGGAAGTCACTAGCATTAGGGTGGATCAAGAAAGGCTTCTTGTAAAGGTGAGATTTTAGAGGAGACATAAAAAAGCCAGGAAAGCCAGGATTTGGAGATGAAAAAGCATTTAGACATGGAAGATGGCCAATGAAAATGCAGAGGTGGGAGATAGAGAATCTTGTATGAAGAACAGCAAAGAGAACTACATCACTGGAACACCAAACATAGAGGAGTAAGAAGAAGGCTGAAAAGGTAGGAAGGGACCAAAGATATAATAATATAATTAGCTGTTTTATAACCCAAACATGACCAGCAACCTGAATTGTGCTGCAGGCCAGGGGTTAAGTAGAGGAAAATATAAATGTGAACTTAGGCAGAAAGTTCAATACCTGGCTAAATTTCCAATCGAATGTCAATACAAAATGGAATTAAAGACAGAAAACGACATTTCAAATAGAACAGCATGCCCACAGTGATATCCACAGAGGCCCCAGGAGCCCCACATCCCAGCCAGTGTAATCACACAGCAACTAATTCACTAATCTGTCATCCATAGTGGAGCAAGAAGGAAAAATACACTGTTCCAAGGAAAAATCACCATCCCAAGTACGGTATTCCTTTCTTCTAAATAATAACTTAAAACTCATGAGTTTGGCAGAGAAAATGCAAAGGTTAACTAGAAACTAGATATGCCATTGATGTTTGCTATGACCAAACACTATGTTAGCCGTTCCTTCAGGAAGTTAAATAGTTTTAAATGATATCCAGAGTCATCTGGGGATGCCTGTACCTGCTGGATGGACAGCAAAAGCCAGTAAGCCTTGATGATAATTTTTTTTCCAAGTCACCTGTCAAGTGTAACTTGGCACTTAATGATATTTTAGGCTGTCTGACAAGTATGGTATCCCAACCAAATACTGCCAGGAATTTGCTCTTCGGTACCCCAGCAGGGAGTTAGCAAAAGTCATTGGTGATCTGAATGAAGAAAGCAATGAGCGTTCTGGTGGAGGGTGCTGCTGATTCAATAAGCATTTAATATTGTATTAATACTTGGAATTCACAGCATGTTTTTCTCCCCAAGAAACTCAAAGAGTTTTAAAGATGACAGGTTAATCTTCACAGAGTCTGTGAAGCAGGAAGCAAGAACCTGCAGGTAGAGGGACGGACGGTTGGAAGTTTTCTCTTTTAGCTATGTGTTAATTCCTGTGAGATAATCAGCAATGTGGTTAACAGAACAATAACCTAAACAGCTTGCCCCTTTGATCTCAGCCATGGCTGTGATCCTTGCAACATTTTACTGACAGTATTGTTATACATAGTGATGCTACACACTCCTTGCTGGTTTTTTTTAAGTGCACAATTTTATTAATAAGGAAAAATAGAGCCAGCTGGTAGAGAACAAGGAGCAAAACAGGGTGTTGACTGGAAGACCTGCAGAGAAAAAAAAGCATTAAGTTAACGAATGGCTAAAATGATGTCAATGATATATTTAAGGCTCTGCATGATGGAATAAACCTCCTTCCAGCAACCCACCTACAATGTTTTCTTTCAGGATTGTACTCCTGTCCAGGATTAATCAGGGACACAAATGGCCAGATTTTATTTTGGACTCTATTTAGATTCTGACTAAAGGAAACTTCTAGATCTCAGTGGATGCCACAGATCAGAGGCTAACAAAACTAGTGGAAGGACTCTTTATCCTCCTCCTTCTCTTTTCTTCCCTCTTCATGGGGCAGAAGTAGATTTTGTGATGAAGAAATGTAGAAGGGGCCACCTTGGAATGGGCAGCTTCTCTGATGGATGGATGGACTGGGATTGGGGGAATTACTGGCAAATTCAGGTTAGGGTTTGTGGGCATTTGGAGCATCCTCCTTGAAAGTTGTCTGTAGCTGTTGGCATGTGAGAACTAAAGTTGTAAGAGCAATGGTTAGTCCATATCAATGAGTCCTGTCAACTGTGTTCCATCACAGGCTGGGAGAAGGTGAAACTGATAAAATTGTTTTGAAAGGACTTAAGCAAGCATTGAAAGGATAGTGGATCAAGCACTGGACTCAGAGTCAGAAAATCCCAGGTTTGAATCCTGTCTTAGACCCTTCTTAGCTTTGGGGTTCTTTGCAAGTCTCTTAACATCATCATGCCTTAGTTTTCTCATCTGTAAAGTGGAGAGGACAGTAACATAGGGTTGTTGGGAGAATCCTTTGAGTTATTGCATGGAGAGCACTGCAAATCTTAATATGCTGTATAAAAATGAACTAACAGAAATTTAGTAACTTTGGTTTATATGACCCTGAAAACAAAGTAACATTTGATATATCGGAAGAGTGAGGGGGTGGATTAAGGACCAGAAGTCTGTTGAGGTATAGGAGTGGCAAAAGAATTCTCCCACCCCCTTCTCTCTCTCTCTCTCTCTCTCTCTCTCTCTCTCTCTCTCTCTCTCTCTCTCTCTCTCTCTCTCTCTCCCTCCCTCCTACCCTCCCTCCCTCTTCCTTCTTCTCCTCCTTCTCCTTCTCTCTTTTGATATTCACAGCTCTATGACATAGGGACTATTACTATTCTCATTTTACAGATGAGAAAACTGAGGCAGCAGAGTTAAGTGCCCTGCCCAGGGTCACGCAACTAGTGTCCTAGGGGCTTCTTTTCCCCCATTCTCATCCTAGCATTCTTTTCTCCTCAATTGGAAGTGTCAGACATGTGGGCCATCTGCTGCATGGAGCCCACAACATTCCTCAAGTGCAGCCTGAACCAGATTAAAATGTAGGTCCTATCCTATTTTAATGTGTTAATGTATTAATAAAAAAGGGCAATATGTAAACACGTGTGGTTTTCTAAGTCAATATGGGGCCTGTAGGAAAGTATAGTACAGTGATTCCCCTTTCTTTTTGACTTTGATATCACTGTATTATACAACTTTGCTGCCTTCTAATCAAACAGCTAGTAACTGTCTTGGTAATTGGGAAAGAATGTCTGCTAGTTGCAGTAAAAGAACTTCTCTGACCCCATTGGGAGGAGGAATCCTTAGGTTTTGGCAGCTGATGGGATCTAGGTATCTTTTCTTATGTAGAGCTGTTAAAGTCTATTCCCCTGACCTGTAAAGCAGGGCACATACAGGCAGGGGAATTTGGGGGTTACCAACATGGCCTCCACAAGGGTCCTATTTGAGCTTTAGTGTCTCAGACAGCACCAGCTAAGCAGGGCCCATTACCATATACCATTTTTGAATGTGACTATTAGGGGAAAAGCTTCAACCTCCCTCAGGTAACAGCTGGAAACTTGCTCAAGATGACCCCAAGAAAGAGACTAAGTATGTGCACTGGATGAAGAGCAAGAGATGGGGCAACTGATTTATTAAACACCCACTATGAGCCGAGGCAATGTGCTGAGAACTTTACAAATATTATCTTATTGATGGGACTTGGCATCAGGAAGATCTGAGTTTTATACTGTTTTGGACACTTACTAAGCTACATGACCTTGGGCAAGTCTGTTTCAATTTCATCTGTAAAATAAGCATCTACATAAAATAAGAGCACATATTTATTAAGTGTTTACTATGTGCCAAGTACTGTGCTAAGCACTTTAGAAATATCTCATTTGATCCTCACAAACATCTTCAGAAGTGAATGCTATTACTGACATTTTATAGCCAAGAAAACTAAGGCAGTCAAAGGTTAAGGGACTTACCCAGGATCACACAAGAATAAGTATCTGAGGTAGGCCTCCAGGCCAAGGGCTGTATTCAAGGCACCACGTCTAGATGACTCTGTTGAGTCTGACTCTTTGTGACCCCCATCTGGGGTTTTCTTGGCACATAAACTGGAAGACTTTGTCATTTCCTTCTACAGCTCATTTAACAGATGAGGAAACTGAGGCAAACAGGGTGAAGTGAATTGCCCAGGACCGCACAGCTAGTAAGTGTCTGAGGCCAGATTTAAATTCAGGAAGATGAATCTTCCTGGCTTTAGGCCTGGAACTCTATCTACTGTACCTTCTAACTGTCTCTAATGAGGCATAATGAGATAACATATATAGAGCACTTTGAAAATTTTCAAGTGCCATGTAAATGCTAGTCTTATTATCTGAAAGGGTGAAGAGAAACCTCTAGTGGATTAAGTTTTGAGATTCAAGCCTCTGTCCAAGGTAGTGAAATCAAGTCATAAGATCATAAAGGATCCACTAATCTGTCTTTCCTGACAAGACCCTGAAAGTGCAGAGGGGTGGGGTGGGCAGAAGGAAGTGGAATGAGCTTTTGTACTCACTGGCCCTTCCAAAGAAGGTTAGGGAGGAAGATGTATCGGAAGTATACGCTGGCTATGTGAGTCTTGAGATATGAAGTATAGGCATTTAGTCACAAGGAGCAGCTGCCACTAGGTAAAGTGGTTGACCAACAACAGATGGTTGTAAAGATGTTGGCAATCACATGGCATGCCAATGAACATAGGAAGGCCACAATGTTCTTACATGAGCCAATTCTCTCCAAGCACATGTAAGAAGGCCAAATCACCTCCATTACCTCATCTTAGGAATGGGCAGGGGGTAGGAATGGTCTTACTGGTGAGAAACAATTAGCACTGTAATTAGAGAAGCCCTCCGGAGATGTGGAGAAGCATGGAAAACATCATGGGCAAATGTACTGCCATCCTGCCTGTGTATAGAGACAGAAGGAGTCAGGATATTTAAGGAGAAGGAGGGACAGTTACCAGATACCTGCTGGCAGATAATTAGTGTGGTCACACTTTGGTGCTTTTAGGTGAAGTGCCTTATTTTCAGTAAAAATCAGGCGCAGATAAGACTCCAGGGTTTGGAAAGGATGTAGCCTCTTTGAGTATGGTCTTTGGAAATGCTCTGTGCCACATACTGTGCTAAGCTATGATTGGTTTTATTTCTCCCCTTTGGGTACTGATTGGTAAGGAGAAGTTGGGAGAGTAGTCTGTGTACATATGTATATGTGTATGTATTATGTATGTGTGTGTACATATGTATGTGTATATATGTGTGTTATCTTTTGCCCTCTCTAAGAATCTTAGGTTCTATGGCTATGTATGGTACATGTGGTACATGTATGGTACATGCCCTGGTGGTGATGGGTGTATTGGGAGAGGGACATAGTTTTGAACAAGGACTAAATTCATGATAGTAGGGTCATCCTGAAATAGTCTAGGCTCCAATTCTGATAGATAGTACAGACTCACACAATTGCTTAAGAACATCTTTGAGAATAATACACCTACTATACACTTTCCCATTGTCTGTGTAATTTTGATTCTGAGATCATGGCATTAAAAGATGATCTTCTAGGGGGCAGTGACTCTTCAAGTCAAGCTATAAGTAAGAAGACAGATGTTTATCTAAGTTGTTTGCTGGTATCATAGGAGATGCCTGCAGAGAATTCAGATGAAAGAAGGATACTCTATAAGTTTTAAAATGCTTTCAAACATAATCAAAGAAAAGAATCTTTCATTTACAAGTTGGGTACAAAGGTAATCAAGATGGGGAAGGCTTTTAATTTTATGAATATGAGAACTAATTGAAGATTTGAAATGGGGATGTTGAAAGTTTGGAGTAAACTCAGGGGAGATAAGATGGTTGTCTTTGGGTATTTTGAAGGGCTGCCATATTGAAGAAGGCTTAGCTTTATTCTGCTTGATCTCAGAGGATCCATGGGTAGAAGTTGCAAAGAGGCAAAATTAGGCTTTCCCAAAGTGCAACGGGCCACCTCAGGAAATAATGGGATTTCCCACACTGAACATCTTTGAGCTAATACTGGATAGCCCACTTATTAGTTATTATGTAGAGCCAATCACATGGTAGTCAATCAGTATGAGAAGGAAAGGGAAAGGGAAAAAGAGGAATAAGCATTTGCCTACTAAGTACATGGCACTGTAAAGCTAAGTGCTTTACAAATATTATCTCATTTGATTCTTATAATGACATCCATGTGAGGTAGTTGCTATTATCCCCATTTTACAGTTGAGGAAACAGAGGCATACAGCAGTTCGGTGACTTGCCCAGGGTCACACAGCTGGTAAGTGCCTGAGGCCAGATTTGAACTCAGTTTTTCTGACTCAAGGACCAGTATTCTTTTCACTGCACCACTCAGATTCCTAAATAAGCATTTACTAAACACTTCTGTACAGAAGGCACTGTGCTACACACTAAAGATACAAAAAGAGGCAAAAGACATCCCTGCCCTCAAGGAGTTTGCAATCTCATAGGAGAGACAGGAAGCAAACAAATATGTACAAACAAGCTATATACCAGATAAATAGGAAGTAATTAAGAGAGGCGAGTCACTAGAATTTAGAGGGATTGGGTAATGCTACCTGTAGAAGACAAGATTTTAGTTGAGACTTAAAGGAAGCCAGGGAAGCTGTCAGTAGACAAACAGGAGGAGGGAGGGCATTCTGGGCATGGTGGGGAAGGAGCCAGAGAAATTGCCCAGATCCAGGACATGGAGTGTTTGTTCACAGAACAGCAAGAAAGCCAGTGTCATTGGGTCAAATATACATGGCAGAGAGTAAGATGGAAGAAGATTGGGAAGGTCAGAGGATTTTTATTTAGGCAAAGGCTGAACCAGATGGACGTTGAGATCCCATCCAATTCTGAGATCCTGAGATTCTGATTCAGCCATGAGGTGTTCAGGTCACTCTGACTCACTGATTGGCCAACAATAGATCCCAGGCCAAGGCCCACTTGGTCATTGTTCGGGCCCTAATTGGCTCAAAGTGAATGTAAATGGTAATTGTTTCTGTTTTAGACAGAAAACCTGAGGAGCTTCCTCTCCCAGATTTTCTTCTTTTTCTTTCTTTCTTTCTTTTTCTTTCTCTTTCTTTTTCTTTCTCTCTTTCTTTCGTTCCTTCTTCCTTCCTTCCTTCCTTCCTTCCTTCCTTCCTTCCTTCCTTCCTTCCTTCCTTCCTTCCTTCCTTCCTTCCTTCTTTTCTTCCTTCTTTCTTTCTTTTCTTTCTACTTTCTTTTTTTACTAGGTAAAAAGACCATTCTCTGTCTCATTTCTTAAATAGCCTTAATCATTGAATGGGCACTGCCTCCATCAAAAGACCCTTACCTTAAAAAGGCCTAGATCTCCCACTGCATCCAGGGCCATCTCCAGTCATCTTGACCTATATCTCACCACTGGACTCAGATGGTGCTGGAGCAGAAAGTGAGGCTGGTGACTTTGCACAGCCCTGCCTCACTTAAATCCAATGCATGTCATAGCATCACCTCCCTGCTGTCATGGTCCTCTTCAGGAATGAAGGACAAACAACAAGGTGGAATGGGTAAAGACTGGAGTTCAAACCCTAGCTCTGTAACTTTGTATCACCTTGGGCAAGTCTAGTCTCTTGGTCTTTTGGTCTCTTGAGACCAAGACTACAAGCTCTTATTATTATTATTTTTTTTTTTAGCATTTATGTAATGCTATATAGTTTGCAACATACTTCACAAATTTAATATTATTTTATACTTTGCCTTGTGAAGTGGATCCTATTAAAATTCCAGTTTTACAGATGGGGAAACTAAGCCTCTGAAGGCTAAATACCTTCCTCAGAATCACCCAGCTAGTAAGTGTCTGAGGGTAGATTTGCTCTCAGTTCTCTGACCCCAGGCCCAGTGCTCTAGCCACTACAACAACTAAATGTTTCTTCTTACATACTTCCAGCAAAGTATTTAACTTCACAGGGTTGCTATGAAAATCCCCAGCATATGTAAAAGCATTTTATAAACATAAGACATTAAACAAATATTAGCTGTTGTATGTCTATATCCTCCATAACGATGCAGAGAGAGCTAACCCCATAAGAGGCACTCAATACATATTTGCTAAATGAGGGAATTCCCTTTCGGATACAAAATGCTTGTCTGATTTGAGGAGAGGAGGAGAGAAGAAGGAGTTTTTTCCCTTTTAGTCCAGAAAGGAATATGCTTTTCCATATTTGCCTATTTGCTGTTCCTTGATAGAACATTCCACCTCTTGTCACAGACTTCTCCTATACCAGGAAAGAATCCCCTCTTCACTTTCATTCTATTAGAATCTTGAACTTCCTTCAAGGCTTCATTCAGGGGGCTGCCTCCAGTGGGAAGCCTGCCCTGATTTCCCTTATTATTATTGTCTCCTACAAAGCACTTCAAATTTATTCAAATATATACATGGTCACAACTATCAGACCAGCTGCTCTGGCCATACTTTCCTCTGGCTTTTCTCCCTTTAAAACTTTCAATTGTGGAACTCCTGCCCAGGGCTCCCTCCCCTCATTCTTGATTGCTGATTGCCTCACTATGTCTCCCTAGCTGCTCCCTCTATGCTCCTTTTTACTCACATCTTCTTGCTTCCCAAGGGTCTTACTCCCTTTCCCTTCCAACATCCTCCTCCCCCCTTCACCTTCCAGTCTCCAGTTCTAGAACCACAACCAAACTCAACGTTGCCAATGCTGCTAGAAAGACATGTCTGCAGCCTCCTCTGTGGTTCCACTCCCTTCCTCTGTAACTTTGCAAACCAAAATACCTCAAATACCCAGCTACCCTTACTCTGCATATGTTATCTTCTTCATTAAAATATAAACTCCTTGAAGGCAGGGACTGACTTCATTTCTATTTTTGAATCCCTGTAATTTTATACACACTGCTTGATAAGCTCTTAATAAATAAATAAACCCACATTCATGTTGTATTCTCCACTAAAAAGTCAGGCCTTTAAAGGCAGGTGCTGATTTTCATGTTTTTCTTTTTATCCCTGTGCCCTTGTGCAATGTCTTTCACAGGGAAGGCAGCTAATACGTTTGCTGAACTGAATTGGAACTCTGGAAATATGGTTTTATTTAGAAATATGTGGCAGTCAACAATGGGAACAAATCTGAGAATGAATGCAATTCCAATTTATCATCTCTTGTCTGGGTGGTGTCTCCCAAAGTATTCCAACCTCAGCCAAAATTAAACTCTAGGTGATCTTATCCCAAAGCATGACCCACCTACCTGCATTGGCCGTTGTTGGAGTGACAGTGACCTGAGAGGTGACATCTGCTTGCTTCCTATGCAGATGACTGAATGAGGGGGAAACTGGGTCAGTCTTTGGCAGACCCATATCCCCAAGGCTTCTGTAGAGGGAAGGTCAAGACAGGGAAACACATCATTAGTCACCCTGTCCCAGAAAGAGCACAGTTTAATCTCTGCCAGAGGTTAGCATAGTGATGAAGGCCGTACCATTGCTGTTGCCACAACAGTGAAGTCCAAGGTAGGCTACCCTGCCCATCCAGAGGGTGGCGGTGATGTGTGGTCTCTCCTATCCCCTTCAGGGCTCAGATGATGGGTCAACAATTCGGCCTCAAGGGGCTTTCAAAACATTTCCTACCCAATTACACCTTTCTATGATAAAATGGGAGATGTTGAGAGGTAGTTGGATGGGGTAAAGAAAAAAATGTGGCTGTAGGTATTCTCCATGTCAATGGGACAGCCCCTTTCTGACCTCAACTGTCTCAGGGTTGGCATGTCAGATAATTATTTAAACTAGGCAGGAAAAAGGGCAGAAAAGCAGGACAGATTCAACTCCAACAGTCCAAAATTTAGAGTATGTATATATACCTATATATATACACCTATACATATACATGCATATGTATATATATATGTATGTATGTATACATATACATCACACAGCAGGATGTTCTTAGGCATAAGATTAAAATGAACAGAGTGTCTACTACAAGGGGAAGTTAGGTGGCACAATGAATAGAGTACTAAACTTGGAATCAGAAAATCTCCTCTTCCTCAGTTCAAATCCAGCTTTAGACACTTACTAGTTGTGTGACCCTGGACGAGTCATTTACTCTTGGTTGCCTCAGTTTCCTCATCTGTCACATGAGCTGGAGAAGAAAGTGACAATGCACTCCAGTATCTTTGCCAAGAGAATCCCAAATGGGGCCACCAAGAGGTGGACGTGACTGAAATGACTTGACAACAACAATCTAGTACAAGGAAGATACATTAGTTGTAGGCAATGATGATCCACTCTTAATTGTGCTTTAAGGTTTACAAAACTTTTTTTGAACAACCCTAAGAGAGAAGTAATAAAAGTGTTATTTTCTTGCAAATTAGAAACTAAAATCTCATGGAAAGAATGTTGGACTTGGAGTCAGGAAGACCTGAGCTCAACTCTACCTTGATCCCACTGAGTAGTTGTGGTTGCATGGAAAAAAAACAACTTTTCTGAGCCAAAGAGCAAAGGATCATACTTTCGGAAGTGGAGTGGAATTTGAAGATTATAGAATCACAGAATTTGTGTTGAGAATGGATCCCAGAGGCTATTTAGTTCAACTTATACACATAACATATCTAACAGATGTTCCTTCAGCCTCTGCTAAAAGCCCTCTAGCACATGGGACCCACAGTCTCTCAAGCTACCCCATCCTACCCTGCAATTGTTAGTAATTCTTAGTAAGTTTTCCCTTATGTCAAGCCCATATTTTGTTCTTTAAAACTCCTACCCATTGTTGCTAGTTTTGCATTCTAGGGCAAAAACAGAAAATCTCTTCCATATGATAGACCTTTAAAATAACCCAAAGAGGACTACCCTTCTTCTCCCCACCTGATCTTTTCTTTCCCAAACTAAACATACCCAGTGTTCTAATGATCCTCACTGGACCTGATCTCAGGACCTGTCACCATCTTGGTGGTTGCTCCTCCCCTGTGGGGTAGGGAATCTTTAGCTGATCTCTTTCCTTTCATCCATCTTCATACATGAGCAATCTTAGGTTCAGAAGTTAAGGGACTTGTCCTAGGTCTCACTTACCACTGAAGGGTAAGGAAATGGTAGAGCCAGGATTAGAACCCACGTCTTTCCATGGTACTACTACTGATTGCATTTCCTTATCTGTAAAATGAGGATAATAATGCCTATTATTGTCCAATTGTGAGGCCCAAATGTAGGTATGTGGGTGTGTATATGTGGGTGACTGAGTTACTCAATGGCATCTAATCATCCCACCCTTACATAAAATGAAACTCTGCAAAGTTTAAAACCTTTTAGAACATAAAGCTATTAAGTGACTGACTCCTAGACACAGCTAGCAAATAGCTGAGATTTGAACCTGTCTCCCTCCTCCAGGCCCATCACTGTTTCTAACGCATCACCGCACACAGCTGTGTCTCAAACCAACCCCCTCAATATTGGACTTCCAAGGGTGTCCAAAGTCCTGGGGAAATGCTGCTGTGTAGGGAGGGGAGCCAAAAATGTAATCCGGGGGAGAGTGAACGTTGGAGCTAGCTTGCCAATGGGGAGAATTTGAATAGGAAGAGGAAAAGGAATATGCAAATTCGACTCCAGTTGTGAGGGGCTAGAAATCATGATTATAAATCTGGGTAGCAAGACAGGAACATTACAGGCCTCGGAGCCTTCAGGAAGCAAGAGTTAGGCTGGCTAATGAATCTGAAGCCTGACTTCCTAACAGAGCTGTGGGAGGAGAAAGGAGATGCCTGCCTGGCTCCTGGGGTGAGGGTTAGCCTGGGCCTGGAGAAAAGAACAGGGAGCTTCCCACCAGTGACTCTGTGTACTTACTCAGCCTGATTATTTGAGTGGCTGAGGGCATATCACATCACCGCCCAGCCCATCTGTATAATAATAACAGCTAGCAATTATCAGGAGTTTTATGGTTCGCAGAGCACTTTACAAACAGTCTCCTTTTATCCTCATGATAAGCCCTGGGAGGTAGGTGTCCTTATTGCCCCTGGTCTACAGATGAGGCAGAGGTTCAATGACTTGCCCAGGGTCACACAGCTGGCAAGTGTATGAAGCAGGATTAGAACCCAGGTCTTTTCAATCAAGCACCCTATAAACAGTGCCAGTTCCCCATATTCCATAATTTGGGGTGGGGTGTCTGACGCCGGAGGCCACCTATGGCCCTCTAGCTCCTCATGTGCAGTCCTCATGTGCAGTCCTTTGACTGAATCCAAACTTCACAGAACAAATTCCCTTATTAGGAGGATTTGTTCTGTTAAACTTGGACTCAGTCAAAAGGCCTCACCTGAGGACCTAGAGGGCCACAGGTGCCTTAGCTGTCAGTGTTCTGTAGTACAAAGAAGACCAAACACTGCTGTTCTTGTTATCTCTGCTCTGAAGCATTTAGAGTCAGGGTTAAAATCAGTTGTGTGGCCTTGGGAAAATGACTTAAGATCTCTGAGCCCCACTATTCTCATCCGTAAAGTGGGGATGGTGAGATTTTAGCACTAGTCACTTGTGGTGAAGTGTGAGTGAGATAATGTAAGCAAAGTACCCTACACACCTAAAAAGGCCTATGCAAATGTAACTTGTAACATTTATAAATATGTGAATCGGCCGCCTTGAGGGACTGTTGGGAGGAAATAGCTTTGCAAACCTTCAAGGCATCTCTGAGGAGTGTTTTTGGAAGTGGACCTGTGATTTCACTGGGGTCTAAGGAAACTCTCTCAAGAGCAGTCTAGCCAGATTGAAAGGTAATTGGAAAATATTTTATCGGAATGAGTGAATAAATAAAATAAAATTAAAATGCAACACCACATAGATAATGTTAATATTACTGAGTTGCTTTTCAGGCCTGTCAGACCCCTTGTGACCCCTTTGGGATTTCTTTTTTTGGACAGAGTTACTGGTGTGGTTTACCATTTCCTTCTCCAGCTCATTTGACAGATGAGGAAACTAAGGCAAACAGGGTGAAGTGACTTGCCCAGGGTCACACCACTAGTAAGTGTCTGAATCTTCCTGACTCCAGTCCCAGCAGCGCTCTACCTGCTGTGCAACCCAGCTGCCCATTAATATTATTCATTGTTAATATTGTTATAATGGTCTTTCTAAGTCAACATATAACGACACAGAGATCCGTTTCTATTTGAGTTTGATACCATTGTCCTAGATTGTAAGATCCTTCAGGGCAGATTATTTTTCATTTTTATTTCTATCCCCAGCATCCAGCACACAGATGATCACATAGAGACCTTAATACAGTCTCATTGAATTAAATACAAAGGCTGAGGGATGGTATAGGATTCTCATTCCTCAATCCTAGGTTCCTATGGCTCTTTAAACCCAGCTACCTCCAAATAAAAGAATAAGATGACTCAAAATCTAGGTTCGAGTTCAGTTTCTTACTAGGAGTGGAGGTTGGCATGAGGGTATATGTGACTGCAGGTAAACTTTCTCTTTAAGTCTCACTTTTCTCCTCTGTCAAATGGGGACATTGTGTAACTCACCTCACAGGGTTATTATGGGGAAAGGGCTTTGCAAATCCTAAACCTCTACAGAAATGCCAGCTATTATTCCTGGTGTAATGCATGTAGAACAAGGACTTGTTTGTCATTGAATCAGGCTTAGAGCTCTCAGAGGAAGCTCTTTCTTTCTCCCACTGCCCAAAACTAAGTGACTGCATCCACCAGGACCCCCTTTGGACTTCTCTTTATTCCTTGCCCCCATTCTGTACAGTTTCCCCTTCTCACTCTCAACAATGCCTTGCAGTTACCATCTGTCTACAACTTGCAATTTCCTTTCCTTTCTTATCTCACCCTCTTTGGTCTTCTCCAGGTGTTCTAAAGTGGTAGTTAGCTAATCTAATAAACTTTGTGTTGTTATGCTAATGAGGCAGACCATAGGAGCTACTCAGGACTCTCTCTCAAATTCTTCAGCTATACCCTACTTGTGAAGTAGGGGCAGCTAGGTGGTGCAGTGGATAGAGCACCAGTGCAGGAGTCAGTTCAAATCTCACCTCAGACACTTGATACTCCCTAGCTGTGTGACCTTGGGCAAGTCACTTAACCCCAATTGCCTCATTCTGGGTCATCTCCAGTCATCCTGATGAATATCTAGTCACTAGATTCAGATGGCTTGACAAGAGAAGTGAGGCTGGTGACCTGCACAGCCCTCCCTCACTCAAAAACAAAAGTCAAGTACAATCATTTCTCTGATGACATGGTCTTCTTCGGCAATGAAGGAAGAATACACACACACATGTGAAGTACAACTAGGACTTTAGAAAAGATGGTAGTAATTTGGGGGTCTTTCTCTGGTATGATCTTAATTTGTATAAGCAAAATAAAATAAAAAAGGTAGAAATGAGTTCAGAAAAATTTCTCATTTGATGGGGCTCTTTTCTCTAACCATGATGATTACAATCCATCTATGCTTTGACATCCTGTGGAACTCTTGCTCTTGTCGTTCCATAAACTCTTCCACCACCCTATAGCTCTTCCTCTGTATATCTCTTGTCTTTGCATCAATACCAATGGACTGATCATCAGTTAGCCCTTATTTTCACTGTAGTACAGCACACTGACCTACCTCCCTTTAAGATCTTACTCTTCTTTGATGACTTCTTTTATGCCACTCACAGAATCACAGAATGGTAAGGTGCCTCAAGTGGTCATCTAGTCTAGTCCACGCCTCACAGAATCCTTTGTACCATATACTCAACAAAGGATCATCCACTGTTTGTCTGAAAACCTCCATTGAAGGGGGATCTCCCTGCCTCTATTCTACTTGGAAATAGCCCTAATTGTTAAAAAAAAGTCTTTTCCTGTATCTCAAGTCCATATTTGCTTCTTTGCAATTTCTACTCATTGTTCTTAAATCTGCTTTCCTGGGATCAAAAAGAATGAGTAAAACTCCTTTTATACATTTTAACCCATCAAATTTTCTTAAATGACTCTCATGTGTTACTTCTCACCAATCCCATTCCCAGTCTCTCCATTGATTTTTGGGGAAGTATCTTGAAATTACACTATAAGGATATTGTTTGAAGGAACTGGATATGTTTACCCTCGAGAAGATGAAAATGGGATTGGTAAATATCCAGGTAAATTTCTCCAGTTCCTTCAAACAGTTTTTTGGTGGTGTAAGCTCAAGACCTTTTCCCAATGGAAGAGTCAATGGAGAGACTGGGAATCAGAAAACTTGAGTGTTCTGGTCCTAACAAGCTATCCAAGAGTCTTCAAGTCTCCTACCCACTTGGAGCCTCAGTTTTCTAATCTATAAAGTGGTGGTGATGGCACCTGTACTCCCCACCTTACAGAGTTGTTGTGAAGAGAACATCTTACAAATGATCAAGTGATGCCCATATTATATGAGCTATTATGATTATTGGAGGAGGAAGGAGTCATTTCTCTAATCCAACTTCTGTCTGAAGCATGAATATCCCTGATGAGAAGAGGTTAATAACCTACACTTGACAAATTTTTCCAGTGACCAGACACTTATTACCTCACAAGGCAACCAGACTGCAATGTTCTGAGGCAACCTGGTAGAGTGAAAAGAGTCAGAGAGCACTGGATTAAATCTCAGCTCTTCTATGTACTTCTTATGTGACCCTGGGAAAGCTGCTTAACATTTGAACCTCAGTTTCCTCAGCTGTAAAATTAACTAGACTGTCTCCAAGTTCACTTTCAGTTCTAGTTCTATAATAATTGCCCAAGACCTATGTTTTCTATCTCTTTGAATGCTTCACAGTAATGCCTTGCACATGGAAGGTACTCAGAAAATAGATTTTGATTGAAATGTGGTGAACTTATCACCACACTTTGGGTGAGCATTAAAATCTCACTGGACTCCATTGAATTAGATAACCTCCAACTCCCCAGATTCCATAGTTTGATCAGGAGTTCCATGGAATGAGGTCACTTCTGAGATTCTGAATAAAAGAATGTGGACTTTACAGGGACATGGGAACAGGAAGAGCAATCACAACACTGAATGAGATGAAGAAACAAGAGGTTGTCAAAGGCGGGAAAAGCATTTCACAAACACACCAGAGGTGGTAGGGAGCAGAATATTTAAAATGAGTGCCTTGCCTGAAATCCCATTCACTCTTACATAAGGGAGATAGGAGGGAGGGGAAAGGTGGGTATGGGACTTATGACTCTAATATAGGCAATGAGTATGAAGTCATTCTTCAGAGCTGCCTTCATCTGGGGAGAAGAGGAAGCATAATGAAATAAAATCTGGTCAGGGAGAAAGTGATGATGAGGCATCAGAATTGGCTACTGCCCTGAAAGAAGCAGAAGGGGAGAGGGAGAAGTTCTGCACAGAAACCTGAGAAGGTCAGCAGCAGAAGGGATATCGTCCCTGGCTTTGACTGTGTGACCATGGACTGATTCCTTAACCTCTCAGTGCCCCCAACCAACTCTCTAAAGTGTTAAATTGAGGAGTGTGTTGGACCTCACTCTAAGCAGTGGGAACCAATTTTTAAGTTTTCAGTGCAGGCATTTATATCTCAGAAATTGGCAAGCTGCAAGTAGCAGAACCTGATTTATTATCTTAATGATCCCTTGTTTTTAAGAAAATAAAGGAGAAAAATGAATTGAATTTAAAAATGTCAACTATAGACTTTTTTTGGTAGGGAGCTGGTTGTTAACCATTTATCAGCACCCCCTTAGAAACTTGAAAAGAAGTTGCCTGTCTGTATAGGTAGAGGAGGTCTTCATATTCAGTGATCCTTCCTGATGACATCACACATCTAGATACTTCCTCTATCAATCATCATCATCATCATCATCATCATTATCACGATAGTCATTTAGCACTTTCAGGTTTGTAAAGGACTTTAGAAATATTATTTCTTTTAATCATTACAACAGCCCTATTTTAAAGATGAGGAGACTGAGGCAGATATAATGTCTGAGGCCAGATATGAACTTAGGACTTCCTGACTCCAGGTCTAGGGCTTGCTTTACTGTCCAGCCTAAATCAATGGAATTTTGAAACACATTTTGGCTAGTGACTGGGGAATTAGGAGCTGTTCTTAATGAATGATGCCCAAGCTTTTGGTAGCTAAATCCAAAGGAATGGAAAATTCCCAAAAGTGGGGGAAGGGAGGATATGGTCATGATTTCAAAGGTCCAAGACAAAGCATTTGGCTGTGAAAAAAAAGATCAGTAAAAGGATACTTATTATTATTTGCAATAATAAGCTACTCATGAAGTGCTTTAAGATTACGAATGAGTTTCTTTAATGTACTTTTGTAGGTAGGTAATACAGTTATTGTCATCCCATTTACAGTCAAAGAAACTGAGGCTCAGAGAGACAAAATGAGTTATCCAAAGCCACACAAATGGTTAAGTGACTTCCCAGGTACTCTGACTTAACGAAAAGCACTTGTTCCACTCAAATGTGTAGCTAGGATAGGGCAATTAAGACTTATCCTTGGAGCATGAAAATTTGAGAGGGTTCTTTCAGGATCTGCATTCCTTTAGTGCATGTGTTTGTCCTTCGTTGCCAAAGAAGACCATGCCATCAGAGAAATAAAGACATGACTTGAACTTCACATTGTTTTGCGTGAGGGAGGACTGTGCAGGTCACCAACCTTCTCCTCCAGAGCCATCTGAATCCAGTGACCAGATATTCATCAGGATGACTTGAGATGACCCAGGATAAGGCAATTGGGTTAAGCAACTTGCCCAAGGTCATACAGCTAGTGAGTGTCAAGGGTCTGAGGTGAGATTTGAACTCAGGTCCTCCTGATTTCTGCACTGGTGCTCTATCCACTGCACCACCTAGCTGCCCCTTGCATTCCTTTAGTACTGTGGAAACAAATGAGCACAGGACTTAGTTGGCTAGAATAAGTTATCAAAATTAGAAGTCATCAGATGGTGTACACAGGCATTCTCTCCCAGCATGGAGTGGCATCCCACATAAGGTTCTCTCCAGTCTGGCTCATGTTGTATCTTCTACAGAAGTGGCATAATAATGATAACAGTAATAGCAGCTAACATTTTCATAGTGCTTTGAGGTTTGCAAAGTACTTTACATATTTTATTTGGTCCTCAACACAACCTAGATTCTACCATCATCCTTCTCTGAGAGGTAAGTGACTTGACAAAGGCCTCACATCAAATAAGTGTCTAAAGCAGGATTTGAATTCAGGTCTTCTTGACTCCAAGTCCAATACCATATATTGTGTCAACTAGCTCTCTCTTGGTGTCCTGGGGTCACTTCTCTTGGGTGCCAATTTCCCTTCAGCATTTCAAGAAATGTTTTCTGCCCTTCCATGACACCTAGAGGAAAGTGGCACCATATTACAATAGAGCACTATGTCTGCAGTCAGGAAGATCTCAGTCATTCAGATCAGCCTCAGTCATTTAGCAGCTATATGACCCTGGGCAAGTCATTTAACCTCTGTCTGCATCCATTTCCTCAACTGTAAAATGGGGATAATAGCATCTACTTCCCAGGGTTATTGTGAGGATCAAGTGAGCTAATTTCTATAAAAAGCACTTAGCACAGTGGCTGACACATAGTAGGCACTTCATAAATGCTTATTTCCTTCCTCCTTTCTTTTACTTTCCTGGAGTGTCTTTTATGACATTTGCCCTGCATACAGAAATGGCTCCTTATGCTTTGGTTTCCACAATGCCAAATTTTGTTCTTATTTGTAGATAATCTAGAACTAAAAATGATGGTATGGGAATGCAATCAGCAAAGGGAGTAAACAGGGATAGAAAACCAAAGATGCAGAGGCAAATTAGGGTTTTGGGAAAGACCTTAAATGACTTAAATGGAACTGGAGTATCTGACTGCAAGAGTGAGACAGTGCTTGAACAACGACCTCAATCCCCATCTGTCCACCCAAAGATATGTCAAAAGGTAGGTGGGGGAGTGGGGCTAAAGCTGGGGAAGAGCTGGTGGGGTGGTCACTTCCTTTCCTTGAGGAGACCATCTTGGCAGGTCACACACAGTAAGAAAGAGAAGCAGGAGGAGTACTGGCAGGCAGAGAAAGGGGCTTAGAATCAGGGCTTAACCACCTATCTCAAAAAATATCTATCTACCTATATATCTAAATAGCTATCTATCTATCCATCTATCATCTATTTATCATCTATTAATCTATCATATAGTTACCTATTATCTCTCAATCTATCATTTACCGCTCTACCTATTATTTATCAATCCATCATCCGTCTACCTATTATCTAACAATCTATCTTCTATCAACCATCTATCTACCTATTAAATATCCATCTATCTATCATCTATCAATCTATCTTCTATCTACCTACTATCTATCAATTTACCATCTATCAATCTGTCTCTATACTACACATACATTTAATTTTAATCTGAATTATTTAACACTTTCTTAAGTCTACACAAGCAACAAACCAATGGATCAAACTGATTCATAATGATTGCCAGTTTCTGTGGTGTAAATGCTCATACTGAAAAATTTAACAACCTGTTGAATTAGAGCTGCCTACCTTTTGAGACAGCTTAGATCCCTTTATCTGCTGCCTATGTGGAGAGGTATTTGTGAGCTCAGGTACACCATAATCACAGCTAATACTTAAGGGTTTCAGCTCTTTTCCAAGAGGTAGCATGGGAGTGGCTAGAGATTTAGGCCTCAGAATCAGGAAAACCTGGTGTTAAGTTCTTCCTGTGACGCATTCCGGCTCTGTGATACTGAACAAGTCCCCTAATTTATATTGACCTCAAATAACTGTCTCAGACTCTAAATTGTGGAGCCGATTGGTATCTACATTGGTAGAGGGAGAATTCCCTTGCTGAGAATTGCTTATGCCAAATTCTGTATCATAACTCTCTCCCTACAATGGTTTGCAAATTGCTTGATATAAAATTATCTCAAAAAAGCCTCATTTACAATTGCCTTATTAGATAGGCTTTAGAAGTACAGATAAGGGAATTGAGAACCAAATAGGTTAAAAGACTTATCTAAGGTCACAAAGCCAATAAATGCCAGGCTTTGAATGCTGGTTTTATTCTAAGCCTTTCTTAGAGAAAGTGGAAATGTATGCTCAGAAAATAGTAAGCCTGGGAAGATTTAAGGGACCATCAAATACAAACCCCTTCACTAATACATAGGGAGTGTCCCTGGGCTGAGATTAGATGTGTCCTTTGGGACCCTTCCACCTCAGGTTTCAGGAGATCAAAGCCTTCTGTTACAAATGACTACCTTATCAGCTTCAAGTTAGCCACTTTTTCATACTCCCAAAATCCTTTCTCATTTATCTATAAGTGAACTTGATCCAGGACACAAGGAGATGCAGGGAGGCAAGGTCATTCTTCTCCCCACACCTAAGCTATACTCATGTCTTCATTGTGTTTATATAGCAACTGCAAAGCCCAATTGCATGAATGCAGCATTTTGACCTATTAAAGGCCTCAATCTTTCTATATACAAGGAAAGAAATGAGAGTCCAGGCTCAAGATAACACAGATAGTCTCCCATTGCTTATAAATTGACTTGTCTCTGAGAAGAAAAAAAATGATCTGGCATAAATAGCAAGAAATATTTATTAAATACCTATAGCGTGCTCCATAATGGAAAAGCTTAAGACATAGACCCTGGTACTCACACAGCATACAGCCTCATAGGAGGGGTTATCACACATAGGTAAATAACTAACAAAACAATAAATGGACATGAGAGAAGTAAAAACCAAGTCCTATTGGAGATTCCAGGAGGGGATGATTATGACTTAATGGAAGAGCAGAGATGGTTCCTTGAAGGAGGTATCATTTGAGGTAGGCCTCAAAGGGAGGGCAATATTGGGGGAGGGTTTGGATGTCATTCTGTGCATAGGGAACAAAGAACATAAGCAATGGCATAGAGATGGAAGAGTGGGGAGCCTGACGATAGGCAGGTGGCACAGGAAGTGTGAGTTCAAATCCCACAGCAGACACTGATTAGCTATATGACTCTGGGCAAGGCATTTAACCTCTGTCGACCTCAGGTTCCTCATCTGTAAAATGGAGACAAGAACGGTACCAGTGTTCTTGTGAAGATAAAAAGAGATAATGTTTATAACACATGATGTAAACCTTAAAGTCCTATATAAATACTAGCTGTATATATTATTATTGATATGGAAGATGTCAAGGAGTCCATTTTGACTTTAGTTTATAGTATGTAGAATCGAGTAGTTTGAGATAAAGTTGGAAAAGGGAATGGATGTCCAACTGAGGAAAGCATTCAAGTTTGAACTTCAAAAGTGGGTAATAGGGAACCATGGTACATCTTGGACCATAGGGTTGACACAATCAGAGTGATGCCTAGGAAGCTTTACCAGCCAGCAGTATGAAGGAAGGAATGGCAACAGCTAAGAGGGGAGGAAAGAAGGTCATTAGGAGGCTAATGAACAAAGGTGGTGGAAGTGGGAACCTCTTTTGTACATCAGTTTCTCATGTCTTAGATGATGGGGGTGGATTGGATAGTATCTTGAGTCCCAACCGTCTCTAATTCAATGATAATGAATCAAGGGGAGGGCAGAGATATAAGGGACCCTCCAAGGGTAGACACAAGAACTGTTTTGTTGAGAGGAGTAAAGGCAGAGGGATGAGTCGAAGATAATACCAAGGCTTTGACTCTACTGAGTGAATCATGGAATCACTGCTAGAAACAGGGAAAGTAGACGTGGAGTAGATTTGAGGGGAAGGCAGCACTGACTCAGGAATCAGCCTCTGAGTCTCACTAAGGTTAATTAATCTCTTTAGACTTCTATCTCATCTGTAAAATGAAAAGTTTGGACTAATGACCTCTGAGGTAGGTCCCTTCTACATTGAGTTTTATGTTTCAATGATGAATGAATGAAAAAATGTTTGTTAAGCACTTTCTATGTACTAGGTGCTATGTAAAATCACCGTATCCAAATACAAGCAAGCAAGACAGTTCAAGGACTTTATATTTTAGTTGGTAGAGACAACATATGAAGGGGAGATAGAAATGCTGGTGGGGGGAGTAGAATACTGCCCCTTCTCAGATATAGTTTGGACATGTCTGGGAAGGGATATGTTAAAAAAAAAAAAAGGTGAAATTGATTCTCTAGATGAGAATTTAGGTCCCAGAATTCCAGGGACAGAGATCCCAGGGAGGAGGAGAAGAAAGGAGGAGTATTTTCTTAAGTAAAGACTGCATGGTTTAGAAATGGCTGGGGATGCTCTGTAATACAACAAATATGCTTCCTTTAGCATGAAGATATAAAACATCTTTCCTCAGGGGGAAAAAAATCTCAGCTGCACGTTAAAAAACAAACAAACCCGAACACTTTAAACCGAAGTAATATACAAGGAGGCAGCCAATGGAAGCTCTCAGAGATGAGATCTCGTTTCCCTTTGGAAACATCTTTTTTTATCTTCTTTCTTCGTCACTGTATTCCTTCTCTGGCTTACTTTAAGTTCCAAATAAAATATCCTCTTTTATTAGAAGCCTGCCCCAACCCTTCTGTTCCAATACTTTCCCTCTGTTAATTATTTCCTATTTATTCTGTGTATAGCTTGCTTTTTATGTATTTGTTTGCCTATTGTCTCCCCCATTATATTATAAGCTCTTTGAGGGCAGAGAAAAAATATTTTGACTGTTTTTGAACTCCCAGTGCCTGGTACATAGTAGATGTTTAAAAAATACTTATTGATTGATTGGTAAATCTAGTGATCTCCAGCCTTACCACCCACCACTTATTCATTTAAAAATGAATTCACCCTCCTCACCCCTTCCCACCACATATGATATTTAGAATTGTGAGTTCTTTCAAAAAACAAAAAGAAGAAACTCCGGCATCAGTTTGGATGTCTGTAAAAATAAGCTCCTGAATCTTCTTTATCCTCTTAAAAGTATCAGGTTAGCACAGATGGAAAAGGGTAAACAATGGCCCCCAAATTTGGGGATAATCATGATGAAAGCAAGTCATTTTCCCTCTCTGTGCCTCAGTTTCTTCCCATGTAAGATAAAGGAATCTTTCTAGATCATATTCTAGGTCTCTTCCAGCTCTCAAATCCTATGATGCTATCCTCCCAAGGATCTGATTGTCTACTCTATGGACAGCCCTTCAGAACAAGGGTGAACTTATTTGGGTACTGCATTAGAACATAAGAGAGGTTATGATGGATTGGCTCAGGATGCTGTCTCTGACAAGGACAATGTGTGAGGAAGCCCCTAGGGAGTTGGGGAGTAGTGAGACCTAGCAGCGAGATTATAAGACTTGGAATGAGAGGACCTGAGTTCAAATCTTACTCTGTCACTATCTGATCAAGACATTCAACCTCTTAGAGCTTGAGTTTCCTTCCCTGGAAGACAGATAATGATACATTACCTGACCTTACAGGATTGTTATGAGTAAAACACTTAAAAATATAAAATTCCATGGAAATAGGTATTGTCATTATTACTGCTTTAGGATGAGACCTGTGATTTCATTGGTGTAGGAAATTTCTTTCACCTAGGCAGGTTGGCCTGAAGCTGTTTATCTCACAGAGTTACCTGGGGGGCATTGAGATGTTAAGTGACTAGTCCAAGGTCACCCACCCAGTATGTATCAGAAGCCAGATTTGAATGTAGGCTTTACTGACATGGAGGTCAACTTCTCCAATCACTATATCATGATGCCTCTTGATGGTAATAACGGTGCCCATATGAGTTGTGTCTTTACTCCATCACCACCTACCCCCATCTCATTTTTTCTGAATGACAAAAATCTCAAAGATGGCCCTAACATCCTGCTTTCATCAGGGTATTATGCTTGCTGGCAGCAGATGATACCATCAGCATTTTGGTAGGACTTTCAAAAGGAAAGAGGATATTTCAACTTGAGAAGAAGAAAGGGACTAAAGAATAATAGGACATTCATCTGTCTAAAAGGTGGAGGGAGGAAGGAAAGGAGGCACCAACTGCTCAAAGTGCTTTTTAGCATCCCTCTGATAAGAGTCATTGAATACCACATATAATAAAAATAATAGGTCACATTTATAAATGTACTTTGCAGCTGGCAAAGCATTTTTTGTACAAAAACTTGGAGGCATGGGCAAACTATTTAGTATCAATATTATTACTTCTTCCTTCCCCCTCTCCCATTTTTTCTTGCTCTGGACCTTGGATTTTGGGGTTTGGGGGGCAGGGGGAACTCCAGTGTGGAAACTCCTCTGTAGATACAGAGCAATGTTCAACTGTAACTTAGAGTTGGAAGATACGTTGGAGATCATTTAGTCCAATCCTCTCATTTTACATAAGGAGAAAATGAGGTTCAGAAGTGAAATGACTTGCCCAAGGACAGTCTGTTGATTGTTGCTCAGGTCACTGAGTATTTGAGTGACTTGGGCAAAAACCAAATGGCACTACTTGAACTCAGGTCTTAAGGGCACCAAGGCTGACCCTCTCTTTACTATACCATGCTGCTTCTCATTCTCATCTCTATGACTTTTGGATTGGTGTTCCTTATGACTGGAATGAACTTTTTAGTTCTTTCTGGTCACAGGGATGCTAAGATGCCATCAAGGCTCAGAGCAGGTACTGCCTTACATAAACAACCTTTCCTGTCCTGCCCAACTGATAGTGCCTTGCAACCAAATCACCTCTATTGTGTACATACTGGTATATGTACCTGTTGTCCTCACTTGTTAGATGTAGTGGATAGCAAGGACTGTTTCCTTTTTGCCTTGAGAGCATAGATTTTTTCACTTTTGCTTTTGTATCACTTTTTATTTTTATTCTCATGGCCCCAGCATTTAGCACACATAGTAGATGTTTAATAAATTCTTATTTATTGATTGATCTATAATTTGGGGATGAAGATTTTATTGCTGTTTGTCCTTCATTCTCCAAAGGATCATGATGTCAGGAAGGTGATGCCATGACTTGCAAACGAATAGGATTTAAGTGAGGAAGGACTGTGGAAAGTCACCAGCCTCACTATCTCCTCCAGAGCCATCTGGAGCACATATAGATATAGCAGATGTAGCAGAGCCAATGGACAGATATAGATCAGGATGACTGAAGATGGCCCCGGATGCAGTTGGAGAGCTTGGCCTTTTTAAGTTAAGGTTTTCCCAGGTCTTGGTTTGATTAAGACAATACTCATTTGGATATGGAGGCTCTGAATGCTCAAGCTCTCAAACCAGTATGTGGCAGAGCCTTTAATTTGAATGAGGTCTTCTGGCTCTGAGAAATATGGCCACCATGCTTTCCATATAAGAAGGAAACTCAAGCCAGGCATGATTTTGCTACCTAGCTGAAAATCATTACTGAAAACTGGACCCCAGATGTGGCCTAACACCATGTAAACCCTCCTATCAAAAGGTTTTTGTCCCCATCTGCCTAACAGTAAGCTGACACCCAAATGAAGAACTCAGGGCAGTGACTCAGAGACCTGTCATAAGAGAATTTATGAGGTGTTGTTGGACGGATGAGAGCTCCTCCTTAACTGGGCATGGTCTTGCTTAAATGCTATAGGTTACCTAGCTGACTGGTAGCTACAGCAGAGCTAGTGCTGGCATCCTTGGTATGGAGCATGTGGTTCCCCATTTCTATTTCACCCAACAAGGCTACCTGTGTCTTGACGTTTTCAGCTTAGAGGAGTGGTCTTTGCACTATTGCCATTCAATGGCTGTAGTTCCAAAATGACTTGAACATCAGTCTGGTCAGAAGACCTGAGATTTTGTTTTGTTTTGGGCAAGGTAATTGAGATTAAGTGACTTGCCCAGGGTCAGACAGCTAGTGACTGAGCCTAAATTTGAACTCAGATCCTCCTGACTCCAGAGCTGATATTCTATCCAATGTGCACCTATTTGGCCCTGAGAAGATCTGATTTTAAAATTCCACTTTACATACCAACTAACTGTGTAACTCTCAACTAGTTACTTGGCCCCTCTCTTTTCTGCAAAATATGAATGAGTAACGCCTAACTCACAGGACTGGTAAGATTAGATGACATAAAGACTTGGTTACAATGAGCTTTCCATATGTTATCTCATTGAAGCCAAGTACCATTATTCCTAGTTTACAGGTAAGGATACTGAGGCCTAGAAATGAAATGATTGATCTAAGGTCTTTCATTTTTCAAACTCTTCCCTTTATTCTAGGTTATATCTTGGAAGATAATATGTGATCAGAAGTTATTTCAATAAATAGCAGAGAGGTCAGAAAGTGCCATACTGGGAGCTCATTAATGACAACTGTGAGGTTGTAGATATAGAGACAGAAAAACCATCAGCTGAATTAGAGGACCAGGAAGGGCTAGCTATATGCAGGCATGGCAGAAAAAGGTCCAGAGAGTATGGTGGGTAACCAGCTGGCCATGAGTCAGCAGTGTAGTTCTATAGATTAAAAAAGAAAAAAGTCTGCACACCAACTGGGATAAATGCTGTGTAAATGGGAGCACAGCATGTAGGAACCACAGGGACATTTCCCCCATCATCTTCAGCCCTGGTCAGGTACTTTTCTTCTTACCATGCCACATAAAATTCTAAGCTGGAACTCTCAAGGGGAGGTGGAAAACACAGATTGACATTGGTTTAAGTGAAGATTGCTTTGATTATAGAGTTGGAACCTTTAAGGAAAATTTAAAAATTGGAAGATCTTTAACTTGAAGAAAAGTAGGCTGGGGGTTAGTCAGTCAACAAACATTTATTACATATCTACTGTTAGATGCCAGGCACTGTGCTAAACTCTAAGGATACAAAAAAGGCACAAAACGATCCCTGTTCTCGAGGAGTCTAATGGGGGAGACATTGGACAACTGATGTATATACAAGATAAAGATAATAGCATAAGGAAGGCAATTTCTTTAAGGGAGTATCAGGAAAGGTTTTTCTTAGAATGTGGGATATTAGCTGGGACTTGAAGGAAGCCAGGAGGCAGAGATGAAGACAGAGAGAATTCCAGGCATGGGGGACAGCCAGTGAAAATGCCAGAGAAAAGCCAGGACATCAGTGTTACTGGATTGCCCAGTGGGTAGAGAGAGTAAGACATGAGAAGACTGGAAAGAAGGAGAAGGGTCAGGTTATGAAAGATTTTAAGAGTCAAACAGAGGATTTTATATTTGATTCTGGAGGTAATAGGGAGCCACTGGAATTTGGTGAATAGGGGGGTGATATGCTAACTCAAGCCTTGATTGACCCCACCTCTCTCAGCCTCCTCTGCCCTTCTGTTTGGATGGCTGAGTGCCAAACTCCTCCCAATGCCTTCCTTTATTGAGGGGGCAGAAAATGAATTCTCAGATCATTCTATTTTGCATCTGCTGCCCTGCCTGGTTTCAACCCCTCAGAACAAAATTGCCCAGCACTGGGTACCCTCCTGCCCTCCTTTCCTGTTTCCTTTGGTATGATGTTTCCCTCATTAGAATATAAGCCTGTTGAGGGTAGGGACTATCTTTTTATTAATTGTACCCTAATGGTTAGCATGGTGCCTGGCATATTGTCTGCACTTAATAAAAATTTATTGGATTGGATTGGGATGGGAATCAGTCCTATGCTTTAGGATGATTGATTTGACAGCTAAGTGAAGGAGGCTAAGATGGGAAATACCAGGTGATGGGGTTTCATAATGATCTTCAAGGTCCACTTAGACCTGGATTAAGTCCCTTTTGTGTGCCTTCTCTGTTGCTTTATTGGGTATTTACCAGTTTAATCTGACATTCTTAGCTATCTTTATACATGTAATCTATCTTGTTTTCTCAGGTTGACTGTCAGTTCCCTGAGGTCAGGGTCTCTGTCTGTTATTCTTTGCATTTCCCACAGTCCCTAGTACGACTTCACATATATAGTGAATGCTTATTAAATATTCATTGATCCATTCAAATACCCCAAAGACTTTAGCACAAAGATCACCAGTTATTTCTCATCTCCATAGAATAAAGAGTCATGGCATCTACTGCCCCCTTGGATTTGCGTTTGCAATTTTGCATGTCGGAGATGTGTTCTCTGACATAAACCATTCCTTGATGGCCTCAGAAGAAAACATTGTCTTCTGAACTGGATCAGACTGAGAACAGCTAAATGGTGTCATTGACAGAGGTGGATTTGGAATCAGAAAGACCTGAATTTCAATCCTGCCTCAGAGAACTGTGTGATCCTCAATAAATCATTTAACCTCTCTGCCTCAGTTTCCCCATTGGTAAAAGAAGAATAACAACAGCACTTCTCTCCCAGGGTTGTTATAGGAACAATTGAAATAATAAATGCAAAGTGCCTTATAAACTTTAAAGTGCTATATAAAGGCTGTCTCTTATTACCATTAAGTTCTTCTAGAATATTTTTTCTGGTCTTGTTTTTGCTTCCAGACCATTCTGCCTTAGCGTCATACATGTTGGATTTCAGACATCCTCTATCCCACCCCACCCCCATAGTAGATGTAAATCCCTTGAAGGTAAGGATTGGGTCACTTTGGCCTTGAAGCTAGTAAGTATCTAATATGTTTGATTAACTGAATGGGACAAAACTACATTTTGGGATACAGGTTGGTATACCAAAAAAAAAAAAAATAGAAGTCAAAAGTGTCAAACTTTCTTTAGAATCACATATCTAGAAAAGATTACTATCAAATACAATCCCTTGATTTTATGTTTTAGGAAACTGAGGCTCTGTGGACTGGGGGAGGGTAAGAGGTTAGCCAAAGTTCAGAGAAGTGGGGTTTGCAATGAATTCTCAGGATCCAATGATCCTGTATCCTCCTCCAAGAACAGATGGACATTTTGACAAAAAAAACTTATACATTTTGATTACTCCATGCTCCAAATATATTAAATCTTTTGCCAACCTTCCCACTGGTCTGTTTTTATCTGGGAGAAAAATAGTGTCCTCCCAGATTTATCCGTTCATCAGCAAAAGTTACCTTTTCAAAAAGGTTACTGGAGGATTTTAATTTTTTGCTTTCCCCAGTTTTCTCAGTTCAAAGAGGATTCTACCCTTCGCTCCTCATCTCTTGATTCCCCAAAGACAATGGAAGCCGAGATTCATTTTTCAATTCAATCCAATTCAAACATTTCTTAAACACCTTTGTTATCAGAAGCACTGTGCTGGCATTGGAGTGGGAGGGGTACAGGGCAGAGGATACAAATGTGAATTAGATACAATATCCTTGGACCCAAGTACCTTGCAATGTAGCTATGAAGTCGAAGAGATCTGGGAACTCTGAGGCTAGAGTGTGAGGAGGGTCATTTATCAACAGGAGTGCTAAAAGTCCCTGAGGATGTTAGAAGGAGATTGAGTAGGGGAGAATACTGTGAGCCAGGTACTGGCCATGGAGGAAGGCGCAAAAGTATCTTAGAGATTGGTGGATGACAGCAATAGGACTGGGGAGAGGATGAGTCGTTCATCTTAATGGAAACACTGAACAATGGGGTAAGTGGCGGCAGGTCAGATCTTTGATGGAACCCAGGAGGAGAAGGTGGGCTTATGGATAAGTCTCTTGGCCAATTAATTCATTCTCATGGCAACACCCTTTATGTTCCCTGTTTAACACTGGGAAAGGGATACTGACTTTGAAAAATGTGTCCCTTCCTTCTGAAGAATATTTCTATTAGATTGTGTCATTCTCTATGTTCCCAGAGGAAAGGTGTTTTTTTTTAAAATCCAATTCTCTGAATTGATTTCCTATAAAAGTGATGTGCACTATCTTAAATAAACCTATTCTTCCTAGAAGTTCAGAAGCTCTCTTTCTTATTAACTGTGTGACCCTAAGCAAGTCATTTCACTTTCCCATCCTCCAGATTCCCAGGAAGCTCCATATTTCAAATAGCCATGGTTGACGAAACTTCTGCAGAATGCAAATAGTCTGCAGTGGGTAGAACACTGGCCTGGACTCAGGAAGACCTGAGTTCAAATCCAACTTCAGATACTTACTGATCGTGTTATCCTGGGCAAGTCACTTAACAGTTGTCTGCCTCAGTTTCCTCAACTGTAAACTGTGGATAACAATAACAATACCTCCTCCCCAAGGTTGTTGTGAGGATCAAACGAGCTATCTGTAAAGCACTTAGCACAACACTGGGCACATAGTAGGTTCTTAATAAATCCTTGTTTCTTGAAACATTCCCTATACAAGTTTTTTTTATCTTGATCACCTCAGTTGCTAGTGCCCCCTGAAATGACTGTATTTACTTATGTTTTTGGTTTCTTCAGAGACAATGCAAGGTCCTTGGGTAGAAATAATTTCATTTTTGTCTTTGTACCCCTAGATTCTAGCATTGTGTTTCCCATGTAGTAAATACTTGTTGATTGATTAATTTATTTAAGGTTCATAAAAGATGTTACAAACATCAACTTATTTGATTTTCATGACGAATCTATGTGAAAGTTAATCCTCATTTTGATAGATGAGGACACACAGAGAGAATGTAAGTGACTTGTCTAAGGACTTACAGCTACCAGGTGACAAAGTTATGATCTGAACCCACATCTTTTAGTTCCAAACCATTACCCAGAAAGCAGAGGAAGGCAAGTAGTCCTGGAGTAAAAATTGTGTGTGTGTGTGTGTGTGTGTGTGTGTGTGTATTTGTGTCTGATGGTCTCTAGGGTGGGGTGGGGAGAGAGGGAGAAAAAAATAAAAAGTACACAGCACAGAACAAAAGAAAAGAAAAAGAAGCCCAGAAAAATAGGGTGGCTTTGAAAATGATGTGTAGTGTTTATTACACAGTTTTTCCAAAAAAGCAAACAGTGTGGAGTGGACATTTATAGTTTTATATTTAATCCTCTTTTGTGTTGTGCTCTGTACGTGGAAATAAATGTTCTCTTTTTTGTCGTTTTGTATTTGAGTTCATAATTAAAAAATTAAAGTTAAAAGTTTATTTCTTACCTTCTATCTCTTCAGGGTAGAGGGGAAAGAATTCTGAATTTGGTTTTAGGAGACTTGGTTTCCAGTTCCTGCACTGACATTTACCTAGTCATGTGACAGTGGACAAGTTACTTCCTTTATTTAAGCCTTGGTTTTCTCATCTAGTAAATGGGAATACTCCTGCACTACTTTATAACCTCATTACAATTATTAGCAAAGTTTGTAGACCTTAGACACTACGCACATATGAAATATTATTGTTCCCTCCATTAAAAGATTAATGAGAATGTGACCCCATCAAACCTAGTCCTTCCTCTACAGTTTCTTTAGGAGAGAAATGGGAACTAAGAGAGGACAGAGATAATTGCTTGGTAACATCGATCTGCTCTGTCCTCTCTTTCCCCCACGATTTTGAGGCGATCAGAAATCGCATAATCAGTCTACAGCCATAAGTTGAATTTTCTTAAATTAAAAAAAAAGCCAGGGAAAGGGGAATGAGAAACCCAAATAAAAGTGACAACTCAAGGAGAAAAAGGCCATGCTGCTGCTAGGGAATCCCCTCTGATTCCCCCTCCTCTCCATCTGTTCTCTTAGAGAGATCTCTCAGCTGAGCCCATCCTGTCAGGGGAGGGGGCATCTGGCCCCTTCACAATCTGTCATTTGTGACACTGCTTGGATTTCATTTCTGTCATAGCTGCCATAGGCCATTAAACTATCTTTTTTCTGGGAGACGGGGGTCTGCCAGACCCTAAAGTGCACCATCAGCATTTTGGTAGGAGGTGGGAGTGAAGATGATAGAGTAGCTTTCTTATTCAGCTAGTTTAGGACCCAAATCTCTTTATTTTTTCTTTGTGCCTTTCTTTCTATGCCTCTCCCCCCTTCATTTCCTTTATTCCCCCTCCTTGCCATTCTATTTTCTGCCATCTGTGACATGTATCTCCTGGGATCAACTCTCCTTTCCTCTAATCACTGCTGACGGACTTTGGGAACCTGCATCTCCTTCTATGCCCCTCCTTCCCTTGGCAACTAGCCAGGGATCACCGGACTTGACCTGGGTTGCACTTTGTGTGCTGCTGAGAAGGGGCAGTCCTGGCTGCCTGCAGTATCCTGTTGTTAAAGCATCACATTTCCCCGCTCATGCCATTCATCTCTCCTCAAATGCCTGGACCCACAGCAAATAAATAATCAGGGAGGAAGCATTTCACACATTTTTTAAACGGCCATCATCACATGGTTACTGTCTTGGGAGATTCAAAAAGTTGTCAACATTCACCCAATGACTGGATATAGTGAGTATCAGTCAATGATTGCTGTCATCTGCTGGCACCCTGAGCCCTTTTTTTCATAGGGAGATAGCTCATCTACAAACAGGCAAATCCATAGGGCTTATTTCTAAAAAGCCTAGTACCCAATCTCCTCTTTATTTCTCCACTTCCCCTCCCCCAGCACACCAGATCCTATTAGAAACCTAGATTCTAAAAAGGACCTAAGAAAAAAAATAAATGGATCCTGGAAAATCTTCAGTGTTTTAGAAGTGCCCATCCTGGGGGAGGAGGGAGGAAGTATAGTTCAGTCTCTTCTCAATCTAGGCTGTGGTAACGACAGTCATAAAAACAGCAATATTTACATATTCCATTTAAATTCCATATTTCCTTACAATGTGGTTTACTCACTGCAGCCCTGTGAGAGACAAAGCACAAGTATTACTGACCCCATTTTACAGATGAGAAAAAATAAGATTAAGAAGGCCTTGTTCAAAGTCACAGACCAACTAAATATCTAATCCCAAACCTATTCAATTGGTACCCAGTACAGTACTCATTCCATTGCCCCACATTCCTGTGGGCATCGTGGGAGAGGGAGGCAGGGCATCACACTGAGAATTTTACTCAATAACTTAGACTTGAGAGGAAAGTGCTCTGCTAATTCACCTTGGATGGGGGCACTTGATTAGGTTACAGAGGTAATTATTTATAAGTAACATGCATACCCATAGTCCCTTGCTCTCAGAAACAGAATCCTATTTCATAAGTCACCTAGGAGGCAGCTTCAGTGGGATTATCTCCTCTGAGAAAAGAACTGAGCTGTAGCAAAGGCTAAATTCACCCAACCCAGCAGGCAGCATTTCTATAGCAGAGAAAGGAACCCATACCTGAGCTCTTGAATACCATCAAGGATATCTTGACAGAAGAAATATTGCCTTGTATCTTTTACATTAATAATAATGGAGGCAGCAATGATGGGGGCTCATGATTTGCTATCAACCATTTTCCAGCAGTACTGATGGATGGATACAAAGTCATTTTCGCCATCTCAACCAATCCATTACGTAGTCAAGAGCATACACTTGTGAGACAGGTGGTCAGCACTAGGGGAAGATGGAGACCAGGAGAACAGAGCAAAGCTGACTAGCCCTGCTAGGGACTGATCCCATAACCTTGCCTTCATTACCAGGGTAGGCTGATCATCTCAACTACCCAGACAAGCCACAGAACAGAAAGCTAAAAACCAGCCATTTCCACATCACTTTATTCCTTGGTTTCTTCCACTATTTGAGTAGGATCAGAGTTTTGGCATTCATTCCCAGACTCCCTTAGGACTTTCTTAGCAGTGCAGGACAGAGGAGAGTACTCTAGGCTGGCAGTTAGGAGGCCTATGGTTCTGTGCTGTCCCTTCCACTCACTCTCTGTGTGATCTTCAACAAGCTATTCTCCCAGCCTGAGCCTAAATTTCCATTTCTGTTAAATAGGGACTAATGCTTTGTACTGTCTCACAAGGTTGCTGAGAGGATGAAATGCTATAATATACGTAAATTACTTTGTGAATTCTAAACTGTTATAAAATGGATATTAATAATAATAATTTTTCCACAAAAGCATTGTTCTTATGCTCAATGTGGTGTGGAGATGACCCTGGATTTTTAAAGATCATGCCAGGCTAACACAATCTCTGGCAACTCCTATAAAGTTGTAAAGGCATTGATGATGCACCCAGTAGTTGATTGTTGAGCAGATCTCTCTGTCTGTTAGTCTTCTAAGGACCAGCCTAGTTCAGTTCAGAGAGGTTTCACACCAGAAGGTCAAGCACCAGATGGTAAGTTCTTCTGGCCACAGCAATGCATGAGGCCATCTTATAAGGCTTGGAAGGAATACCCACTTGAATGAAATCATTGACCCTTGACCTAGTATTATTTCTACTAACTACATCTCTCTGGTCTTGTTTTATAGGTTTAACATTTGGGAAGCTCTGGCCTCAGCAGTAACTCGCATTTATAATGTGTTCTCATTGCTGTTGGGAAGAGAGATAGAAAGGGAGGTTCCTGCTTTCAAGGACCTAACAATCCTTCTGCTCCCCATACTTCTGGACAGCCCCCATAACGCTTGGGGGCCATTTAAGCTTAAGTGTTCCTGGCTTCGATTTATCAAAAGCTAATCAAACTTTTGACATTCCTTGTGTTGCCAAGCCCTTTGCCTTCACCATTCAATCCCCAAAGCCATGCCTTCCTTTGACCTTTGTGTTCCTCCCTAGACCCAAAGCCCCACCTGATGGACGATGGCCAATTTATGGCCTTGAATTAACCAGAGCTCTGACGGCCTGAGTGCTACAGCAGCAGACACATGCTAGTCAGTTCTGAAAGGTCAGGCCATGGGAGATGGAGAATACCAGAAGCTTTCCAGTCTTGGCCCCCGCACCTCTCAATCATGTGCCACTAGAGAACAATGGCATCACTGATTTATTTTTAAACATCTGGCAGCCCAAATATCTACAGCCCATTTCAGCATTCTTATCAGTCCCTTCCCATCTCTCACCATCAGATGCCACAGGTGATACTCTTAATTCTCCTACTGATAATGGATTCTGAGGCTCACACACCGTTATCCAGGATACATACTTGTGAGACAGGTGGTCAGCATTGGGTGGGGGCACAGATGGAGGCCAGGAGAATAGAGCAAAGCTAGCTAGCCCAGCTGGGGACTGATCCCATAACCTTGATTTCATTAATTGGCCATCCAGATAAGACAGTAGGGAAAGCTAAAAATTAGCCATGTCCACATCACTTTGTTCCTGGGTTTTCTCCATTATTTGGGTAGGATCAAAGTCTTGGCATTGATCCCTAGACTCCCCTAGGACATCCTTAGGCAGTGCAGGATGGAGGAGAGTGCTCTAAGATGGTAGTGAGGAGGGCTGGGGTTCTGTCCTGTCTCTTCCAGTAATTTTCTGTGTGACCATTAACAAGAAACTTTCCCTTCATGGTGCAGTAGATAGACCCTTACTATGGTTCCCTCCTTTCTCTAACTCTTGGCTCCATTATTTACCACCTGTGCCAAGTTGAGGGCATCTCACAACTTTGCTAGGCCTCAGTTATCTCATCCCTTGGACTAGAATAAGACTTATTCCAGGTCCAAATTGCATAGCTCCTTTTGTACTTTGCATCTGTACTGAGTAATCAGTACTTTATGGTAGAAAGCATTCTGGACTGAGTCTGGAGACCTGAGTTCTGGTTCTAGGCTCTAGGATAGAGTACTGGACTTGGAGTCAAGAATATCTGAGCTCAAATCCAGACTCACACACTTACTAGGCTTTGTGACCCCAGGCAAGTTTCTTCACCTCTGTTTGCCTCAGTTTCCTCAACTGTAAAATGAGGATCATAATAGCAGCTATCTCCCTGGGTTGTTGTGAGGATTAAATGAAATATTATTTGTAAAGTGCTTAGTGTACTGCCTGGCATGAAGTGGGAGGCACAGAAATGCTTATTCCATTTTTCTTCTCTTCTAATCTTGCCAGGGACTTACTGTGTGAACTTAAGAAAATCACTTAATTTCCTTTGGCTTTGGGAAAATGACCGTATAGGGTTGTTGTGAGGATAAAGGAGATGATAAATGGAAAACACTTTGAAAATTATGAAATGCCAGTTATATAAAAAGACAGCCTGGTATAGTTAATAGAGTGCTAGATTCACGGTTGTGACGGACCTGCATTCAAATCTTGACTGACATTTACTGGCTGCGTGATCCTGCATAATCACTGAATGTCTATATGCTCTAGGTAACTTTGTAGGACTTATCTGAGTGGGTTGTTATCTGCCCTGGTGAGGGAACCTTCCACACTTATAAAAACACAGATCTTCTAAATTTTTTTTTTAATCCTTACAAAGAAAAGGCATTATTATCTCCTTATCAAAAGTGCAAAGCACTTAGCACAGTGTTTGGCATATATTAAGTGCTTAATAAATGCTTCTTTCCTCCCTTCCTTCCTTCCTTCCTTCCTTCCTTCCTTCCTTCCTTCCTTCCTTATCTTCTTCATTCCCTTCATTCCTATTATATACTACCTTTTCTCATGGAAATTAGTCTATCTCACTGATTAGAGAGTATGGGGGGAGGAGAAAGAAGAGATACTAGGATACTAGGATGCACCTAGCATAGAATTAGGCACATAGTCGGTGATTGGCCATGACTTACTAATTACTTGAGACGGGCTGATATAACAGAAAATTCTTTGGGTGACATAGAGAAATGAGACTTGGTTTTAAATTCTATCCCTAACACTTACTGGCTCTTGGACGACGGGGGTAAATCACTTCAACCTGTCAGCCTCAGTTTCATCATCTGTAAAAGAGAGATAGCAATCCTATAATACTTAGTATGCCTGGTGGTTATGAGAGGCTTAAATGAGATACTAATTGTAAAGTGTCTGCTGAGCAAACCTCAAAGCCTTTAAGATTTAAAACTGCATGAAGACTTTTGGAACACTCTGTAAAAAAACATCAGCTATGATAGATGGACCAAGTATATTAAAGAATTCCTTTTCAGGGAATATACTTGAGAGGAAGAGATTCCTAATATCACTGTCATCTCCATCTGATGTAAGAAATAGAAGGAAGTAGAAGAGTAGACAGAGATTACAAATACCTGCTTCTTAACTGTTATCATGGGCTGCAGTCCTCAGCAGAGAACCTGACCCAGGTCCTGTAGATTGTCCTTGGGAATGCAGAACTGCCTGGAGTTCTCAACAGATGTAGTAGTGTTATTTTTAGGAGAGAAAGTAGATCTCACACTCCCCTCTTTATGAAATGAGCAGTAACCAGACCTGGTTTTGGGCAAACAACTGGGAAGTCGGATGGGGTTTGTTTATTGTTATATTCACTCTAATTGACTTGGACCAGACAATTTTTCTCATTTTGTTTCTGGGGGCAAAAGGATTAGGGATCATTTCTATTTCACTCTCAGGGAAATGAATTTCACAGCTCCTCAAAGGATGTCCACCTCAGCCCTCCTCATTCTAGAATCTTAACAACTGAAAGGGACTTTAGGGGTTATATGATCTACCCCCTAACTAAAGCATGAATCTCCCTGTACAACATCTCTGTCAAGGAAGTATTCAGACTCTTCTTACATACATCCAGTCATAAGAAATTCACTACTATTAAAAAAAACAAAACAAAACAGCGCTTTCCATTTGGGGACAACTCAAATAGGAAGGTTTTCTTCCAGAAATCTCACTTTACATTCCCCATATGTATTAAGCTTGCCATTTCTGCTGTTATAAAGTTAATTCCTCCCTTGGGACTAGCTCTTAATCCCTTAGTAGAAGGGATCTGAAGTGTTTCAGGGACATAACCTAGTGAGCTCACTGACTGGTTAAAAAGACACTCACTAATGGCAGTGGATAGAATACTGTTAATTGTGTGGCACAAAAATATGCACTAAACAAATGATTTAGAGAGCAGCTAGGTGGCTCAGTATGTAGAGCACTGGACCTGGACTTAGGAAGAACAAAGTTTAAATTAAACCTCAGATGCTTACTAGCTGCGTTACCCTGCACAGGTCACTCAACCTCTGCTGTCTGTTTCCTCAACTGTAAAATGGGAGTAATAAGAGTACTTATGTCCAAGAATTGTTAGGATCAAATGAGGTAGTATTTGTAGAGCACTTAACACAGCCCCTAGCACATTGGATGCACTGTACAAATGCTTATTCCCTTTCTTTACTTGTAGGAGAGTGACTGGGGCAGCTAGGTGGCATGGAGGATAGGGTGCTGGGCCTGGAGTCAGGAAGACTCACCTTCCTGAGTTCAAATCCATCCTCAAATATTTACGAGTTGGGTGACCCTAAGCACATCACTTAACTGTTTTCCTCAGTTTCCTCATCTGCAAAATGAGCTGGAGAAGGAAACAGCAAACTACTCCAATATCTTTGACAAGAAAATTGTAAACGTGGTCACGAAAAGTTGGACATGACTGGACAACAAAGAAGGGTGACAACTTTTCTCTTTTTTCTCCTCCTCTCCCAATACCCCCAAGCAAACCTGAAGCTTTGGGCTAGTGAATTTTAAAAATAATCAGCATGTTATTTCCTGTGGGGTGTAGTGGGAGGGGAAAACTATAGATGATGGACTCTAGTGTTTTGTCTGTTTTAGTGCAATAAAAACCAAGTAAAAGGCATTGAAGCCCCTCAGTAGCCCAGCCTCTGTAGTAGGAAAAGTGCTCAAAAAGATGAGCATGTGGCCACTGTGCTTACTCTTCTCACAATGATAAGCTCATGAATCACCGGGTAACCTTCCTTGGCCTTGTAGCTCTTACAACTCAGTGCAGGCACCCTTTTGAATCTGGTAGAACTTTTCATATCGGTGTCAGAGGGAGCTGAAGAAGAGTGGAATGGAGTAGAGAGGGAAATGGTGTTGGGGAGAAATGGGCTATATGATGACCTACTTAGAGGCCTCTAGACACTGCTGACTAAACCCCGCAAGTGGTACATGCAGGACCACTGCCAGGCCTCTGACTGCCAGGCTTTCCTGCCTACTCATGCTGGGATGATGAGAGTGGATGATGATCCATCCACTTCAGCCCAAACAAGCTATTCACATGGGCTGCAGTGGTTTTGCATCCCCTTCCCTGTACCACTAATCTTCTGAGCTCCCTCCAGATGTCTTCTTGAGATCAGGCCAATTGCTTCCCTGCCCTGTGTAACATGATGCCTCTGCAGACACAGGCCTGATTCTATCAGTTTTGTTGTTGTTTTTATTGCTATCTTGGAAAATTACAGATAATTTCTTGTGTGCTATTCTGCAAAGGTTCCTTCAATTCAATTCAAACATTTATTAAATGCCCACATTGTTCAGAGCACTTTGATAGACTTGGAGGAGATATCAAGTTTATATTAAAAGTATCCTATACCCTCATAGAGCTTCTGATCTAGTGGTCCATAAGAATGTGTCCCCTCCAGCCCTTGTGTTTTGGAATACCAGTCATCCTGGCTTCCATATAGAGTTTGTCACATTTCAATTCTCAATTCCTTTTCTCTTCTTGTCCATTTGTCTAATGTCTTTCATATTCACTGACAAGCATCGATACTTTACCTCCAGTGAACTCAAAGTACCATTGCTCTTGGGAATCAGACAACTGGGGTTCAAGATTCACCTGATGCTTACTAGCTATGCACCTCAGGTGTCTATCTGAGTTTCTGTTTCCTCCTCAATACAGGCAGCTAGTAATGTTACTCTATATCCCACACAGGGTTATTAAAAGGATGAAATAAAATGATGCTTGTGAAAAAGCCTAAAAAAGGCTGAAGTGTGAGTGAAAAAAAATGGGAAGATTTAATCCTCATCATTGCCCCCCCCCCCACCCCTTTGGAGAAATGAGGATGATCAGAAGACAAGGGAGTAGTCTTTTGCCCAAGGGCAGAAAGTGGGTCAGTAATAGGGTGAAAATTAGTCCAAAACTATCTTGTCTTCCTATAGAATGCCCTCCCCTCAAGATAATTTATTTACCTACATCTGTGCCCACCTTGTAGTCACCTCAAAACCTTGCATGTGTCATGAGAGGGTCCTCAATCTTTTCCAGAGGAGGAGTTACTTTCAATATTCCTTTAGGATCTCTGTTCAGTGGTCAGAGATGGAGATGGGGTACAAAAGGCCTACAAATTGTGAAGCTTTATGACCAACAATCAAATCCAGACTTCCTAGTTGTAAAGCCCTGCTCTCACTAACAGAATTCTCAGTCCCTTTACACTGGTGAGCTAACATCCTCATAAGACACACAGATGAATGATGAGCACATAGAACAGCCTAGCATATTTAAAGCTAAGTCAGATAGGTAAACAGTACAAGCAGAGGGATAAAAGAAACCTTTCTATGCTGCAGTAGGGAATGCAAATACTCACTTGAGCAACCTCCTTTACTCTTCTTTAAAAATATGAACACACTAGGATCTGACCCATAACCAAAGTGTTAGGGATGAAAGTCATATGACTAAGTCAATCCACCTATCATTTCCTGTAAAACATCTCTTGGAAGAGGGTCCCAAACACACCCATCCTATACAGAATGCTATCCAAGAGCAGATCAGGCTATAGGGTAGCTTCTAGTAAATAATATTTACTGAGATCCCACTAAGGATAAAGGGATCAGTTCCTGAGCCTCTGAAGTAAACAACCCAATGGATGATATCTCACAAAGGAATACATGTTTGAACATAGAATAAAAATGATGAGCTTGGAGCAGATGGTTTTTATGCTACCTTTGAGCTCTAAATCTATAACCTATGACAATTAAAGTTGACCACACTGAATAAAATACTGAGTTCCCAAAGCGTGGCTGGAGTAGCTAGAGTTACTCTAGAAAACCTTCATGTTTCCATTTGTTTCCTGTGACCTGGGGCAAATGACTTAACCTCTCTAGCTTTCAGTTTCTTCATCCATAAAATGAGAGGGTTATACTAGATGATCTCTTCCAGCTCTCATCTATAATGTAAGGGAAGCAAGTTTTGAAGAAGAGATATTTTTTCTTCAAGAGTTAGGCTTTAGGTGTGCTAGGCAGGGGAAATGACATATACAAAATTTTGGAGGTGGGAATAAGTTGGACACAGGTGTAGGCAAATAAGTTATTTTGAGAGGAGTAGAGAGCAAGAGTGAGGGTATATGTAACCAGGGAAGATTTAAGCACAGAGCTTGCTTCTAGAAGGAGAAGTGAGGAAGCATGTTCAGTTTAATTAGTTTTCAAAGTCCCATTAAGCCCCCAAACTTTCTAAATTGGCAGATGTTCTAACAAAATGGTGAAATCCTAAGTACTCACTCTATCTTCATGACTAATCAAGAAGATGCCCTGGTTAAGATGATTTTACAACTCTCTAGGACATGCAGTTGATCCCTACTCCAACTGTAGCCAGTAATTTGCAGTTAGATTTTGCTTAGACAAGTCAACATCATGGAATAAGAAGTCTTAAAGAATCGAGGGATTATTCAGAAGGTTGGAGAGTCAGAGATCATTCAGCATTTTTAACTTTCCTCCTATCTCTACATAGGGTTATACCACAGCTATCCCTGTTTTATGAGTTTTAAAATATCATTTGAAAAGAACATTACACCAACTCTGTGATGATCTTCTCTGTAAACCAAGGGTTCTTTGGTGTATAATGGACCCTTTTGGCACTCCTGTGAAACCTATAAGCCCTTTCTTAGGATATGTGTTTAAATACAGACAATAAAATGATAGGATTACAAAGGAAATGAATTACATTGCAAGACAGTTATCAAAGTAATATAAAAATGAATTTATTTACCCCAAGGTTAAGAACCTGGGATTTAAACCCACTTCACACAAAAGCTCTCATCTCTATTCTCTGATTTAATCCTATGACTTCATACATATAACTATATCCTATATCTTATCCTATGGACATCATTTTCCTGTGGGTGAACAAGATAAATATTTTCTTGTATTGTTTTTACAATAGCAACCTTTATATTTGTAATCTTATTAAGAAAGTCACTGCTTAACTTCTGTCTTTCTGGCTGAATCACCATAAGACCTCTACAATCTGGCATCAACCAACTTTCTATTTGCATCTTCAATCTACGCCACTCAATTTCTCTCCTCTCTCTCTACCAATAAATAAAACAAAACAGAAATCTGTACATTTCTACCTTAATACTTTTACACATTCTATTTTCTTCACTAAGAATAACGTCACTCTTTTTCTCCAATGTTCTTAGTTTTACATATTTTTCAAGTCATGGATGGTACCTCACCTACTCTACAAGCCTTCCCAGATCATTACATTTCAGTGAACATTCTCTGCCCTGAATGCCAACAGCATTTATAGTCTGTACTATCCATAGGTCTCATCATATTTTACACAGAATTTTTCAGAGTTGGAAGGGATCTCAGAAGTTATTTAGTCTACTTGTACCAAAAAAAAGTGTCCCCTCTATAGCCATGTAGCAGCCAAATAGTCATTTTGTCTTTCTTTGTTTAAAGACCTTGAACCCACTACTTCATAAGGTGGCTGATTATACTTTTTGATAGGAAGGACTTCATTACACCTTTCTGCACATTTTTAACCCTTGTTCTTATTTACTTCTACCCTCAGAAGCCAAAGAGAATATAATAACGTTCTTCCACACGACAACCCTTCAAATACTCAAATACTTGACAGGTAACACATCTTCCATTAGTCTTTACTTCTTCAGGTTTAACATCCCCATTTCCTTCAACCAATCCCCGTATGCCATGAACATAAGACCCTGATCATCTCCTTTTGAACATCCTTGAGTTTATCAATATTCTTCCTAAAATGCAGTGACTAGAACTAGACACAATACTGCAGATGTGTTATAGGCAGGGAAGAGAGCAGCAGGATTACCACCTCTTCATTCTTGGATTCTCTCTCTCTCTCTCTCTCTCTCTCTCTCTCTCTCTCTCTCTCTCTCTCTCTCTCTCTCTCTCTCTCTCTTTCAATGTTTTGTCTCCTAATTATCTGTTCATATGTATATGTCATATCTCCAACTAAATTGTAAGTTTTTAGATGCCAGGTTCTACATCTTATACTGATTTATATATCCAACACTGACTGTGCCCAACACACACTAAACATTTGTTGGCTGATTGAAAGTTCCTGTAACCTTTCTTCCCCTAGAGAATATTTTATGGCAGTTTATTTAAGTCTGAATTAATAGTAATCAGAGAAGGCTAAATTGCAAATTAAAAAGAAGAATGACTCTGCCACCCCCAGTAATGGAAAGTTAGGTGTAGAAAATAACAAATATTACTCTCACTCAGTTCAAATACCTCTCCTAGAAACTTTCATCTTCAAGAATGCTGAAATTCACTTCAATCCTTGGGTATTAAATCACTTGCTTTTTTCTTTCACTACATAGATATAGCTTTCTTGAAATTTTGGCTGGGAAATATTCCCCTGGTGAAGGATGTGCTTAGACACAGTTCTTTTTTTATCATCCTTGAAAAGCAGTTTCCCAGCTTAAATCCTCTTTTACTGTATCATGCTTAATATAACATAAATATCATACAGGGTTGAAAATCTGCCTGTGGGGTTTTCCCCGCAGGATAGAGCTGGCTAACATGGACCTAACAGGGAATAGACGTTAGTGAGTTTCATGCACTGTCAATTACCATTTCATTGTTTCTTTTTACACAGAAAAGTCTCCATTGACACAGGCAAAGTTTTCTGGTAACAATAAAACCTATGAATTTGTGTTATAGCTCTCATATCTATAATGCACTTAGATTTGAAAAGAGGCCCTAAAATTCAAGGCAAATCACTTGACTGTGTGTTTTCAGAAGGGTGTTTAAGAGAGTAGAGTGACAGAAAAAAAAGAAAACCATTTTACAAGCAATGAATTCATTTTGCAGCTTGCTGTGAAATGTTTTTGAGTCCCACATCAACCTCCAAGCACATCAGAAATCTTAATATACAGGCGAATTTAAAAATGCCAATAACAATGGCAACACAACAATCACAACAACACGTCTAATTCCCTTCTAGACAAAAACAAGAATTCAATGAAAAAGGTTCAGGGAACATGAGTGTGATGGGGGCCATAGGATGCTCAGATCTATCATGCTCATTTGAATGTTACTCTGTGAGTAGAATTGGTGCCTCTTGGTTTCAAGTAAATTTAACTTCTCTTACCCTCTTTTTAAATCTCAAATTTGCTTCTCTTCAGGAGAAATATATGCATATATACACATACATGGATGTGCACATATATATGTATGTGCATATATACACATACATGGATGTGCACATATATATGTATGTCCACAGAGATGAACATATACCATTATTTTTGAGAAGTCAATACAATATAAAGGCCAGTCACAAGTTATTTGAGGAAAAGAAACTGTAGGAAGACTATATCATTAAAGTCTCTCTGGAATGAAAGGGATTGGTACAGTCTTTATGAGAGTAGAGCTAGTCTCTCATTAGTTCTCTGTTTTTTTTCCTACAAAATTCCTATTTATTCTACAAATTATATATCCAGAGAGTTCCCATCAATTCATCCCATGCAAGAACCACCAAAAACAAAGGAGCAAGGTTATGCACTCTTCTATCAGAGCCCTGAGCTCACCAGGCCCCTGCCCAGTCTTCAGCTTGCTCTGACTGGATTGAAAATAATAGATTTCTAAAAGCAGTTTTAAGAGACACATGCACTCAGACAAACCATCATTTTTGAGGGTGTGTGTATGTTTTAGTGGCATGATTCACCCAAAATAATAAGCCCCAGATTTCTCACAGCCCAGCTGCCTGCCAGATAGAAGAGGACACAGTGCCCAGAGAAATGGAGGAATCTGAGCATGTACAAGATAAACCAGTCCTCTCAAGTGTCATGTTTTGCTGGTTGAGCAATAGAAGAAAAAAAAAAGACAAAAGCTTTGGGAAGTAAGACAAAACAATAACCTTATATCAATCTTTCTTTTCTTTCTTTTTTTTTTTTTTAGAAAAGTCTATAAGTAGAAGTGCTGGTATTTAACTGGAGAATTTGGTATAGATCCCAGTTCTGTCACATGCTATCTCTGTGACCTTGAACAATTAATTTCATTTTGGAGGAGGTCTCAGTTTCCTCATCTGTAAAATGAGGGGGATTGGCCTAGATGACCTCAAAGATTCCTACCTGACCTAAATCTTGTAATCCCTATGATTTTTAAATGAACAAAAGGGGTCCAAAATATTTTTTTTTAAAATGCATCTTGACATTTTAAACTGAGTCTTTCCTCCCCCTCTCTTTTATTGATACCTTGGGATTACTGTAGTTTACTAAATGTTTCCTCTTAAGAAAATGCCTTGTAAAAGAAGCTCAGTTTCAGGAAGTGGGGGGGGGTGCCCTAAAGACTCATAGATAATTAGCATGCTTCACAGATGTTGCTTTTATTAATTTAATCGCAGATACAATGCAGCCAAAACATTTTAACCAGTGTATCTGCCACCTACTCAGAGCCCTGGTTCTGAAAGAAGTGTTCTGAGAAAAGGGGGTGGGGGTAGAGAGATGAGAAAGTAATTCAAAAAGCCAAAAGAACAATCTGCCTCCTTCCTGACTCCCCAACCAGCTGAGAAACCTCGGAGTTACTCTAAGCAACTGCAAACCCTCAGCAGTAGCTTGAGGGCCAGTGCCGTGGGAAAGGGAACTGCTGAATGAAGTTGGACAGCTCCTGGATTCCTCTGAAAAGTGGTTTCCGAGCCAGGTGTTTGGGAAACACTTTCTGGGAGAACTTGTGCAAGTTTTGAAGAGAAAGAGAAGACACTCGACCCCACTCCCCACAGACAAAAGGACCATCCGTTTCTCACACTGATAAACAAACAAACAATCCTCTACTGTGCTAATTCTCTCCTGAGACTCCTCAGTCCCAAACTCGTTTCCTCCACTGTCCGGGACTTGGTCCAGGGCTAGGTATTTCTATTAAGAGCCTGAGGAAAATGCAGTTCGGTCAAATATACGAAAGGAAAACCTTCCAGTCTCCCTAATCTCCGGTATCTAGGATTCAAATTCAGACGTTAAGGGCAGTGGCTGAAACCTCAAATTCCCACTTTGGAGACTAACCACTTGCTCCTGTAGCTCCAAATTACAAAGGCCAAAGAGTTATAACCTTATTCCTCCTTCTGTCGAATTTTGTACAGAGAGGTCAAGTATTTGATATTTTAGACACTTCTTTTCCTCACCCCTTTTTGAATTAGCCCCAAATGATTCAGAGACACCCGCACAGAATAGTAACCGCGTTTCAAACAAGCCCGCCAGGGCACCACGAAAGCGCTTCGCTCTTTTTCTAACCCCGCCTTCCCCTTTCCTTTCTGTTCTGCACGATTTCACTTGATTTTACGTGTTTTTTTAAAAATAATAAAATGCTTCTCTGATCCTCCCTACACACCCTGTCACTGAAACAAAAGCAGAGGAACGAGGGAGGTGCGGAAAGGAGGCGGCAGGGAGGATTAGAAAGAGGAGAGAGAGAGAGAGAGAGAGAGAGAGAGAGAGAGAGAGAGAGAGAGAGAGAGAGAGAGAGAGAGAGAGAGAGAGAGAGAGAGAGAGAATTTTGTTAGGGATTTTCTCTTTTCCTTTCTCTCTCTCTCCTTTTTATGTTCGCTTACATGCCCAGGTCGCTGTACGTGTTGAAGAACTCCATCTGGTTGCAGGCTTGAATCCAGCCTACTACCCAGGTCTCGTTGCGGGGGATGGGGGGCATGACCACCCGGGCGGAGGCTTTGAAGTAAGGGGTCTTGTACCGCAAGACGATGGGCGAGCTTTCTTCGATGAGCGTAGGGGCACTGGTCGATGGTGGCGCAAACATCATATACCACGATGTTCTCCCGCCGGATCCGCGCCTTGCAGGTGATGCTCTGGATACAGCCCATCCTGCTACCCAGTGCCGGCACCAGCCCCGGCGCGGCGTAGCGCGGGGCAGCGCTGGGGCCGGGGCAGGCACTGGGGGGAACCCGTCACGCTGGCATGCTAACTCCCACCCACCCTCCCCCTCCCCCCCAGCCCGCCCACCTACACCCCGAATTGCACCCTCCCCAAGCCGGGCACAACGTCTCCCCGCCAGCTGATCAGCGCACGAGGAGGAGGGAGCAGCCACCGCCGCCCGGCATCCTATAGGGAAGCCCTGCCCCTCCTCCCTCCTCCCCCTCTTGATGCTGCCTGCTCCTGCTGCGGGGTCCGAGCTGCCTGGACACCCGCCCCCTCCCACACCGCCGTTCTCCTCTTTCTCCTCCTCCTTCTCCTCCCGGGCTGGGCGCGGGGCGGACGATCTCCTCGGAGGAGGAGGCTGGCGCCCCTGCCGGCTTCAGAACCTTGGCCGCGGGCCGGGAGGGGAGGGAAGAGGCGTGGAGCTGAGTTGTGCCCTCCCCTGGCCGGAGACCCCCGCCCCTCGAAAGAGAGGAGGCGGCGGCGGCGGCGGCGGCGGCGGCGGCGGCGGCAGCAGTGGTATGAAGCCTGGGGTAGGGCGGCGGCGGTGGCGGCTGCAGCAGCAGAGCCCGGTACGCTTTCTCAGCAGCAGCTGCAGCCGCCGCTGCCTCCACCTCTGCACCGCTGCTGCCCCCCATGTGCAGTGAAGGCGCTCAGCAGCAGTCAGAGAGAGAGAGAGAGAGAGAGAGAGAACGGGCTGGAGGGAGCGGTGATCGGGGCTGGAGCCCATTTGCAACTGTGCGGCTCTGGTCAGCACACTCCAGCTAACTCGGCCCAGGAAACGCTACTGGGAAAGAGATGGGGCTGGGGGAGTATGTGTGTGCGTGTGTGCGCGCGCGCAGGGGGAGATAGATATGTGTGCGGGTGTGCATGTGTGTGTATGCGCGTGTGTGTGGCGGGGGAGGTAAAGGTTGTGAAACGCATTCCAGGGACCGAGCTGGCTAGGTGCCACGAGTTATGTCCCTCCCCGGATACCGTCGGAGTGTGTGGCTCTGTTGTGTGTTGGTTTAAAGGCCAAGGGTTGCCGGGTGGGGCGCTACACGTGGGAGGTGGCCGAGTGGATGGGGGAGGAGAGGGAGGGGCTGTGACAGGTGGAGGTGACTTGGGGGGGCGGGAATGAGAGAGCCGCGTGGGCGTTTGTGCCGCTCAGGCGGGCGGAGTAGAAAGCTGGCCATGGTGCTGGGAGAACAGAGAGTGTAAGGGGTCAGAGAGCTAACCATGGTGCTGAAGGAAGAATAGTTCCGCCCCCGTGGAAGCCTAGGTGTTTCCTAGAGGATTTGAGAGCATGGGGCAAAAGAAACTGATAGTGCAGGATTATGCTAGTGCTTTCCCTCTAACGATTATCTTCACTTTATTCTGTATCTGTCTTCTTTGGACATGATTGATTTTCACGCTCCCGCATTAGACTGTGAGCTTTTTGAGAGCAGGGTCTGCCCTTTTGCCTTTCTTTGTATATCCCTAGCTTGGAACAATGCTTGGCATATAGTAGGTACTCAATACATGCTTATTGACTGAATGTCAGTGATTTGTTAAGATTTTTTTTTAGAACATTAATTCTGTAACAATTTCCCCCAAAGATTGACTGAAATCCTATAATTATTTCTTTGCCATTAAAATAATTATTAACAATGTTAAAAACGCCTATTGTTTCCTTTAGTCAAAAGGGTCTGTTTGCTCCTTTCTCTGGGGCCAGAGTAAGTTGAAATTTGAAAGTTGAAATATAGACATCAGAATTGGCATTGAAGAACACAAACTCTCTCTTCCAAAATCTCTGGTTTATAAAAAGTGTGCTTTTCTTTTAACTTCTCTTTGTGAATATGTTATTTTGTAAAGAGACCTGTAGCAGACATGAGTGTGTCAACAAATCATTCTAAAATTTAAAGTACTGTATAAGTAAAATATGGCAATGTTTAACTGAAAGGACAACTCACTTTTTACTCTTCTACTAGCTTAGCTCCTTTTTGGCCTTATTTTGTAGTTGAACATTTTCCTCCTCAAATAAATCTCTTAACAAAGGAACCACACACAATTTTTAGAAACCAGGTCTAGGGTTACCCTGAGTTTAAAGAACTGTATTTGATTCATGTCTACTCTTTGAATGTCTAGCACCTGTACTCATCGTGCAGCAGCTCTCTATTGATAAATGAACCAGAATATTCAGCAACTTTCTTGAGGTTATTGAAGGTTACACATTCCTGACAAGTCCTAGCATACTGAGGTACTCCATCAAAAACTAACCCATGAAAACTTTTATGACAATTATTCTATATTGTATGTATGTATATGTCTATATGTATGTGTATACATATATGATCAAATCTTTTTGCATTAATGTTTGGAGTTGTGAAGAACAATTACAAAATACATTTGGTTTTAAAAATATGTTTTACACATTTCTTCTGAAGGCTACATATTCCTTTGGAATACCTTTTGCTTCTATTAGATAAATGTGCATTTGACAACATATTCTGAATTAGGACCCTTAGTATGAAATTTAATAGCTCATATTTACATAGTGCTTATTGCACTTATCTCATGACAATCCTGTGAGATAGGTAGATAGTGTAGGGACATGTGTCAAGCTTAAATAGAAACAAGGGCCACCAAGCTTCATTTCTGACTTAAAAAACCATATATTAATATTACCTATGTTCTATTGTGGTTTTTACTTATTTTAGTAACTATTTTTCAGTTACATTTTTAATTTGGTTCAGGTAGCACTGGGGAGAAATGCAAGCCCCATTGTGACTTACCCGCCATATATCTGATTCCTCTGGTATAGCACAAGTATGTTAGACTCATTTTACTGATGAGAAGACTGAGGCTTATATTTTTACTCCAAGCCTAGTGCTCTTTTCTCTATAGCATGCTGTAAATAAAATTAACTTAATTTAGCAATTACAACAAAACTTTTCCTTCTACAATGCTGTAAGTATTGACAATCTTAAATGTGATAAATATATAGCATAATTTAAAAACAAAAGTAGTCTTCTCTGAATTTAATTTTCTGGAACTTTAATGAATGTATTACTCAGTCATTATGCTTCAAGTTCATGCCTTCCATGATGTAATGGTAGGAATCGTCACTGATAGGGATAAGCAGGTACATGGTATTTGATAAACAAGAATGCACACAAATTACTCCAAAATTTTGCTAACTGTATCTTAAATCCACAGTGACATTTCAATCCTACCATATAGAGACAAGGAGGACATACAAGCTAGACGGTCTTATCTACCTCAATGAAAGTTGGTACATTATCAAAATACACTAATGTTGATAGAAAAGGGTAGACATTTGGTAAATCCAAGCAACTTTAATAAAACTGCCCTGCTACAATACACATCTACTTTCTTATTCCTCATACAATATCACAAGATACCATCAGCATTTGAAGGGAATTCAGAAGTCATTGAATCCTATCCATGACTGAATGAAAATGATGTCTGCAATGAGTGGTTTTGCATCTGGTTGAAGGTTAAGGTGAATACATTTCCTTCTGAGGCAGTCCATTCTAATTTTGAATAACTCTAATTGTTATAGAGGTTTGTTTTTTTCTTATATCAAGATTAAATCTGTCCTTACTCAACTTCTACTAATCAATTCTACTTGTCAATTCCTCTTCACCACAACAGCTCTAAGACAACTATCAGGCCTCCCTAAATCATCTTTTCTCCATACAAACTCTCCCTAGTTGTTTTACTTCTCCTACAACAAATTATTGAGGCTCTTCACCAAGCTGGTGGCCATTCTGTGGCCATTTCTCAGGCTATTGATGTCTTTCATAAAATGTACCATCCAGAAATGAACATGATACTCCAGATGTGTTTTAAATAGATCAGAGTGCAGTAGAACTATTACACCCTACATCTTGGCTTATATGTATCTCTAAATACAGTTTAGGGTTTTGATAACTTTCTTAGCTCTGAAAGTTCAGCATTGAATAATATCAAGTTTATGATTCACTAAGTTCTAGATCTTTTTCAAATGAACTTTGATGTAGCTATACCTTTCCTGTCTTGTGCTTATGAATTAATTTTCTAAACTCAAGTGTAAGGCTTTATTAAATTTATCCCTTTTAAATTAATCCTATCAGATTCAGACCAACATTTTAACCTGTTGAGAACTTTTGAGATCCTATTATCCAGAATTTAAGTAATATTTTATGCACAATTATTCTTCTCTTGCTGAATGTTGATATTTGCATCAATGGAACCTCTACTTTAACTTGTTTGTATCTTTAGTGAAGGTTGCTCCAACCTAGGAGGGAAAGTGATGCAGTCTATGGGATGCTGGTCATAACTGTTGCTTACCAACTCTGTAGTCCAAGGGTACATCCTTCTCTACTACATTAATAGGATTCTTCCACATCAAATTTATACCTCATTCTCCTTCTTCCTTTCCCATTCTCCTTGGACATTCATCCTCTGGGTGCCATATAGCCAGTGTCTTATCTGTATATCTTACCTACACCCAGCAAAGGCCTGTCTAACTTACTAAGACTTATAATTGTTGATCAATAATCAATTTCATTTTGGGCTAGTTGATGAAACTTCCTACTTGTATTTAAAATTTGAATCTTTCATCATCAGTTCTCTGAAAAAAAAAGGGAATTCAATATAATCTAAATTTTGATGCCTGCTAGTGTTGTTTTCATTTACATAGTCAACAAACATGTATTAAGCACCTACTATATGGTAGCCAGTATGATAAGGGCTGTCTCTGAGTATGTTGTGTGAGTATTATCTCTCCAACAGAAAGCTCCATGAGAGTAAAGAGTGTTCCATTTTTTCCCTTTGTATCCCCAACATGTGCACAGGTCCTGGCACATAGTAGGTGCTTAATAAATACTTGTTGAATAATTGATTTTTAAAAATACCAGTCTTTCCTTAAAAGGATTTTTTTCTTTTGTATTGGTGTGACATATTTATGTGATAACCCCCAGCTATCCTGGTGACACTTTTTTCTCTCCATTTTTTCATTTTGTATAATCAGGTGGCAGGATAATCATTGTTTCCATCACCCTCATATACTCAGGATCCTGCCAATGGGGATGATATGTTTATTCCTGAATCTTCTTCTCTTTTGTTCTCCAGCATTGGATCTAGAGACAAAACTTCAAAATCTTTTCAGTGATAGGCAACTTCTAACTCAATTAATACAATTCTCTTGGGTAATCATGTGTGTGTGTGTGTGTGTGTGTGTGTGTGTGTGTGTGTGTGTGTGTGTGTGATATGCATGCTACCCATTGTCTAGAATCTGTCTCTCTCTATGAAAGTTAGTGCACCAGCAGAACATTCTAATACATATATACATACATATGTATATATGTGTGTATATATGTAAGTGTGTGTATGTATGAATGCATGTATATATGTATATAAAAGAGGCATTTGGGGAACACCAAACCACTATAATCAAGCTTTTCTGTCACAACTTAAATCTTATCCTTCTCTTTCTCCCTTGTCTCTTATACATAATTTCTGTGCTCTTGCAAAATGGTAAGGAACTAAGTTGAAAACACCCAAAAGTAGAAACTCTGCTTTCCACTGATTAAATGCCCTGAAAGGCACTCCCCCATAGCAAAGAGGCTGGTATGTTCCTTGGGCCAATGGAGACACAGCTGTTCTTTTTCTGCTCTTCACATCTCAATTGCTTGACCTCCCCAACTGTGTTAAGACCAACAGAGATGAAATCTTGGATCTTTGCTATAATGCCTTTCTTAATAGCATCACATATCCTAGAGTTCTGATCTTGATGATTATCATCATCCAGTTGCTAAACAAAGAAGGAAAGTATTCAAGTAGAGGCAACTCTGTTATCCTCTCCATTTCAGTTGCCTCTCATATCCTAAGTTTTTATTGAAATAAATGAGTCCTTTCATTTACTGATGACAAAAACTAAGTCTTTAGAGCCTTTCATGTCCTTAACATCATTTAGCAGAAAGCAGACAGAGGCTGCAAGATGGAATAAAGAAGCCTGTGTTCATAATGTGCAAACTTAAATCATGACTTTGTTGTATACAGCAGAACCACATTAAAACAGCCCTTTGGGGAGAGGATTTAGATATGTTTTATAACTCAAATTATATCCTCCAAAACATAACTGTGTAAAATAAACTTACTTTCTCTCTCATTAACATTAATGTGAAGGCAGTTAGCTGGACAGAGTATTGGACCTAGAGTCAAGAAGACCTGAGTTCAAACCCTACTTCAGACACGTGACAACTGTGTGACCTGGGGGAGTCACTTACCTTCTTTCAGCACTATTTTGTTTTAAAGTTTGCAGAGTGCTTTACAAGTATGATCTCATTTGATCCTCCTCAAAAACGCTGGTAGGTGGGCACCATTCCCCATTTTACAGATAGGAAACTGAGGTTAAACGATCTGTCCAGAGTCACTGCTGGTAAATGTCTGAGTCAGGATTTGAACTCAGATCTTTCTAACTTCAGGTCCTACATTCTGTGCAGTAGGACAATCAGCTGCCTCTATGGAATTAAAAGCACATACTTCCTAAAACTGTTGTGAGGATCAAATGATACAATACTGGTGAAACACTTTCCAAACCTTCAAGTGCTATATAAACATCAGTTATCATTTCCCTGTCCTCCTAACATATTTGAAATCCCAAGACCTAGGATGCCTTGTTCTCCCCTCTTCTTTATTCTCTTCTTTCCTTTTTTCTCTCTCCTTCCCCCTCTTTCCTCCTCCTTCTTGTCTGTATGACCACTTGAATTGAAGTATTGTCTTTTGTATTTAAGGCTTATATTTAATTTTGAATGTTATCTTCACGAGAAACCAAGAAATGGAATTTACTGTATTGACAAGATCTCCCTCACTATAATCTTTTCTTTTGAATAACTTCATGAGATTTTTAAAAATCCAGTCGGCAGCACAAATACCTTGTTGTAACAATGCTTTTGATGTGATTTTTGAACATGAAAGAGTCCTCAGTTTGTATCATGAAAGCCACACTCTATACTCTTTTGTGTTTCTGAACCATTGCTGCCTGTTCTTATAGATCTCTCCTTAAAGACACAGTCACAGCAGTTGGTGCTCTTAGAAACACGCATTCCTTAATGCCAGGGCTTTCCCCAATCTTGGGTTTTCACTTAGGCTTTTTGTTTTGCTAATCTTAGACCACCAAGAATCAGTAACATATTTTTTTTAGCTTTTTTGATAACCTTAGCAAGACTTTTGTATTCATTTATTTTAAAAAAATGTTCTATTACTACGTTTTGTTTTTTATAAGACAGCAGCTTCCACATACCATTTTTACAATGACAACAACACAGTGACAGGTTAACCCCTGTCATCTACTACTACGGAGTAGAAAGAAGCATTCTGTCACCAGTCAGCTATAGGTGGCCTAGTGGATAGAATATTGGACCTGAAATCATGAAAATTTGAGTTTAAATTCTACCGTAGATACTTATTAGCTATGTAATCCTGAGCAAGTCACTGCCTGACTCAGTTTTTTCATTTATAAAATGAGGATAATTATAGTACCAACCTTCCAGGATTGTTTTAAAGATGAGATAATATTTGTAAAATGCTATATTTTTACTACTACTGTTACTTTAATATTGTCTTCAATTATGTTTTAGGAGCCATTTTGCCTATTGCTCTCTTAGTTTTATCTTCTTCATTCTTTGTTTCTCCAGTTTTTCTAAATATTTTCTATATTTGTTTGTTTGTTTTTTTTAATTGCATTTATACTTGACAATTTGCTCTGGCCTTTCCTAGTTGATGGGCATCCATTTTCTTTCTAATATATATTTTTTTAACTACAAAAAGTTTTGCTATGGATATTTTGGAATATGTGGAATCTTCCTTCCTTTCTTTTCTTTTTTCCTTCTTTCCTTTCTTCTTTTTTTCTTTCTTTCCTTTCTTTTATTTGCCTAGTGGTAGGATTGCTGGGTCAAAGAATATAAGCAGTTTAGTCAGTAATCTTTCTCATATAATTCTGAATTGTTTTGCACAGTAGTTGGGTAGATAATATCTTCCTCAACAGTGCCTTAGTGTCTATCTTCCTGCAACTCCAGTTCAAAATGGACTATTTCTATACATTATCATCTTTGTCAATCTGACAGTGTGAGGTAAAATTTCAAAGTTACTCCATTTTTCATTTCTCTTGTTATTAATGATTTAGGTAATGTTCATATGGTTGCTTAGAGTTTGAATTTCTTCTTTTCAGATTGTTAATATTCTTGGGCCACTTAACCATTGGAGCATGGCTCTTAGTATTATATATTTGCATAAATTCCTTAAATATCTTGACGTCTATCAGAAATGTTTGATGCAAAGATCTCCCAATCAAGTGCTTTTCTTTATATTCTTGATGCATTGATTTTGTTTGTGCAAATGCTTTTAAAGTTTGTATCACTCAATCCATAAGCACTTATGGATACCATGCTAAATTCTGGGTATATAATGACAAAAAAGTAATAGTTCCTACTGTTACATTATACAGTCACATTTTTCTGTTTTATCTTTTGTAATCACCTCTCTTGCTTGCCTATGAATTTTCACCTAATCATACTTATGATTGGTATATCTTTCATTATTTTCTAATATATTTTATGATGTGAACATTTACATTTATATCCCTCAGCTCTTTTTAATTAGATTATTTAAATTCCTTTCTAATTGATCTCCTCACCTCAAGCACTCTTCACTCTAGTTCATCCTCCATAGTGGTTCTATAGAGATTGTCTTGAAGCACAGGTCTGACCATGTCATTTCCCTACCCAATAAACTCTAGTGCATTCTCATTGCCTGTTGAATAAAATATAAATTCTTTTCAACTTTTAAGCCTGACCCCACCTAGGTATCTAGCCTCATTGTACATTGATCCATTTCCTTCTCTGTGCAATCCAACCAAACTAGTCTTTCTTCTGTTTCTCATACACTATCATATACCTCCTATCTATTTGGCACTGGATCTCCCTCTGACTTGGATTGTACTCCCTCTTTACCTCTACCTTCTCAAATCTCTCTCTTCAATACTCATCTCAAGCACTAGATTCTACACGAAATCTTTCTAGATTCCATCCACTTCCCAGCTAATACTGCTTCCCCCAAACTACCATGTATTAAACTAATTTATTTTCTTTATATTATATATATATAATATGTATGCCTATATACACACATTTATATACATATATATATACACACATTTACTCACACACACACACACACACACATATATATATTTATACATGTACTTGCTGTCTTTCCCATTAGAATGTAAACTCTTTGAGAGTAGAGTTTGTTTGTTTTTTTTGCTTGTATTCCCAAATCTCACACAATGCCTGGCACATAATTGGTTTGAATATATGGTATAAAATGCTGGTCTAAACCTATTTTCATTCAAACTGTTTTGTAAAAGTTTTCAGAAACATTGGTACCATTTTTAGATGGTTGAAATGTTTCTTTTGAGAAAACAGAAGTCCTTATGTGTCTTTAATTGTTTAAGTGTTCCTTTAGCTCAGGAGTGGGAAACCTGTGCCCTCAAGGCTACATGTAGCCCTCTAGGTCCTCAAGTGCTGTCCTTTGAATCCAAAATTCACATAAGGGGATTTGTTCTGTGAAGTTTGGAATCAATCAAAGGGCCTCACTTGAGGACCTAGAGGGTCACAAAGGCTGCAGGTTACCCACACCTGCCTAGTTGGTGACAGGTGGAATCAGAAGATGACCTTCAAAAATATCTTAGAGCTTAAGAAAGTTCTAAGAAATAGCTGTTTGGTGATCACTTCTTCAATATTTCATAACTTTCCAGGATCTTTGATTTCATTGCTCCTTCTTATGATATCAATTATAACCCCTTTTGATTTAGTAGATGGTCTCTAAGAGTTGTTATGGAAAAAACAATCCTTCATACACTAGACTGGTGATCATCCTATCCAAATGTAGGTAGTCTTGTTCTCAGATACAGTCCTATAGAGGGCCTAAATTCCAAGTCATTCAAATTTGGTAAAATCTGCAGGGGCTTGTGCTCCACTGACATAGTCATTGAGACCCCCAGGTTTTCCCCTCTATATTTTGATGAGCCATTACAATAGGACTTTCATGTGTTTTTAGGGATGACAAACTTTCCTTTTCTTTTCACAATCAGAACTTTTCATAGACCAAATTAGGCAAATCTTATTGTTTAAGACTCATGGAAATTGGCCAGACTTTCTTTGTGGAGCTCATCTATCCTTAGGTACTGGATTAAGCATCTACTATGTGTTCAGCATTGTGATATTATTGTAGTAAATATATGAAAGCAATATAATATATGATTCCTGCCCTCAGCTGCTCTCTTGAAGGTAATCAGTAATCACCTGACTAACATATTTAATAGTCTTTTCTTAGTTATTCTCTTTGGTCTCTTTCTGTTACCTGCCACCTATGATTTCTGCCCATCCCAGACTCTTTTTTCTTTCAGTCACATTGAAATATTGATTTTCTTCCTTCTTTCAGTACTTATTTTCTACCACTTTTTTCTAGTTCTTATTTATACCCCTCCCTCCAAATGTAGGTACTGTCCTTATGTCTCTTTTCTCCTACCCTGACCTCGTGATCTCAACCTATCCTGGGGTTTCAATTATAGGAATGTGGCAACAATCCAAAAAACCTCTGATTTTGAGCAGGAAAGAGCTCAGAATTGACTGTCTCTGCTCTATACATACCTCTCCTTCTGCCTGGTTCTTTCTCTCTTTTCTAGATTCTCCTATACCTGTAACTTTTCATGATAGAAAAATTCTTGTTCTGTACAGGTTTGTTAATTGGTTAATGTCTATGTGTGACATCAGAGGTAGAGAATCAATAAGATGCATCTGATAAAAATTCCAAATTATTGTTGGTGTCATCGAACTGTCATTTTAAGTAGGTTGAGCCCTAGGTCATAGGAACAGAAGACTGTATATTTATAGGTGAAAAGAATTTAAAAGCTATCCAGTTCAACCCCTGAATTTTGCAAATTAGTAAATAGCCATAAGGAGATTAAGTGACTTGTCCAAGGTCACATAAGTAATGAGTTTCTGTACCAACAAGTAAATGTAACAAAATCCTGATATATGTTATGGTTTGGGAGCTTATGGGGTGTTCAGGGAGGCCTAGCACTTCTGATATGAGGGTTTACTTAGCTCTCTTCAGAGCTGCTCATCTACCTTTGGTGTCAACATTCACCCGATTCTCACCTGTGGTTCTAAGAAGTAAGCACAGTGGCCACATCCTGGTAAACCATTTCAACAGAAGTTGAGGGTAAGCAACAGACCTCAAACCCATTAGTGAGTTGGGGGATTTCTGCCTCAACCATGTGAAGACTTTCCCCAGTGGTATGAATGGATGAGAACAATTTGCTTCAATGACCATGAAAGCATCTGAAGTAGGCACCATGGAGTACTTAGAGCTTGGTCACACAGTGAAGACACCAAGGTCACCTACTGTATCCTGAGCAATACCCATTTGTCTTGACTTTTGTCCTGTCACTCGAGTTGGATGACTTGGAAAAGAGACTGAGGCTGATGACTTTGTACAACTCTGTCTCATTTAAATCCAAATCACAGGTTAGTCAAGATATTGCCCCATGATGTCATTGGTCCTCTTTGAAAAAAAGGACAAACATCAAGATTACCTCTCACAGTATTATCTTCTTTCACCCTCTGTAGCCTAAAGACATTGTCCCTCAAGGTTTGATGAGAATCCTCTGCTAGCTGAGTCACAGATATATCCCATGTCCTTGCCCTCCAGTAACTGTGATATGGGTATGTTCATTGCTCTGAATATTTCTTTCCCTGCAGTCTTTCTCATACCCCTAAGTGTCTCAAATTAGGCCTTATTTTTCCTAAATGTGGGTTAAAATGCAACCATAATAAATGCATGTTATTTTTAGCACTACTGACTAGTCTGCCTTTTCTGTAAAAACCTGTATGTCATCAAGTGGGGCAGAAGCAGATTCCAACCTAACATAAGAAAAAACAACCTAACAATGGAATGGGCTGTCTTGGGGAACTAGAAGATGATGGCAAGAAGGAGAATGCCCACAGACATTCAAGGCAAGACATACCTGTAATAGATGGAATTCAAAATTTGGTTTGGAAGGCATGGCTTGTGGAGTTCATTCCAAGTCTAAGTCTATTGTTACTTCTTCCCAGGCCCAATATCTCTCTTGAGATCTAGCTTGGACTTGGAATTGGAAGGGGGTTCAAATCCCAGCTCCTGAAACTAAATGTGTGATCTTAGGCAGGTCAAACTAAGTTATGTCAACAAGAATTTATTAAGAGTTTACTATGTGTAAAGGCAGAGTCAAGATGGTGGAGTAAAGGCAGAGACTCACCTAAACTCTCCCCCAAATTCCTCCAAATACCCTTAAATAATGACTCTAAATAAATTCTAGAGTGGTAGAACCCACAAAAAGATAAAGTGAAACAAATTTCCAGCCTGAGACAACTTAGAAAGTGAGCAAGAAAAGTCTGTTGCACCAAGGTGAGAGAGGAGTACAATCCAGTGCAGTTCAGCACAGGTCATGCCAGTGCAGACTGGGCCCCAGCAAAGCAGGGGCATGCCTTGGGGTGACTGAATCAGTGGCAGTTTCCAAACCTCTCATCCCACAGATACCAAGAAATTTAGAAGGTTGGTAGGAAAAGTGTGACACACCTGGGTGAGAGTGGAGCACAGTCCAGCTCAGGTCATGCCAGCACAGCCCTTGCAAGGAGCAAACCTTGGGAATAACTGAATCAGTAGCAGTAGTGGCTGCTTCTAGAGCTTTCAACCCACAGATGGAAAGGGGGTCAAACAACTGATCATAAGGAGATTACAGGGGTCTTTTTGCTAACACTGAGGCAGGATTCTGTTGCTTTGTCCATACCTAGATCTGAGTTGCAGTCCTGGGGGGCAGTCTAAGGGTGAGAAGGAGCACTAGTCCACCAAAGCTTGCAAGCACAGTGGAGCAGGTACCTTTGTCACAATTCCAGGGCAGAAATGAGTGCTTGTGGTCACTTACAAACCAGAGCACAGGCCAAGAGAGTAGTAAACACACCTCTCCTTAGATCATACCACCTTGAAAGAGCTGAAAACTTACAGGTCCCTAGAAGTATCTCTGAAAATAGCAGCACAAAACCACTGAAGCTTGGGACAATCTACCCTCCACCCTGGAAACAGAGCCCTGCTTTAACAAAGACTTAAAAGTCAAATAGTAATAGGCCGGGAAAATAAACAAACAACAGAAAAAATTCTGATCATCGAAAATTGCTGTGGTGAAAAGGAAGATCAAAACACATACTCAGAAGAGGATAACAAAGTCAAAGCTCCTACATCCAAGGCCTCGAAGAAAAATACGAATTAGTCCCAGGTCATGAAAAAGCTCAAAAAAGATTTTGAAAATCAAGTAAGAGAGGTAGAGGAAAAAATGGGAAGAGGAATGAGAGTGATGCAAGAAAATCATGAAAAACAAGCCAACAGTTTGGTAAAGGAGACATAAAATAATGCTGAAGAAAATAACGCCTTAAAATGTGAAATGGTAAGAGAGATACAAAAAGCCAATGAGGAGAAGAATGCCTTAATAAGAAGTTTAGACCAAATGGGAAAAGAGACACAAGCATTCACTAAAGGGAAAAACTACTTAAAAATTACAGTTGACCAAATGAAAAAGGAGGCACAAAAGCTCACTGAATAAAATAATTCCTTAAAAATTAGAATTGAGCAAATGAAAGCAAATGATTTTTTGAGAAATCAAGAAACAATAAAACAAAATCAAAAGAATGAAAAACTAGAAGACAATGTGAAGTATTTCAATGGAAAAAAAATTGACCTAAAAATAGATAAAGGAGAGATAATTTCAAAATTATTGGACTCCTGAAAGCCATGATAAAAAAGCCATTATCTAGCCATCTCCTTTCAAAAACTTCCTGATATTCTAGGAAGAGAGGGTAAAATAGAAATTAAAAGTATTTTCTTAAAAGAGAGTTTATTATGTGCCAGATACTTGCTAAGCACTAGGAATGCAAATACAAGAAGAAAGACAGATAATCTCTGCCTTCAAGGAGTTTATATTCTAATGGGGAAAGAAAACATACAAAAAAGCTGAAAAACAGGGGCTATGTGTGGAAATGAGTTACTCAGGCAGACACGTGGAAGAGAAAGTCAAGATCAGAGTGGAGTCTGGAGAGGAATGAAGACTTGGCTGGTCTTTCTGGATACTTTCCTTAAAATGGAGAATCTGGGAGGAACCAGCCATTTGGAGGAAAGGGCCACAAAAGTGATATGTACTCCAGTGTAAGAAGTCTGGATATGGAGAAAACTTCCAGGGTGATGAGGCTTATCTGGTATGATAGAGAAAGTTTATAGAGCCAAGAGTGGAGCCTGAAGAGGAATCAAGTTGTCACTTAATATTTCTGGGTCTCAGTTTCCTCAACATTCCTCAAAATGACAAGTTGGGTCCTCCAGCTCAAAGTTTTCTTCCAACCATCTATTATTCTATGATCACAACTAGGAAGCCCCAAGTAGCCCCTGAAATGTGACATGTATACAACAAACCACCTCCTCCTTTCTAATTTTTGTTAATGATACCACAGTTGTACTAGTTTGAAATAATGAAATTTTCTTTCATTTATCTCTTCTGCCTACCCCCTTCCCCTTTACTTCCCATGTTCAGCTAGTCTCTAAATCATGACATTGCTTTTCTAATGTATTTTCAGATATGTTTCTTACCTTTCATTCCCCTTACAATGCCTAATTCGGGTTCTTTCTACCAAATGTCTAGGTTAAAGCATTCACCTTTCTTCCCTTTCCAGTTTGCCATGCACATCACGGCCAGATCAATCTGCTTAAAGCATCTCTTTGATAAAGTCACTCTCCTGCCTAAGTCCCTTCATGCCACTGAATTACCTACACACCTCTCATCTTAGTACTTAAGAACTCCCACAAAATAACCCTAATCTGATTTTTTCTTCATTTTTGCCTTTGCTTCCCTACACATAATTTTCGCTTTATCTAATTGGGCTGCTTGTTAGTCTCAGAAAATTCCTGTACTTTTTCTATATCCATATCTTTGTTCAAACTGTTCCATGTGTCTGAAATATCTCTACCTGTGCCCAAAATCCATTCTTGCCTATCAAAATCCTACCTTATCCTTCAAGGTCTAGATTAACTGTTGTTACTTCTGTGGTGCATTCCCTGATCAACGAGGCAGAAGTGATCTCTCCAGCTGTCCTTTGAACTTCTATAGTATATTGTTTGTTTCATTCTCGTACCACATATTATATACTGTTTTGCATTTTTCATATATATGTACACACATACACATACACATACATGTATGTGTGATTTGTATGCCATCTTCCATTTTTGGGCTCCTATACTGATGTGAGATGGTAAGGGAAAAGGTTGATACTGGTAAGAATGGAAATAAAAGGATAAATTAAAAAGCCATTTTAGTCAAAGAAACTTGGTGACAGAATGGTCATAAAGAATGAAAGGTATGGAAGAATAAAAGATAATTAATTGCAAACTTTTTATTCTAGTCTGAGAAATAGTTAAGAAAAAGCAAAGAATGAGAATAGACACAAATGGGAAAATTGGGAAAAGCCACCGATTATAGGGGTAGAGTAAGATTATTGTCATTTCATCAAGTTAAGTTTGAAGTGAGGTTGGGACATCCAGATGGACATGTCCATACAAAATTGGAAATGTAGCCCCAGAGTACAAGCAAAGGTCAGGTGGGATTGGAAACGGATTTGGAAGCCATGTACATGCGTGAAATTATACAAGTAGATAAAGCTCTTCAGATCCATATCTACTCCTCTAAATTCCTGCTCCATTACGGGAGTGGAGGATGAACTATACAATAGTAACACAGCACTGAGAAGAACTTTTAGACATGTGATTGCATTTGTATTGTATAGATAGATCCAAGTCACAAGATCCTTAATGCTAAGAAAAGGGCAGCTAGGTAGAAGACTCATAGTCCTGAGTTCAAATTTTGAATCAAATTGTTGCTAGCTGCGTGTCCCTGGGCAAATCACTTAACCATATTTGCCCCACTTTCCTCAACTATAAAATGAACTGGAGAAGGGAATGGTAAAATAGTATTGTTCCCAAGAAAACCCCAAATGGGTCACAAAGAGTCAGACACAACTGAAAAACAACAAATGCTAAGAGATATTCACCTCTTCTGAAGTAGCTTTGGAGCCTGGTATACTAGAAAATAGAAAAGGCGAGGTGTCAGGAGACCCTGGTTCTAATTCCAGCTTTACCCCTTACTAACTATATAACCTTAGGCAAGACTTTGATTTTCATTTTTTCATTTGTAAAATGAGTGTAACTGGTCTAGCTCACTTCTGTTTCCTCTAAGCCCTAAAAGGCTATCATCCTTCCAGGTACTTATATCCTCAATTCTCTATTCCCAGTATACTTCCTCCCTCCCATCTTAAAATTCTGGCAGAGCCTAGACAAACTGTATTTTTTAAAAATTTAATGTTTCTGATATTCTTTGTTTCAACTGTCTTTTCTGAAATATTCTCTATCTTCATGCTCCCACTGAATCCTCTATTATAACAAAGAAGTACAATTAAATGGAACTAGTGGACATATATAACTGTTTTTTGAAAAGTATCCAACATTCTGCACCCATAATCTCCCCCCGCCCCCACCACACTGCCTAGAGGAGGAATAAACCACATTTCTAAGGATAAATCCACATGACCCATGCAGAGCAGTGTTGGCAATATTTCTCCATCTTTTTGTTTGCAGTAGGAGTTCAGTATCATATGTCTGTTGTTCACCATGAGTTATTTCTATAGGTAGAGCTTTTGGGGAGATTCTTTGTACTATACAAAGCAGAAGGTCATATGTTATTAGGTACTCAAAAAATTCTTTCAGTGGTGATGGAAATGGTAGAGTAGAAATCTTTAGGTTGCTAAGTTGGTTGTCATTGACTAGAGGGAGCTGTCATGGAGGGGGTAGGAAGAGCCTTGAGGAGCAGGTAGATGAGGGCTCTGGAAGGATCCTTGTGGGAGCACCTCTGTATATGTTATACTCAGCCTAAACATTCAACTTGGGCCTTGGTCCAAGGTAAATAAAACCCATGATGTCAATGGAAACCTCCTTTTGCACATTTACCATTAGTCCAAATTCTCTTTTATTACTGCACAAAACTATCAATTTATGAATAGGAAGCAAATTCAAGTCACAATCACAATACAAGAAACATGAGCTGTATCAAAGGAAGACAAACTAAAAGAGAAAGAGAAAAATGAGGAACCCTCTAAATCAAGTATTGTGTTCTCTGGAGGAGAAACTAATTGAATCTGTGCACTCTAGTCAAGATCATGCACAGTATAAACAAAATCACATTACAGTTACTCTCCATCAGGCAATTGATGACACTGTCAACTCCCTGTCATGCAGCAAGTTCCCACATCACAAGTTCATTGCATCCAAAAGTCAACATCTCTAAGTAGCCCCTCTGACTCTCTGGGATTTTTGTCTCCAATATTACCCCTGGTCTTTGGATGACTGTAACTCAGAACAGATTTTTAAGTCATTCCACAGGATGGCCCTCATTCATTTTGATTTTGTGAAAGACATAGGACCTTTCCTCAGGGAGAATGGCTGTGATACAGCCTGTTCTGAAGCCAATTAACAGAGCTAAAGTATTTCCCACTAGAATGTCAGTCCACCCAGGGTGTTCTTAGGCTACATCTAGGAGATGGGGCCATCTTTGGTGAACTGAAGGGAAAATGATCCTAGGATCATAGATCTACAGTTGGAAGAAACTTTCGAGGTCATTCAGTCCAACTTCCTCATTTTGCAAATGAGGAAACTGAGGCCCAGAGAGAAAAAGTGATTTGCCTAAGTATTAAGTCAACAAGCCAGGATTGAAACTCATCCTCTGATGTTGGGGGTGTAAGCTCAGTTCCTTGTGGACAGTCTCGGATGGGTAAAGGTGGGAGCTTCTAAATCTTAGAGTTCTCATGAGGCCCCCCAGGAAACAGCAGGGAATTGAGGAGTGAGACCTCGTGCATTTCCACCTCTTCCCGTGAGAAACGTGATGGGAGAGAGCATCCCCGCCCTCGAGACTGGCCCGGATCTGGGCACACCTATTGTTATCTAACAGGCACAGTATTCAGGTGCAAACTATGCGGCAGGAGAGCTTAAGTAGGGTCAGAAAAGCCTGAAGGCGCTCTTAGCACTGAGGGGCCCTTACAGGACAGAAGGCCCCTTTTCCTCTCTTCGCTCTTCCCTCCCCCCTCTCTCCCCACTTCCACTTCTGCTTTCATTCTCTTACTGTAAGATCTTTGCCTCCTTGGGAGATTTCTCTCTCTCTCCTAAGGAAGAGTTCCCCCTGCACATGTAACCAGGACCCTGAATAAAGCCTAACCCTTGTTCGACTCCGGAAAGTCTCTTCTCTCATACGTTTATCCAGTTTGGCCAGCCGAAGACCTACGATAGGTAAGGTAAGACTCGGGTAGCCCTCAGGCCTCTAGGCCTGGCACTCTGAAATACTCAAAAATACAAAACACTTTGTCTGCAGATTAACTGGGTTGATGGCTTTGTTTTTACAATGAAGTTCCTTTGTTCAAAATTATGTTCTCTCATTTTATTTGCAGTTTAAGGAAGGTGGGTTATATACATGTTAGGAAAGAATATGTGGAGTTATAGTGTCCTGATCAGAGCATATGACATGAGATAATAGGTCCTGGGGGTCTGAGTCTGTGGGGACCAGGAATCTGCAAGTAGGTTCTCCAAAAGTAGTCACAGAGAAGCCAAGGTATTTATAAGTCAAATTAAAAATGGTTTGGGACTTGGGAGGTGAGACTGTGTTCTCAGAAACTGAGTTAAGCTGTGAATTTACTAACCCTCTCCCCTTCCCTAGAGACTGAGGTATTATGGTGAGAGTATTAAGTAGCACTTGCTGGGACCACGAACTTTGCACATTTGTCATTATTTTACTAATGAAGTAACCATTCCTTTGTAAAAACCTTACCTGTGGTTAAATGGAACTGGGTGCGTGGAATCACCCCCTATACTTGAGAGAATACTATGGATGGGGATAGAGCCATTTGCAGAGAGTCCAGATACCCTAAAACCCATTAGCAGTACTGGAAAATCATAGAGAAGGGGATGAAATCTAACATATTTAGCCTTCAGGCAATGAGGGTTAGGATAGTCAATGTTACATATGTGTTGTTTCCCCCAATAGAATATAAGTTCCTGAGAGATAGAGACTGTTTCATTTTTTTTACAACCCTAGTCTTGGCACGTACTCTGTGCTAAACCCTATCCTGAGTACCAGAGATACAAATAACAGAGACTTTCAAGTCTCTCCTCTGAACTATTGCAATGTGTCCTTTCTTCTAGTTCCTCCTCTCTCCAATCTATCCTCCACAGCTTCCAAATTAATATTCTAGAATCATTGGTCTGACCATGTCACTCCCCTGCTCAGAAGTCTTCAGAGGCTCCCATTTGTCTATGGGACAGGAGTGTTTAACTTTTTGGTGAGTCATGGACCTTTTTGGCAATCTGGTGAAGTCTGTGAACCTCTTCTTAGAATAATTTTAAGCAGATAAACTAAAATACAAAACATTTCAAAGGAAACCAATCAGATTGAAATACAGTTTTCAAAATACTGTAAAAATGTTCCCCCCAGGATAAGAGCCTCTGTTTTAGGACAAACTACAAATTCTTCAGCCTGTCATTTAAACCTCCTTATAATCTGTCACCAACCTTTCTTTATAGACTTGGCACTCTAGTCTTCTTCAGAGTTACTACTATAGCCAAACTGAACTATAAACAGTTCTCTGAATTAGCCATTCCATTTCTATGTATTTGCACAAATAAGGTTATGTCCCTCATACCTAGAATGTTCCTCCTCTGCATCAGGACTTCTCAGAATCCTTAAATTCCTTCAAGATTCAACTCAGGGGACACTTCCTTAACTTTCCTGATCCCAACAGTTGTTCATTCTCTCTCCCTCCTCAAATGATCTCATATTTACTTATCTGTTTATGTACTGTATCCCATGCTCCCCAATCCCAATAGAATGCAAACTTCTCAAGTCTAGGGCTGTTTTTGTTGTATATCTCTATTACCAGTGTTTGGCAAAGGATTTTGTGCCTAATCAATGTTGTTGAATTGAATAATTCCATCTCTGCCGCTAACATCCATGACCTTGATCAAGTGACTTTATTTAATGATTGAAATGAGGAGCTTAGGATAAATGACCTTAAGGTACCTTCCTACTCCAATATTCTCTGACTCTTGGATTATCTGCAAATAGTCATAGCCTCCTGTCAGACCAAGACTTCACTATAATTTTCTATTGAATGTCTTCATTAGAGTAAATAGCTCAAGTCACTTGAGTCTATCTTCCAGTCACAATATCTTGACCACATTCATTTCCTTTTCTCAACTATTCCAATATTTTGGTGGCAGCTGAAATAATAGGCTGGACCAGAAAAACTGTATTGGACTGGTTCTATTTATGTCTCAGGGAAATTGCAATGAGAATCAAGATCATTGAGTCAGTTCTCGAACCTGTCCCACCATTTGAATACTGTCTCTGCTTCTTGCTTTACATGGTTAAGTTGATTTCTTCCTGAACTTTAATTTCCTTGTATGTAAAATGGAAGACATCTCTCAGCTCCTTTTATGTTCTGATAGTCTGTGATATTTTCAAGATGATAGAGATGAAACTGCCATATTCAAGTTTCATTTAGGTCTCTAGGGATTTCAAACAAATCAGTGGCAGCCCTACCATGCAGCACATTTAAATTGTTTTGTTCCTGGGAAAAGCTTACGTTTCCCATGTGAATCTGACTCCACCAAGATGGAGAAGCAGAGAGGACTATTCCATAGACTGCCTGGGGAATCAAGCACTTCTGCATGATATCCCCTAGAGAAGGTACAGATTGAAGAGTTTAATGTAATGCTGATGGGGACAGTTAGTGCTCTCCCCAAAGTCCCAAAATCACATTGCCAAGATTCTTATTAAAGCTTAAATAGTTTTGTACCTGTGTTGCCTATGACTTGGTAGCATCTTTTTTATGCTTCCCATTTGGTCAAGGAGAACTCACAGAGTATAGAAAATGACGTGACCAAGTGGAGCCAAGAGAAATGATGCAGATCTTATCCCTTCATGCTTGCTCATCCTGTGGGACCATTGTCCATGTATTCCAAAGACTTTGTCCTATGCGGTCCAGTCAATCTTTGAGGTTATTTGCCAAGATTTCTCTTGACATTGCAAGGATGCCAGTGGAGTGTTCAGTATCTCCACTGGTTATACCCTGCTCTCACCAGATGAGCACCCTATCTTCTGCTTTGGCCATTCATCTCTTTGATGGCATCCTTTATCATGGTTCTTCTTTGTAGCTGGGTTTTTTTTTTTTTGGTCATATATTGTAATCTACTCACATTCATCACGAATGCCTCCATTGTCCTTTGAATAATATTGGTTTTTAATCCTTCAGAGATGGTAATGGTCCAGGATTCATAGCTGTACAACACTGCTTGAATATTGGTATTTAATGGATGGACCTTGGTCTTTAAGGAAAATTTTCAGTTTCCCAGTGTCTGGTCTGTTCAAATCTCTCTCTTTCCCTCTCCTTTCCTCTGGATAAGTGGCTTGCTCATGATATCTCAATTCTGGCAGCAAGTGGTAGAACTAAGTTTTGAATCAAGTCTCCTAACTCCTGGTCCAGTGTTCTTGTCACTCCCCCATTCTTCCTTTGGAATTGGAGTCAGGAAGATCTGGGTTCAAATTCCACTTCAGAATATGGTTGTTTGAGTCTGTACAAGTCATGTAATGTCTCTGAGCTTCCATTTCCTCATTTATAAAGTGGAGATGAGAAAGGTAGCCATGGTGTAGTGGATAAAGAGTTGGCTTTTGAACTAGGAAGATCTGTGTTTAAGTCCTACATATAATACAGCGACTTATGATCTTGGGCAAGTCACTTAACCACCAAGTACTCTAAGGCAGCTGGTGGCTCCATAGATAAAGCGCTTTGCCTAAAGTCAGGAAGATCTGAGTTCAAATCTGGATACAAACATTAAATAGCTGTATGACCCTGGGCAAGTCACTTAAACTCTATCTGCCTCAGTTTCCTTACTTGTAAAATGAGGATAATAAGAGAATATACCTCCTAGGGTTTTGTGAAGAACAAATGAGATAATAGCACTTAGCATAGATAAAGCACTTCGCATAGCACCTGGTACATTTTAAACACTATTTAAATATTAGCAATTGATAGTAATAATAGTTAATTCCATGGTTGTTGTTAGGATCAAATGAGATAATATTTGTAAAGCAAAAAAAAGCTTTGCTCCATGCCTGGCACATAGTAAGCACTATACAAATATTTATTCCCTCCCCCTCCTAGGCAATTCTCTCAGATTATAAGCCACAGAGAAGATGCCAACCTACACTGATAACAGGTTTCCTTATCTCTGTATAAAGCAGAGATAATAATAGACCTGCCTTAACCTGACTGTTGACTTGTCGATGAAATTGAATGAGATGATGTATGCAAAGTACTTCAGAAACATTAGCATGCTTTACAAATGTAAACTATAACTCCTATCATGATAGGATTTCACTAGGAAATGGAATTCATATGAAGCCAATCAAAGAATACTAATGTGACCTATGGTTCTTTAAATCCTCACTATGGTAGACACATAGTAGGTGCTTGGTCAATCTTGGTTGATAGTTGAATAGGTCAAAGTTTCTCTAGTTGTCAAAAGACTTAGAAACTACCTAGTCATTGAAGGGGATGGGGGAGAAGAGAGCAGGAATATTTCACTATATTCTACCATGGTCTATACCACTCTTGTTAAATAGAGGCTCTCCAATTTCGTTAAGGGCAGTGCTTCATGCTGATCATTCTAACCTATTTCTTTCCTGAGTCAGAAGGTAAAACCTCTGGGCAGAATTGGGAAGCAAGACGTAGTCTTCCCTGGAGGTATGGGTTCAAATTCTGCTCCTAACAGTTTTCTTTTAGATCCTACCTTAATCAAACATCATGTGAACGAATGAGATCCTAAATGCTTCCAGCTTGAAGACTAAGCCCTGATAGCTGTAATGGACTTCTCAGACTATTATTGAAATTGCAAGTGTATCCTTATCTTTTCCTCCTTTAGCATCACACATGATACCTAAGAAATCTTCTCTGGAAAAGAGGGCCAGAAGACTAATCAGGAAAGGTAAATGAAGCACCTGCTGCTTTACAAATACTTATTATTGAACGATAATTAACAGAGTTAACTAATGATTAAGTGATAAATGAGCATGAACTGTCAGTGTATGGTCCGCATTTCTTATTTTCTGCAAAAATTAGTGAGCTGCACTACTTTTAAGCTAGTGAAAATGAAAGGGGAAATTGCTTATATAATAATGAGTCAATAAACCATATTTTCTTTTAAGGAACAATAGTTGATGAGCCTACCTTTGCTACCATTCCTGCTAATAGCAATAACAGACATTCACTGAGCCCCAGGCAAGACTGGGTGGACATGCTGCTTTGAATGCAGGTGGGGTTTCCCCCTTACAAAGCCTTCTTAGTAACATGGTCAACTAGTGTAACAGAAAACTGGGAGTGTTGGGACACTGGGTAATGTGTTGGACAGAAAACTAGAGGGAGTCAAAAAAAGTGTCTCTTCACCGGATCTCGTTTCTACCATGAGGGCTTAGACAAGGTGACTTCCAAGGTCCCTTCCAGCTTTGATATTTTATGAATTCATTATTCATACTATAAAACACCACAGAGCCTCCTTAACTACTACAATGCATTGGTATAATAATTTGATTTATAAAAATTCAATTTGAGTCCATTTCTTCCACGGACTCACCAGTTGTGGAAGCATAAGGTATGCATGTATGTATGACTAGACTTTCCCCACCCCCACCCCTCACAGCACCTGGCTAATTCTCAAGTCACCTTTTCCACCTTGCTCTCTTTGCCTTTGTTTCCCCAGCATGGCCAACTTAGCCTTAAGTGACCTGATGAATAGAAAATGGCCACCCTATATTTTTTTCCTTAATAAGAACATTTTGCTTTCCCTGGTAGGCAGTTGCTGAATAAAAGGGAGCTTATGAAAGAATTGTTCAGACAATTCCCAAGCACAAGGGAAGTTCTTGTGTATGCAAATCAGGCAAATGGAGAAAATAATGAGCTGGATGGAGATCATTCACAACTTGGCCATCAGATTTAGTTAAGGTTTTCTCTTTCTTTTCTTCTCTCTTTATCGTTTGACTCTCAGGAAAGAAGGTGCATTTATCAGTCCCTTTATCAGTACAGTCTTTCCATATTTGGGAAGATAAGAGCCATTTGGTACAAAAAGGAAAGGTCTTTTATTGTGAGTTAGTTTTTTGCTGGAGGAAAGTATTTCACACTATACAGAACCATGCTTCCGTTAGGACTGATAAGACCCTCTGCTTCCAGGATTCTGTAGCAAGTACTGAACTCAAACCAGAAAAGGGAGGAATGAAATTATCATTTCCTCCCAAGCATGGATTGGATGGAACGCCAAGAAAGCCCACTGATACAGTAGTTCTATTGAATTGCATTTAAATTGATTTTAGACAGTTCTGAAGAGGGCCTTTGGAAGCAACTAATGCCAGAATGTCTTGCTTCTGTGGTTCTCCTTTGTGCTTCTGCCTTTGCCTCCCCTGTTATGTCCATGTGCAAAGATATTTCCATTTTCCCCTTGAAGTTTAATATAATCCATCACCATAGCAGGTCTAACCCATAGCAAAACTGTGAGGTTTATTTTTGGTGCCCTTCTCTTGATGGCAAATCTTTCTTCTCATCTTTCAGTAACCTCCCATTTCTTCTTTTTGTGGTTCAAAATCAGAAGATTCTTTCATTGTTTCCTTGGAGACTCATCTTTCTGGGCTTCCATTTTGTTGGATTTAGAGTTGGAAGAAATCTTTCAGATCATCCAGCCCAGCGGGTGAAACCCACATAGAATGGAGGCCACCAAACTATATGTGAAGATCCCTGCCGGCCGTATATTGACTTAGGAAAGCACATGTTAACATCATTTATGTTCTATCCTACTTTTATTTTGTTAAATATTTCCCAGTTATATTTTAATTGAGTTCCTGCAGCACTAACAAGTGTTGTGGCACCAATGCCACCCAAAAGTCACCTCTAGTCTAGTCTTTCTGTTGTTCATCAGTTGTTTTCCACCATGCCCAAATCTTTGTGACCTCATATGGGCATTTTCTTGGCAAAGGTACTTGACTGTTTTGCCATTTCCTTCTCCAGCTCATTTTATATATGAGGAAACTGAGATAAACAGGATTAAGTGGCCTGCCCAAGGTCACATAGCTAGTAGGTGTCAAGGTGTGAACTCAGGAAGATGAGGCTTCTGATTCCAGGTCCAACACTCTATCCACTGCATCACATTCTAGATCCTTGTTTTATAGAGGAAGAAACTGAGACCAAGAGAGGCCCAAGGTCATGCAGAGTTCAGTTGAATTTAAACTTAAATTGTCTGACTGTAAAATCAGTGTTTTCTCCACCCATGGAACATGAAATGGTTGGGCTATGAAACCTGGAGACTTGTGTGGCTTGTCCTTTGCTCTTGAAGAGCTCCATGACATCAGGAAGATGATTCTGTGACTCGAAGATTCAAGTGAAGGAGGGCCGTGCCGTCACCTGCCTCACTTTCTCCTCCAGAAACATCTGAGTCCAGTGGACAGATAAAGATCAGGACAACTAGATATGGTCCCCTTTGAGCTACGAACTCTGAGGTCCATTCTAGTTGTAGCACTGTACAGTTCGATGAAAGCATCGACAACTCATGTAAAATAAAGTTCAAATGACAAATGATAACAGCTAAAAGTATTAACTACCCTTAAGAGGTATTTGCATCTTAAGAGCAATCAGAAAGCTTAAAGTAGAGATAGGGTATCAAACATCAATTAGGTGGTAGAGAGGTTTTGTGGGGGGAGTGGATCAGCCTTCTGTATGCACCAGAAATTCCATTAGATAGGCCACCAGACACTTTGCCTTTATATTAAGTTGGTCCTGGGTGGGGGGGCAGCCTCAGTTTCCTTAAGCATGCCTGAAGTTTAAAGTACCCTTTGCCAAGCAAGGATAAGTTTTGGAAAATAATTGACTCCATTTTTTTTGGCATAATATAATAGCCATACCTACTCCTGATAAGTTCAAGTCACTAGGTCCACATGAACTAGGACCTCAGGTGATGAAAATATCTGTTAGATATAGTCTGTGAGTCACTCTCTGTGATCTTTAAAAGACCTTAGAGAATAAGAGAGTTGCTTGCAGTATTGAAGAAGAGCAAATGTCCAGGTTGTTGTTTCTTTTTTAAGCAAAAAAAAATTAGAATCTGCAAACTATGGCCCAGTGAGCTGACAGAAATTTGTCAATGAATTATTAAAACAATGGTTAGTGAACAATCAAGAAAAAAAGAAACAGTGATCCACATAGAACCAGTACAGGGAAGGCAATAATTCTTTATATAGAACCTGATATGTGGCAGGCGCTGTGCTAAGCATTTCATTTCATTTGAGACTTGAAACAACCTGGGAAGGTAGGTGCTGGTATTATCCCCATTTTACAGTTAAGGAAACTGAAGCAAATAGATCAAGTGACTTGTCTAGTGATGGCTAGTTAGTATCTAAGGCTGGATTTCAAATCAGATCTTCCTTACTCTAGGGTCAACACTCTATATGCTCTGCCACCTAGCTGATTAACCAGTATAGTGTATGTGATGCTTCTGTGATTCTCATACGTTAGTATGCTATGAATGGTGTGTACCTCCAAAGACTTAGACATGGGTGATCTCCCCACCCCCGGACTCATTTGTACTTCTTCTTTTGCCCAGCCCATGACCTGCCTATTCCTATAGCCAGTAGGGCATCCTCTACAATGCTGTTCTAGAAGGCTGGGATAATCATCCCTGGTGGTGAAGATGTCCAGTTTATCTGACAGATAATCAGGCAAATAAGTATGGAAGAATACTTCCCCTACGGCCCCCTCAGGAAATGTCTGGCCTGATCAACCTAGGAACCAGTCACTGGGACTCCATACTCTAGGAACTTGATCCCTACGTGTAGTAAAGCCTTAAAACTCCACTGTAATTCGTTATATAAAGGCTGAATGACCACTTGTTGGGTAACATGAAGGGGGATTCTTGTTCACACATCGGTTAGACTTGAGGGCCCCCGAGACACTTTCCAGCAATGAGAGTCTATGATTCTGTATCTCTTAAAACCCAGGAAGATAATATGGCTCCATTAAATCGCAAAAATGAAAACTGGCACCAACCAAAATTGTTTTTACTGGAATACTCTTATTTAAATTTTCTATTTCAGATTTGTCCTATAGATTACTCTTCATTCCAAAGTCTGACTTCTACTTTCTTTGAAAAATAGAAAGAAAATCTCACCTTTGTTAAATTCTTAAGGAATAAAGTAGAAAAAGCAAGCATTCTGAGACCAAGGACTATAGTTCCTTCCATCAGGAAGTACATTGAATACCTTGATTTTACATTATCCCTACCCTTTTTGATTTTAATTCTCCCTTGTTTTTCTCCAATTCTAAAACAAAATATAATTGATACTGCTACTCATATTTTATTCTATTTCTCTTTCTCCTTTCATTATCAAACTCCTGTATATTTTATCTGAATTTATTCTCTCTACTATTATCCCTTCCACATTGCAAGAACATCAGGGGAGCAGTGCTCCCATGATCTGTAAAATCTGTGTACAATCTTTAAAATCTGGTCCTCCCTTCATACCAGAGAAGAAGTCTGATTTTTTTCTTTTATAAGTATTTCATGGTATTGTAAAATTTGGGTTGATATTATACAATTACATATGTATGTGTGTGTGGGGTGTGTGTGTGTGTGTGTGTGTGTGTGTGTGTGTGTGTGTGTGTGTGTGTGTACACATCCCCAAATTCCCATTTAATTTCTTATGCCAGTCTGGGAAATATCAAAACCACAGGGAAAGTCACTATGTGGAAGGGATATACTTCCCCTGTACTTCTGCTTCTCCTGTTTTCTCTTTAACCAGCTACATCCTCCTTCTGATCCCAATCTATAGAAATCTCTCTATTAAAGATCACTAATAACATTATTTTAGGCAAATTCATTTGTCTTTTCCTCTCATTCCTCATCCTACTGGACTACTCTACAGTATTTAAAACTCTTGGTTATTCACTACTTATTGAACCTTTTTTCTCCTTTATATCACATACTACTTATCTGGTTTTCTTTCTGTTTCTCTAATTAATTCTTGTAGGTTTGTTTTGCTAGGGGTTTACCAAGTTACTCATGACCCTCTGTCCTATCTACTCACTTCCTCAGAGAACTCATCTTATTTTTTTTTTTTTTTGCTTTCACTGTCATGTCTGGGCTAATAATTATCCAAATGGCATCATTAGCTCTGATCTCTCACCTGCACTCCATTTAGATTTGCCTACAAGACTTCTCCATTTGAATATTCCACCATTTATATGGGAACATTATATTTAATATGTCAAAACACAAACTCATCACCTCATGGCAGTTTTGTTCATCTAACTTCTGTATTCAAGCCACCATAGAATCATAGAATCTCAGCACTTAACAAGACCTCATCTTGTCCAGTTCATACCTAAGACATGAATGTCCTCTTCAACATCTTTGACATTCAGTTTCTGTTTGAAGACTAATTCCCATTACTCTAGCTCATCCTACACACAGCTAATGGATCAATATTTCCAAACCACCACTTTAATCATGCCACTTCCTCACTCAAGCACAAACCATGGCTTTCTGTGGTCTATTGCATCAAATTCAACTGGCAAATACCTCTACTCATATACCAAACGTTGAGGGGACTAGAGTTAGTGACTGTTTAGGCTTCCAGATTTAAAAGAAAAATTCACTTCTGTGAACAGAGCTAAATTTGGTTTCTCAGAAGAGACTGTGGAGACTCCACTATTCCTTTTTAGCTGAAAGGATAGGGTAAGTTTGGACCACCTTCTAATGATGATACGATGTGAACATAGATGTACCTCACTTTACTTAATGGTACATCCCTACAAAGGTATATGTGGATCAAATTCTTGTAAATTGAATCATATTTTAAATGGATTAGGAATTGGCTATTTGAGAAAAGTCAACAATACATTATGGATTTAAAGTTTTGTTAAGCTCTATATTTTCATATATTAAGTTTTAAGAGGCATACCTATATGAGATTTAAAGAGAAATGCTTTGACTTACACATGTGAATCAATGTATATATATGAACCAAACTGTGTATATACACATATACATACAACATAGCAAGGATTGCATACATATCATATCATAGGGGTAGTGTGTGTGTATATGTGCAGGGTATATATAAGCACCCATACTCCATATACTCTCTCTCCATGAATACACAAACATGCACACATCACATATATTCCATACACTTCACATTCTTACACACATTATACACATACTTTATATATGTAAAATATTCATACATATATGTGCATTATGTATGTGTATGTATATATGTATAGACATATACACCTATATACAGAATACATATATACATATAAATGTGTGTATATATGTATATATAGGTGCATATGTGTATGTATGTGTGTATATATGTATATATGCACACATACATACACACCAATACAATACATATGTAGATATACACATGCCTGTATACATATATACATATACACATACATATACATATTTGTACACACACATACATTATATATATACATATATATATACATACATATATATGACAGAGAGAGGGAGTGCAGTTGGAGAGTTGACCAACAGAGTTCTACCCTCAGAACCTGCACAATATTATATACCTGCTGAAGGTCAGATAGAAGAGGTTGGGAAGCCTGCTTCTGGAAAGGCATGATGAGATGTAATGGAAGGAACCTGTTCTCCAATTCAAAACACCACAAACACTTTATAACTGATTTTACTCATCTAACCACATAGTAAAGGATAAACTTTGGATTGTCTGATGAGCCCAAATTGGGCTGCTTTCAAAAAGTACTACTCAGTTGAAGATAGCCCCTTTTCCCTTTTCTCTCTAACTACATTAGAATAAGAGAGACATGCTTGCGAGCCTCTGGGTGGGCAGAAGCCTCAGGTCAATACATGGCCACAGGAGGTCTCCCAGGACTCTAAGAGCTTTCTTCTTGACATCATATAGACACTTATGGAACAAGAAAACTGTCCATTAATTATCCCTTTATCTCATTATTTGATCAGTCGGTTTCCTTTTCCATTCTCTAATAATATCTTTGACACAACTTTTATGTAGCTATGGTGCCTACTTATTATGCCTACCATGTTCCTCTGCATTGTCATGGAAGTGATGTACAGTCATAATTCTTCAGAGTTTACCCATACCCACAAAGCCTCAGTGGAATAATATTGGTGTTTAACAGATGGAACTTTGTTTTAGGGAGAAGCTTGTAGTAATTGAAATGAGTAATAATACCTATATTTACATAGAGCTCTAAGGTTTGGTGCTTTAGTCCTTTGCTTTATCATATGATGCTTACAGCAACCTCATGTGGTAGATACTATTATTATCCCCATTTACAGAAGAAGAAACCTGAACTGGGAGATGTGAAGTGATTTGCCCAGTCATATAGTTAATAATAATACAGGATTCACACTCAGGTCCTCCTGACTCCAAGTCTAGGACTCTATCCAAAGTATAACCTTAGTATTGTGCTTTCAATCAAATATCTCTAAGCATTTGATGTCCAAGATTCATAGGAAATTAATAGAGATATGTACGACTGAAAGTCACTTCCTAATGTATAAGCACTCAAAGGAAATGAGCAGATAGTTTTCAAAAGAATAAGCTATTAACAACAAAATTGCAACTAATTAATATGAATCAAAATTACTCACACCCAAATAATTGTCAAAAATTACCAAAAAAAAAGAATATGTCAATGTTGGAGAAGTTGTGGAAAGACCAACACATCAATAAGCTATTGGTGGGGCTGTGAATTGGTCAAAATATTTTGGAAAATGATTTGGAATAAAACTAAGAAAGTGACTAAAATGCTTTGGTCTAAAGATCCCACTGTTAAGCTTGTATCCCCAAAAGGCAAAAAGATGGGAAGAAATGCCCAAAATATATGAAACTTTATAGCAGTACCTTTCATTGTAGCAAAACAAAATGTCCAACGATTGGGGAACGACTAAAGAAAATTGTGGTACATGAACATAATGTTATTTTGTCATAAGAAATGATTAATATTAAGAATGTAGAGGAGCAAAGAAAGATGTATGAACTGAGCCATAAAGCCGGCAAAGAGCCGTAAGTAGAATGAGGAAAACAACATGCAAAGAAACAGCTATAACAATGTGAAAAGTGCGTATTATGTAATTACAGTGACCAAGCTTGGCCCCGAAGAAGAGATATGAGAATGCACCTCCTCTCTTTCTTTCAAGAAGTAGAGAACAATGGGTAAGAACCACAGCATATACTGTGTACCTCAGTCCATTTTTGGTTTGTTTTGATGAATTACTTTTTATTTTCTGTTACAAAGGATGATTCTCTGGGTGATAGAAGAAGAAGGACTTATTGGAAAATAATAGTGACATAAAAACCAGATATCTTAATACTTTAAATGTATTGCTCAATTTGCCAAAGGTGATTTAGCCCGTCCTCTCCCTGTTTAATTCTGGTCCTAGTTCATTGCTGTCATCAGTATTGTAGACTCACCTGTATGGTTGTGTACCCAAATGCAGATAATAGACCTGACAGTGGGCATTCTTCATCGACTTGGTCTTTCCTTTGTTGATAGGTCAAACTTCTTTTTAGTAATCATATATTTCACTTGAGAAACTTTGTAATATTCTGGAGTTTGTTTCAGTCAGCAAAATATCATCTGCAAACAAATGTGTCTTGGAGACTTCACCATCTGGATAGGGAATTCCTCTTCCATTAGAAGTCTGCATTATCTCTTTTAATGCAAGCGTCTTCCCCTTTATTGATTCTCTCCAACTTACCCTGTATATATTTTACTTGAATATAGCTGTTTTCATGTTGTCTCCCACATTAGACTGTGAGGTCCTTTAGAGCTGACTATTTTCCCCCTTTTCTTTGTCCTTAGTGCTCATGACAGTGTCAGTATATACTAGTAGCTTAACACTTTTTGACACACTCTGAATGAGACATTCCCCATGACACTCTCTCATAGCTTCAATGAGCCTATGTCTCCCTCCTTTGGAGCTCTGATATGAAAAAAAAATTGGAAGACCATCAAATGAAAAATGTATTACATTTTTCAAAGAATCATATATGACTTTGACATATGCCTGGGAGATTTATTTTTGGAGAAGATGGAATTTTGCTTTACTGAATCAAGATCTTGTTTTTACATAATTACCACCATGGGATCTTGTATTTGTTAAATCTTCTAATCATTGTATGACTACAAAAATGTGGCCCATCATAGAATAAAACTTATAAAAACCTGCCTATTTCTGTCTCATACCATCATCAAAGATGATGAAGGATAATAGTCTGTGTCCAAGTCTATATTTTTATCCATTTCCTGGCCTTCAGTATTAGTAGTTTATTTAAACAAGTCAGGTTTGAGTTGCTTCAGTTATATACCACACCTCCCCATTTTTATTCTTTCATCTCACTTTATATTGATTTTGATCACTGACCTAACAAGTCAGTTCATAAATGACTCCCATACTGGTAGCTGGTTGTTTGTCTGTTAAGTAATATCAATTTCATTTTTTTGTGTGATATTATCTGATACTTGTCATGTTTAGTCATTCCTTTTTGTACAAGAAAGTATTCATAATACAAGTCATGAAGTTTCCTTAAAGCTTATAGTTTGACCTCTTTAGTTTATTACTTCTGAGCCACATTCTCCAACATATATTTTCCTATCCTCCACTAATTTGGAAATTCATACCAGGCTCTTGATGAATTTCTCTAGCTCCTCATCCTCTGTAATAGACATTGATGTATAAGCTGTAATTATATTCAAGATTTTTTTTTGGATATATACTTATCATGAGCACTGGAAATATAAAATGACTATATTTGGACATACATTAAAAATAAACAAATAAATAAAATGTGATTCAACAAGAATTTTCTGAGCATCTGCTCTATACCTTTGCCCTATCATCATTATCATTACTGTTACAGCTAATTCTACTTGTGTCCAAATGGAATTGAATTAAACTACAGATGCTGTTATCTCCCTGACAGCACTTCTTATCTTGCATGGGACATACCATCCCAAGTCATTTAGGATTCTATTAAAAAAATCTTGTAGAAAATGCTCCTGCATTTGCTAATTTCCAGAATACAGGTCCTGGCTGCTTTCCTCTTGCTTTACAGAGATTCACATTTACTTGTCCAACTTCTAAAGTACCTAATTGGAAACAGTTGCTCCAAATTTTCAATTTTTTTCCAGTTTCCATTTGGAATCTATCCCCATCAGCTTTCTTTCCTCTCTGAGTTTTACTGAACATTCTGTTAATGAGTTCACTTTTCATTCCTGCCTCATTATTGATCACAACATCTGGAGATTTTCCTGCTTTTATCAGTGAGATCAAAAACACAAACAAAACACTTCCCTTTGGCCCTTTCCTGGTAGAGTCCTCAGAAACCTGGTTTTGGAGTAGTTGGTTATCTATCCATAATTATCCTTGTTTATGAACCTTGTTCATGGAGAAATAACTAAGGAATTATTGACACTCTTGTGTATCATGGATCCCTTGGAGGTGGGAAGACAGAAATAAGTATTTATTTGTTCAACACCTATTACATACCATGAGCTCTGCTAAATATTTTACAATTATTATCTCATTTGATCCTCCCAACAACTCTGAGAAGTAGGTCCTATTATTAACCCCATTTCACTTGAGGAAGCTGAGGCAGGCAGAGGTTAAGTTACTTGCACAGGGTTACACAGTTAGTGTCTGAAACTGGATTTGAACTCAGGACTTGTTGACTCCAGGCCCAGCATACTATCTTCTGTAGCACTCCAGTAAAGCCTATGGAGCCCTTTTCACAATAATGTTTTTAAATAGGGTTAGTATGTATATGTATAATACATATATGAACATATAAACATGCATATAGATACCTGTATATGTGCATTTCTATCTATGGTTACAGATATATATATATATCCATCATATATCCATGTATCTGAATACATATATAATGTGTATGTTTGTCTGTATGTGTGTACATAGCATGGACTTCTGGTTAAAAACTTCTAGTTCGACATTCCCAGGGAAGGTTTTGTGGTGGAAGTGAGATCTGAACTAGGGTTTTGAAAGATATATAGAATTTGGATAGAGACAGAGAAGAGAGAAAGACAATTCAATTAAAACATGACAAACTGTGTGTGTGTGTGTGTGTATGTGTGTGTGTTTGTGTGTGTATGTGTGTAGCAGAAGAATCTCTATCCTGAAACTGTGTGGAAACCTAGTTGAGTGGCCATAAGCATTTCTAAGGCTGCATTTAAAAAATATTTATTTGTTTACTTTTAGTTTTCAGCATTCATTTCCACAAAATTTATTTCTTAATTTACCATTACTATATTTCTTATTTTCCAGTTGCGTGCAAAAACAATTCTCAACATTCATTCCTAAAACTTTGAGTTCCAACTTCTTTCCCTTCCTCCCTCCCCACCCATCCCCACTGAGAAGGCAAGCAATTCAATATAGGCTGTATATGTGTAGTTTTGCAAAAGACTTCCATAATAGTCATATTGTGTAAGACTAACTATATATCCCTGCATCCTATCCTGGCTCCCATTTATTCTATTCTCTCTTTTGACCTTGTCCCTCCCCAAAAGTGTTTACTTCTAATTACTCCCTTCTCCCCTACTTTCCTGTAGGGTAAGACAGATTTTCATACTAAATTGAGGGTGCATGTTATTCCCTCCTTAAGGTAAATGTGATGAGAATAAGCTTCACTTTTTCTCTCTCACATACTCTCTTTCCCCCTCCATTGAAAAAGTTATTCTTGCCTCTTTCATGAAAGATAACCTGCCCCATTCCATTTCTCCCTTTCTCCTCCCAATATATTCCTCTCTCATCCCTTAATTTTATTTTTTTAGATGTCATCCCTTCCTATTCAACTCACCCTGTGCTCTCTGTCTATGTCTGTGTGTGTGTGTGTGTGTGTGTATAATCCTTCCAACTACCCAAATAATGAAAAAAAGTATCAAGAGTTACAAATGTTATCTTTCCGTGTTTACATGTTTTCATGTAAACAGTTCAACTTTAGTAAGTTCCTTATGATTTCTCTTTCCTATTTACCTTTGCATGCTTCTCTTGATTCTTGTGTTTGAAAGTCAAATTTTCTATTCACCTCTGGTCTTTTCATCAAGAATGCTTGAAAGACCTCTATTTTATTGAATAACCATTTTTTTCTCCTGAAGTATTATACTCAGTTTTTTTGGTAGGTGATTCTTGGTTTTAATCCTACTTCCTTTGACTTCTGGAATATCATATTCGAAGTCCTTCCATCCCTTAATGTAGAAGTTGTTAGATTTTTTGTTATCCTGATTGTATTTCCACAAAACTCAAATTGTTTCTTTCTAGCTGCTTGCAATATTTTCTCCTTGACCTGGGAACTCTGGAATTTGGCTACAATATTCTTAGGAGTTCCTCTTTTTGGATCTCTTTCAGGAGATGATAGGTGGATTCTTTCAATATTTATTTTACCCTCTGGTTCTAGAATATCAGAGCAGTTTTCCTTGATAATTTCTTGAAAGATGATGTCTAGGTTCTTTTTTTGATCATGGCTTTCAGGTAGTCCCACAATTTTAAACTTGTCTCTCCTGGGTCTATTTTCCCAGGTCAATTGTTTTTCCAATGAGATATTTCACATTATCTTCTATTTTATTATTCTTTTGATTTTGTTTTGTAATTTCTTGGTTTCTTATAAAGTCATTAGCTTCCATCTGCTCCATTCTAATTTTTAAAGAACTATTTTCTTCATTGAGCTTTTTAAAGCATTCTTTTCCTCATTGGTTTTTTGGACCTCTTTTGCCAATTGAGTTAACCTATTTTTAAAGGTGTTATTTTCTTCAGCATTTTTTGAGTCTCCTTTAGCAAGTTGTTGACTTGCTTTTCATGATCTTCTTACATCACTCTCATTTCTCTTCCCAATTTTTCCTCCTCCTCTCTTACTTGATTTTCAAAATCCTTTTTGATCTCTTTCATGGTCTGAAACCATTGCATATTTATTTAGGAGGTTTTGGATGCATAAGCCTTGACTTTTAGGTCTTCCTCTGATGGTATGCTTTGTTCTTCTTCATCTGGAAGGATGGAAGAAGATATCTGTTCACCAAGAAAGTAGCCTTCTATTGTCTTATTTTTTTCCCCCTTTTTGGGCAGTTTCCCAAATTACTTGACTTTTGAGTTCTTTGTCAAGAGGAGGGTATATTCTGGGGATCTGTAAGTTCTCAGTTCCTTCAAGGTGGCACAATAAAGGGAGAGGAGTTTGCTCCTCTCCTGGCCTGTGCTCTGGTCTGGGAGCAACCACAAGCACTCTTCTGCCCAGGATCTGCAAGTAGAATTCCCTCTCCAGAACCTCCACCAGCTCCACCAGCCAGTGATCCTCCTCACTCCAGGACCACCACTCAGGGCTGAGACTCAAATCAGCTGCTCAATCCCCTCAGGGTCTTTAAGTTGAGCATTCCAAAAATGGATGCTGCTGCTGCAGTGGCTGCTGCTGGTGGGGCAGACCACGTTCCCTTCTCACCCAGGTGAAAAAGCTTTCTCACTGACCTTTGAAGCTGTTCTTGGCATTTGTGGGTTGAGAAAGTTGAGAACTGCTGCTGCTGCTGCTGGTGGCACCCTGAAGCCTGCTCTGGTCCTGTGCCTGCCATGCTACATGGCCAAGGGTAGTCTGTAATCTGCTCCATACCCAATGTGACAGACCTTTCCTGTTGGCCTTCCAGGCTGTTTTGGACTGGGAATCTCTTTCACTCTGTTGTTTTGTGACTTCTGCTGCTCTAGAATTTGTTTAGAGTCATTTTTTTACAAGTGTTTTATGGGCTATGGTGGGGAGAGCTTCTGCAGGTCCATTCTTACCCACCATCTTGGCTCCCCGCTCAGCATTTTTTTTAATCTGGCAAATGGGCACAATTCTTCAGAGGGGACTTGCCCTCTTAGTTTCCTCTTAATGGAATTATCTGACCACCTGTATGTATTTGTATGTTCCTTTCTAGTTTCCAAAGCCCTTTAAACTATGTCCAAACACTTCCCAGTAAAAAAATTCTCTTGTTCCCTGAATATTCTGTTAGCAAACATCAGCAAAATAATGTTTCTAAAATGTTTTCTACTAGTGGCCATTTTAGTTGGGATAAAAATGCCGTTATGAAATATCAACTCCCATTTACTTCTCCTTGTTACCATTAAGTAAACTATAACTTATTGTCTACAATAAAGGGACAGTTAGGTGGCACAATGGATAGGGTGCTAGACTTGGACACTGAGACTCATCTTTATGAGTTCAAATCTCACCTCTGACACTTACTAGGTATGTGACTCTGGGCAAGTCACTTAACCCTGTCTGCCTCAGTTTCCTCATCTGTAAAATGAGCTGGAGAAAGAAATGGCAAACTACTCCAGTATCTTCTCCAAGACAATGTAACCCAAGTGTTAGAAACGACTAAATAACAAAAATTATCTAGGATGGGAAGCACAGTGCAACAGAGATCTCGGATTCGAAGTCAAGAAGCCAAGTTTAGAATCCCACCTCTGCCATTTAGTAGTTGAACTTGTCACTTAACCTCTCAAAGTCTCAGTTTCCTCACCTATAAAATGGACATGATAATACCTTTACTCTCTGACTCAGGGTTGCTTTGAGGGAAACAGCTTTTGTAGATCTTAATGTACTATAGAAATGTGAGGTACTAATGAATGGGGAAAGTGGTGCTACTCTTAAATAGACACTAGAAAGAATGCCTTGTTTTTAAGAAAACAGTTAAATTATTCATTTGTCTGTAGGGACAGAATTACACTACTTGCCCTGACACTGTAGTAATACCTTTCACAATAGAACTTATTCTTAGGTAGAACCAGACATGCTATTCACATAGTTTCTCCTCAGATCAAATAATCATGTATAATAAGAGCCTGGTGTGATATGGTTAGCCTGTGAAGTTAGTATTGCTCCTGTTCCCTAAGAAGAGTATCATATACCTTCGGCAATTAAAAAGAATCAAGAGACAAAATTTCTGAGTAATTTAATAATTTTACTAATAAGGTCAGCATGTTTATTAAGAAAAAGGATTATCATTTGGCCATCTCTCAAAGACCACATGGGGGCTGGCTCACAGTTATGTACCCTTTGAAGAGTAGGTGTTCCCAGCTGGGAATCAACTCTGATTGGTTAACAATTAATGAGGATGAATATCACAATGAGAGGCTGAGAGTGATATCATGTTACTCTTAGACAGAGAGACTATCTCTATATTCAGACCACCCCTAGCAATCTAATCAAAGAATTTATGCCCCATCTAAACCTGAGCAGAATATAAACTGCTCCACTTGGGTGGAGTCTGAATGAGAAAGTTAATCCCATCTCATTATCAGCACGGCTCTTCAAGAGACAGAGCTCTTAAAAATCAGAAATTTAGAACAAAGGGGGAAACTCTGGATCTCCTCAAATCATTAGTTATTAATAATTATTTCTCTCATACCAATCCCCTATTCCCTTACCTGGGTAGGGAGGATGCCCTCACTCTGCCTCTCCCCTCTCCTCATCTGTAATCATTTGTTTCTATTTGCTTCAGGGCATAATTTATCATTTCTATTCTTGGTTTTCTTTTATGTAGTATCAGGAATCCTGGGTCTTCTCCAGTCATCCTGATGAATATCTGGTCACTCGACCCAGACGGCTCAGAAGGAGAAAGTGAAGCTGGTGATCTTGCACAGCCCTCCCTCACTCAAAACAAAGTCTAGTGCAAGTCATGTCATCATTTCTCTGATGGCATGGTCTTCTTTGGCAACGAAGGATGAACACAAACAAAATCAGGAACCCATTTGAGATTCTGGGGCATGGAGCAGGGAGAGGGGACCAGTTATAGTCAGAGTGTAAAGTAGCAAAGAATTAGGTTCCTATCTTTTTTGTTGTTGCTACTAATGAAGTTTTTGTGTTTTGAGACTCTAGCCTCAGTTTCCCATAGGCTTTGTGGTTATTTACTGATGATTTTTTTTATATGTTAATGCTTTTGGGGAACATATGTGACATAAGGAGGGCAGTTTTGTGGCTCAGTGGATAGAGTGCCAGGCTTGAAGTCAGGAAGACTCATGTTCCTGAGGTCAAATCTGACCTCAAGTCACTTATTAGCAAGTCACTTAACCAAGTTTGCCTCAATTCCTCATCTGGAAAATGAGCTGGAGAAGGAAATGGCAAACCACCCCATTATCTTTGCCAAGAAAACCCCAAATGGGGTCACAATAAAGAGGGGGACACAATTGAATAAGGACTCAACAGCAATAATAATGGATCAAACATTGGGAAAAGGCTATTTAGATTTGGCAATTAAGAGATTATTGTTACCTTTGATGAAAGTAGTGTTGATTAAATGATGTTTGGAAGCCAGATTGGAGGGTCAAAAAGAGAGTACAAAAGAGAGGAAGTGGAGGCAACTACTGTAGACAGCTTTCTCAAAGAGTTTAGCCACAAAAGGCAGAAGAGATATGGGTCAATAGTTCTTGGGGATGGAAAGATCAAATGAGGGCTTTTTGAAGATAAAGGGAAGGGAGAGGGCCTCAGGCATATTTGTCTTCCCTCAGGAAAGCAGCTAGTTGATCCGGACAGATTGAGATAAGTGAGAGTGGGAATTGATAGAGAGGGAAATCAGCCTGACAATTAAGCGCTATCCCAAAATGCAGTGGGCTTTCTTGAAAGGTTTCCACTTATCCTAGGTTTTTAAGTGGAAGTTAGATGACTATGTATTGAGTATATAGAAGGAGATTCTTTGTGGTGGGGGCTAGAGGGCAGTATAGATTGGAGCAGGTTTCTTCCAATTCTGAGAATCTTCCTTCAAGTGTCTAATCTCATGTTCTTAAAAAATTTAAAATTTCTCTTAGAAGTTTTCTCACATTTTCTGATCTAACTGGGCTTTCTCTAGAATATCCATATCCTCCTAGAGTTTGGTAGTCAGATTGGGAGAAAAGGGGATTCATCTTATTTACCCATGGATGGGACCCTAAAGTTAATGATTGAGTATAAATGAGTCTTGGAAGTGGACCAACACATTTACTGTCTCTACCACTGTCAGAGGTTCATCAGGGTTACATTACAAAAAAAGGAGCATATGATGATAAGGTTGTGCCTTTATGATAAGGCAGATGGTATCTAAAAGAAGTGGAATTGAAAGCTGAGAACTGGATTCTAATTCTTGCTTTGGCACTTACTCTATGTGTGACTACTTAATACCTTTAAATGTTGATGTTTCTCATTTGTAAAATGAGAGGATCAAAGTAAATAATTGCTAAGGTTTATTCCAGTTCTTCTATAAATCCTACCATAATATGTTATGGGCAAAATACAGAGTTGAGGCAATTTCCTTGATAATTTGGGGCTACAGGGTTTTTGTGTCTTTTTTTTTCTAATTGCCTCTAACCCCTTCTCTTCATTGATTACAAAAAAGAACTTTGGCTATAGTGACCCAATAGAAAAATGAAGAAGTGATCATTATATTTTGTTAACCCTCCAGGAACAATCCACAAATTAGTAACATTTGTTCCATTAGCCCTGGGTTCTCAAGTTTACTTTAGTTTATGACTAGTCTTATTTATGATTTCTTAACAGACTGATCTTTGAGTTTATACCTGGGTTCAAGTCTTACCTTTGACATATTATCTAGATAAACATGAGCAAGCTATTTAACCTCTCAGTGCCCTAAACAATCTTGTTTATAAATGAAGAGTGACTTTCTTTATAGATCTGTTTCCATAGAGGGTGTTTCTGTACTGGGAATTTCCAACAGCTGATGAAATCACAGATTCGGACCAAAAAAAGAAATATTAAACTGGTATTTGTTGAACCTGGAAAAGTGATAAATTATGCCTCTGTTGTATTGCCATTGGTAGTTGTAAATAAAAACCATAGTATGAGACACTGATGTTGACATAATTATTAGTGTCTTGCTAGATGGTGAAAGTAGATGGCACCAGGTCCAAGCAAAGGTTTTCTGATTCCCAATCTCAATGTTCTGTTGACAAAGATATCCATCTTTCAAAAAAAGAGAGGTTGTACCACTTGAAGATGGTTTCTTGGTCATTGTTTACCAGTTATATCACTGACAAATCAGCTCCAAGGTCGGTATTTTGGCATTTTGATGGAATAGGTTCATTTTCTTGAGTCTGGGCACAATATGTTTGCTAGAAAGCAGTGATGGACTGTGGTTCTGATCTACAGGGCTTGATGCCCCCTTAGTCACTGAGCTGGTAAATTCTCTGTAGCCTCCCTAATGGTCTCATTACAGATAGAAATGTGTGTATATGTGTGTGTATGTTTTTCTTCCCTCATCCATTCTTTCCATTTTGCACATGTCAAAATGATAAAAGACCAACTAGCCCATCCAGTGGATTAGATTTGAGGGCTGTGACCTCTAGTTTGGATGCAAGGTGTATGACCATGACATGCCCTTCTACCTCTACCTACCTACGTTTGTCCTATCACAGGAAGATGATGGGTGGGGATGGGAGGTTGGAGTTGGAGGTGGGGGTGGAGTGGAGCAGGTAACTCTCAAACAGAGTGGGAATGTTAGTAAAACACAATGATGGGTCAGGAGTCAGCCTCTTGCCTGCTGTGGAAATTTTTTCTCCACTCTTTCAGCAAGATACATCTATATACTATATATACCAATTACCCTCCTTTTGTTCTTAAGCCTTTACCCTAATTGTCTTCTACACCTGATATACTCTGCCCCTTCACCTCTATCTCCCAGTTTCCCTAACTTCATTCAAGACTGAGCTCAAATCCCATTTATTCTAGGAGGTCTTTCCTGGTCTCTCCAGCTACTAAGACTGTCGCCTCTGAAAGCCCTCCAGGACCTATTCCCTATGCATTCATCCCTTCCACACCCAAGGGGCTTAGAAGTATGGCACCCCAGCATCTGGAAAATCTGTGTAAATTTTTTATCCCTCACTTCATACCAGAAAAGAAATCTGAATTATTATGGTATTAAAAGACAAAATAGGTTGATATTACACAATACCATACATATTTTACACATTTTTGAGTTTCTAAACTTTTTCTGTGTTGTCTGCTGGCCTTTGCATGTCATCTGAGGCTTCTGCAAAACTCCCTCCAAATTTCTATTTAATTTCTTATGCTAATCCACAATATATCGAAACAATGGGGAAAGTTGCTATGTGAAAGGAATTACTACATCTTTCAGTTACCTATTTGCTTATGTGTAGTCTGCCCTTAGAATGGAAGAACCTCATGGGCAGGGATCGTCTAATTGGCTTTCTTTATGTCCCCAGTTCTTAGCAGTGTGCTTAGCTCATCATAAGCACTTACTCAATGCTTGTTGACTTGATTTGACTTGACTTAACCAGTGACAGTGCCAGCCTGTGAAAGGAGAACTGCCTGGGAAAGGGGACTAGGCACATGATCTCAACTTGAATGGCAATAGTTATGTTGCCTTAATCAAGTTGCTTAATTTCTTTATACAGATTTTTTTTCCTCTAATCTACTAAATACTCTATCTACCTCATCTGCGGTACTAAAAGAATAACATAAGAAAATGAGACAATGAATGTGGAAAAGAATATCAAATTATGCAAATTTAAGATATTGTTTTTAACTATGAGTTATTCATTGAGTCTTATTTAATATTCTCATGGGAGACATAATCTTTTTTTAATATGTGAGGGACTAATTATATTGAAGATATCATAGATCTACTGGAATATTGAATTCTTATCATACTTAAGAAAAACTTAGCACTTAGGAAGTGAATTTTTTTGTTTGACTTAATGAGAAGAGTCTTTTTTTAAAAAAACAAAACAAAACCTCACAGTCATTTCTGAATATGCTTTGCCTAGTGAGCCCTCACTTGGAATGAAATTTAAAAGCTGCTAAGCAAAACCAATCAATACAATGAATTCATCTGGCAGTGTATACAGCATTCTGCACCCCATAATCCTTACTTCTCAAAAGAAAAGAGGAAGGTTTGTATAGATTTGATCCACCGTCATGTGTGAAGGAGCTTCACTAGTCTCTGGAAGATGGAAAAGACGGACAGAGCCCAACAGGGCAAGCAGTTGGACTGAAAGTCAATGTGGTTCGTGCAATCAGCAGAAATCTGAAGCTTAAATCCTGTTCCCTATTGCTTACTAGCTATAAGACTATGAACAACTTTTCTCTGCCTCAGTTTTCTCATCTGTAAAATGGGAGTAACAAAACTTGTAAAGCCTACTTCAGAGAGTTACTATGAGATTCCAAGGAGGTAAGGAGCACTAATCATTATGTGCAATTCATTTATGATTAGATCTGGATTTCAGCTATGGTTCTGGGTTTTGATGAAATAACATACCTTTATATTCATATATTTGTCTGAAGTACCAGACCTAATATGGAACAGGCTGGAGAGACAGCTTCCTGAAAGGTATGAGGATGCACAATGGAAGTGCCTGGTCCCTTTTTAGGAGCACACATGAATATTTCATAGCTGCTTCCTGTCTGCTATCCACATGATGAGTCGAAAGAATGGTGATTGGCAGTGGAGCCAGGACTGGGGCACGTACAGCATCAATTTCCTCATCTGCAAAGTGACAAAAGTAATAATAGTGAGATAATGTATGTGTTGCAAAGGCTGTCTGCCTACCTATAGAATTGGGGCGGGGAGGGGGAGGAGTGTCATTGTGTGGCTCAATGGGAGACAGAATAGGTATCCTTCTCCTCTTTTCCTCCCACCTTTCTACAAGGGAGACTTTAATTCCCACCAGGAAGGGAAGCAGGATGTTGGGGCCAGATGGTTTGGCCACTCTATTCTCCTCCGAGAGAGCAGGTGCTAGGCTAGAATGATATCTATCCACTTCCTTAAATGTTGTTGTTCTGGGGGATGAGGTTTTCAGGTTCAACCTAACTTCTGATCACTGTTTCATTAATTGGAGAAGCAAGGCTTCAGGTTTTATATCTAAGGCTTGACTCCCTTCCCACTAAACACCAGTTGCATAATAAAAACAGATAGCAATTAGCCAGGAAACTCATTTATCTGATTCAATAGTAGACAGAAATGGGAGATAGCATGAATATGATAATCTGTATATCAGACAATACAGAGTGAAGGCACTCTCTCATTGGGGTCAAGGTTAATAACTCAGCCAAGAGAATCCTAGATCTCATCCAAGGGAAAGAAAGTTTCCTGAAATCTCTAAATGTAGAAAACTGGGAATAGGGACATGATAGAGACTACTACTACTCTAATGTCTTTCCAGTCTTTTTTTCAGCAACCTTAACCCTACTGAGTTGACCTCAACCATCTTGCCACAAGCACCTGAAATGACTCCAGAACCTGAAAAGACTCGGAGATTGAATATACAACTGAAAACTTCTCCTCTCTCTCAAACTAACCAACTCCACTCTTCACAAGGTCAAGGAACAGTGATCTCCACTAATAAGGAGACAATTCTATGCCAATGAGCTTTGTGACTGGGATTACATAAGCATAGTGATTTGGAAACCTTGAAGCACTATAAATATATGCTCTTATTGTGGTTCTTTTTTTTTTGCTGTTTCTGCTGTTTTTATGCTGGAGATAGCAATGACCTTGTGAGTACTTAAAACGCCAGAATGGAGATCTGGGAGCTGGGGTCCATGCCAGGTTTGGGAGATAAACAGCCCAGCAAGGATACCCTGCAGAATGACCTGAGGGACTCAATCCAGTGGTGGCTAAAATGAGGACTCAGGCATTGACTGCAGCATTTGAAAGTGAAAGGAACACAAGCAATGCTCTGTGAAAATTGAATTAAGTTGGAATCCCCAGAGATCAAGGTGGCAGAGTGTGCACCTAGGTGTTGGGAAATATTTGTAAAGCTGTTATTGCTATAGCTTTGAAGTAAATATCCCTTTGTAAAAGCTAATTGATGCTAATGGATTAAATGGACCTGGGGCTTTAATCAGTGTAGTTAACAATGGAGAGAACACACCAGATTGGGGGCATGATTCGATAGCATTAGAAAAGAATCATCCCAATGCCTCAGGAGTTACCTCTGGAATTCCAAAGGGAAATGTAGCCAGTCTAGTTCTGAAAAATGAATCCAAATCCTTAATACATTTTAATTTACAATTCTTTCATTTCTTTATAACCAGTTCCCCACTTAGTTGGGATTCCAGTCTTTTTCTCTTGTGAATGGATTTCGAACCAGTGCCTTACACATTTCTTTAGCAGTGTTACAAGGTTGAGAGAAGGAATCTGGATCTGTGATTTCATCGTGGATAGAGTACTGAGTTTGGAGTCTGGAAGATTCATCTTCCTGGGTTCAAATCTGGGCTCAGAAACTTACTAGCTGTAAATCATTTAACCTTGTTTGCCTCAGTTTCCTCATCTGTAAAATGAGCTAGAGAAGGAAATGGCAAACCACTCCTGTGTCTTTGCCAAATGGAGTCAGGAAAAGTTGGACACAACTGAAAACGACTAAACAACACTTCCTGACCTTCCCAGTTCTGACTACCTCCCTGTATGGAGCCCTGTAAATTAATTACCTGATGTTTAGACCTCTATCGATCATCTGCCCAGCCTTGCTTGGATAGATATTCTGAATTTTGGACACATTAACCTTGGTCTGAACCTCCCGACCTTTGACTAATGACCAACTGTAATCAGAAATCCTGGTGCCTGGGGCAAATTCACTGGGGAGAGATGTTGGTACTGTGGACAATACCCCAGTCTAGTGGGTTGACCTAGAGCTCTGCAATATGTCTCTGTTTTAGCATGGTTTTGAGAAGCACATTTCTGAACCTAGAACAAATTAGCCCCATCTCCAAAGTACCAAGAGCTCCACAGTGCTGTTTATCTATGAACTGATATGTTGAGATGTTCTGAAGGCAAGTCCTTCTCCCTTGAATTCCCATGTCTAAGGAAACACTTCCTCTTCCTGGGAGAAGTCCTCCCTCTTTCCCCATGGATCCTAAGGGACTTAATGGTTCCCTCCTCTCTGCTGGCAGAAATGTGTCTGGGGAAATCATATCATTCTGCTACGCATGCTCAGTATATGGAAACTAGAAACATGGAAGCAGATTTCTCTACCTGAGTCAACATCTAATTTAGAGGAGCAGCATATCTCTAGTTTAAGCTAACTTCATCTGCTTCTTATCCAAAAAGCTCCAGCTTTGGAGACTCTTTCTGCTGCCCACTCTGAGGAGAAGACAACTATGGGAAGGAAGTGTACCCCTCCCTGACGCTAGCTGTCTAGGCCAAAGCTCTGATGGCATCACCTTAGTTATGCTTTTGGATAATGGTACTTAAATCCTACTTTTTCTTTCCATCGAATTCTGACATTTTCCTGACCTTCTCTTGTATTCATGTGCTCAAGGAATAGCTTTCCCTTCTTTCATCTAGCCTAGTCCATCTTGGATCTGTCTGGGCTTCCAGTCCAGGTCTCCCTAAGTTTGACTCATTCCACTACTACCCAAACCCTGATTCTTACAATAATCCTTCTGTAAGGAGTGTACAAGCCACATTTCTGTACATAATTGAAGTTATTTACTGAGTCAAAGAAGGTCCAGTACCCTATCAGGGTACAGAGTATCCTGTGTGCCATATTTTGCTGTGGGCAATGTCTCCACAGGAATTCATCCATTGAAGACACATGCAAGAATATTTTAGAGGCCTGATTAGATCCGGTGGTGGTTGGTGGAATAGTAATGATTTTCTTTGTTTCTCTAAACTATCATTTCAAGAATTACATTTCCTTTACACATATAAAAAGAGTTCTTAAGATTTGGAGCTGGAAGGGAAGATCATTTAATCACAGGATCACAGGGTCCCAGGATCACAGACATAGAGTGAGAAAGAACCTCAGGAGCAACCTAGTCCAACCCTTTCATTTTACAGATGGGGAAACTGAGGCCTCGGCAGGTGAAAACATTTGCCCAAGATGAGAAATAGTCATCCTAGTATCCTGTCCCAGGTACTCTGATGCTACCTTCACTACTTTTTCGTCTGAGTTTCCCATTTTCACTTAATTTAAGAAAGAAGAGATGGAACAATTAGAAAAGCATATATTTAGTCTTTGCTCTCCATTTATAAAGCAGGGGTAAGAACTCTTTGCCATGCCAAGGTATAGCTAGGAGAGAAGCAAAGAGGTGATGGGAAAAGAGTGGGGAAATGAATGAGGAACAGGCCACTTTGACTCTGAAAGGACCATTAGGGATTATCTAGTCCAAGCATCTCATTTTTATAGCTGAGAAAATTGAGGCCAAGAGGTTATATAACTTGTCCAGGGTCACACTGTGAGTTGTTTTGAACTATGTATTTTTTTAAGTCTATTGGGCGTAGCTTAGAGATATTTTCTTTTGGTTATATTTTTTTTTCTTTTCCTAGTTTTAGGCCTGATGTTCAACTCAAAATTTTATTATTCCTACTGGGACTCCCTCTCAAAACAGCACTGCTATTTTTAATTGTGTCTCCAATTTCAATCAATCCAACTCCATTGAGCTCAAACATTTATTAAACACATACTATGCTTAATAGCCAAGGCACTGTACTGGCATCTGGGATACAAAGGCAAAAAAACAGAAAGGTCCCTGCCTTTTAGGAACTTATATTCTACCAGTAAACTAAATATAATAATAGTGAAGAGGTAACTTGATGTAGCGTATTTGGAGTCATAGAATGTCATTTCAATCCTGGTTCTGTTGATTACTAACTGTGAGATCCTGGGCAAGTCATTTCACCTTTCTTGGGTCTCTTGTTTCTTGGGTCTCAGTGTCCCTATCTGTAAGAAGAGGAGAAAGACTAAATGACATCTAAGTCCCATTCTAATTTCTAAATCTATAACCTTCAATTTCCTGTGCTCTTTCCATATACCACAGAAAGGTGATGGGAGAGTAGACAAAATAAAATAACAGCAGAAAGACAATAGGAAAAGAGAAGGAAGGAAGGAAAGAGGGAAGAAAAAGAAGGAAGGAGGAGAATAAATAGTCACCAGCTACTTTCTCCATAAGAACCTGTACCAAATTTTCCCTTAATAAGAACATTTTCCACTCTACAAGATGATCTTGAAAGAATGAAAAAATGTTTGGAAAAGTAAAGGAACTAAACACAAGTCCTAACACGATCTGTCACGTTATGATGGAATCATAGCGTTTTAGGGCTTGAAGGGACCCTAGAGGTGGTCTGCTCCAACCTCATGCCCATGGGTGGGAATCATTTTACAATAATAATAGCCAAAAGTTAAGTAGATGTCAAAGATTTAGAAAGCACTTTAGATAGATGGTCTTATTTCATCTTCAGAATAATCCCCATGAGGCAAGCAGACAAATATTATTATCCTCATTTTACAGATGAGGAAATTGAGGACAGGGAATTGAATTGATTTACCCAAGGTCAAACAGATGCTAAGTGCCTGAGCTGGGACTTGTACCCAGGTCTTCTGGTTATTTTCCCTATCCCAGAGTACTTCTTTTAGGATGATTTGATCTTTAAAACTTGTCTCTAATTGTTCAAAGAGTTTTCTCCCCCATTAAAGGAATGTTAGGCATCCCTGAGCACTTGGATTGGGGTTATTTTGATGCTGAGAGTTTTCCTGAGATCACAGTGATAGAGGCACGGACTAACTACTAGGACTTTGTGTCACTCAGGATATTAACTAATTGCTAAATATCGAACTTTATTTATGTGCATATTTGTAATACGAAGCATAGTCATACCTTGGAGAAGCAGGGTGACACGATGCTTAGACAGCTGACAGAAGAGTCATGCAGTTCCGGGTTCACACTGAACAAATCATTTAACCTCTCTGAGCTCTAGGAAGGTCTTAAAGGTTCCCAGCACTAGAGAAGGTGCTGGTCTTTATTGGGAGAGGAAGTTCTTGTCTGGAAACTTCTCACACAACTGCAATCCAAAAACGATATGTAAGATACATGCACACACACATATCTATCTATCTGTCTGTCTATCTATCGATAAACACATAATATATATATACATATACATGTCAGTGTCTCTATATATGTAATATATATTATATATTGCACATATATAACATGTATTGTATATATATTATGTATGTAATATAATATTATATAAAATACAAATGCAAAATGAAAAATATTTTGCTTGCTTCTCACAACATTCAGTCCTATGATTTGTTTTTTCCTCTTTCCCCTGACCACACATTCTGCCTAATTGGTCTGCTCAGTTTCTCCTGCCCTATTCCCTCATCTAGGCTACATTATGAGGGACCGATGTAGTACAGTAGATAGAATGCTGGGCCTGGAGTCAGAAAGGCTCATCTTCCTGAGTTCAAATGTAACCTCAGGCACTTCTTAGCTAGGTGAACCTAGGCAAGTCACCTAGCTCTGTTTCAGTTTCCTCATCTATAAAATGAGCTGGAGAAGGAAATGGCAAACCGCTCCAATATCTTTGCCAATGAAACCCCAAATGGGGTCATAAAGACTTGGACAAAACTGAATGACAACAAGGATGTATTGTTGTGTGATCATGGGCAAGTCACTTAACCTCTCTGAGAATCATTTTCCTTATATGTCAAATGAGATAGCCATACCACTATTACCTATCTTACAAGTTCTTTGTAAGGTTTAAAGATTATAATGCATATAAAGTGCTCTGAAACTTTAAACACTATATAAATGCCATTTATTACAGCCACTCTTGTTATTACCTCATTCTTATTTTTGGATGGAATTCAAATAAGAATTATGCTTGGATTAATTCCTATCCTGCTACTATTCTTTCATGAACTATTACACAAGTGGATAAAATACTTGCTTTTTATAATTGGATAAAAGGATTAGGATGTAAGGGATCCTCTGATATATCTTCTCCAGGCTCACTGAAAACATCTTTGGAAAAACTCCAGTCATAAATAGGTTGACAAGAACGTCATTCTGTTCCCATATGATGTCTGTTTTCTGAAAGATTTCAAAAAAAACTCTTGTTGCTTGCAGATCATGAATATTCAGTTTCACAGCATCTATTAAGACATTGTTCTTATGTTTTTATGGATCAATGTCATTTAAGTGATTTGTAGGCAAGTTTTATCTGTGATGCTGCCCCTGATGATGATGATGATGATGACATACCCAAGAATACTATACAGTCATTCATGGAACTTTTTAAAGTTGTCTCAAGGACAGTGGTTTAAAAACCATTGATCTAGTCTGTATGCAACTGACAATATCAGCTTTTTTCTTTTAGACTCCACTAAGCTAGAGAATTTCAGTCTGTCTTCAATGTTAACCAAAGGACTAAACTCACAAGTACTAGTTTGAATGCACTTTTATTGTAGAAGTCACATCCTCCCCGCTAGAGCAGATTGATTTTGAAGACCTGAATCTCATATTGAAAGGTCATTAATTTTACATTTTTGCCCTATGAAAGCACCCTTGACACAGCCTCTTTATAAACACACTCAGTATTGGAAAGCTTACTACTTCATTAGTTACCCCCATGATTATTTTGGAAATCTCTGACTGGTTGAAATATTTTATAAAATTTCAAAAAGAAAAAGCATAAGAAACCAGTTACACCAAATACTCATCCATTCAATAAGCATTTTTTAAGTCTCTGCTCTAAGAAAAACATACTAGGTGTTGGGTGGCAATACAAAAAAAAATGAACAGGGCTTTTGCATCATTCCATAACATCAGAGCCATTTGCCTCATCAAGATACCAATAAAATACAAGTTTGTGCTGACATTAATGGTTATGCAATGACAGTAACAGGATCGCAGGTTAATATGTAAGAATAATGGGGCCATGTGGCCCCAGAAACAATCATAAAGCACACATAAATGTAACCAGGAAAGAGAACTTCCAGCTGGGTATTCCCATATGGGTCAATGTCCTGCTGTATTTATGGTCAGAGCTGACTTGTAGATAAGCCTACAAAACATTCACTTAAAATATATGGATATTTTCTCACACAATATCACAGTACCAAACTTCCCAATTCCTTCAGTTCATCCTCTTCCCTTCCCTTCTTTTCCTTCCTACATTCTTTCCCTCTTCAATTCTTTCTCCATGCCTCTGTCAAAGAAATATTCTGAAAGCACCACTCTAACCATGTAACTCCTCTGCTCAAAAGTCTTCAGTGGCTTCCCATTGCCTCTAGGACAAAATATAAACACCACTGCATGGTAAAGGGGCGGGGAGGAGACAGAAAAAATTAAACATACAAACCAAAGCTTTTTTTATTTCACATTTAGAGCCTTTTTCAACCTTGCCCCTTTCTAAACGATTTACGTAGTGCTTTGTGGTTGCTTTTTGTTTTTTATTCTTGAAGAGGGCCATGACATCAGGGAGGTGATACCACGACATACAAGGGAGTTGGATTTAAGTGAGGGAGGCTATGAAAAGTCACCAGCCTCACTTTCTCCCCCTGAGCCATCTGGGTTGTTTCTCTGCTGTTCTTATACACAAAATTCTATCTTTCATCTCTATGCCTTTGCACTGACTATACTCTACCTATAATGCACCCCTTTTGGCCACCATCCCTTCCATTCTGCAGTTCTCTTCAAAATTTAGCTCAAATGTCATCTCTTATATAAGGCCTTTCCTGACTCCAATCCCATATTCTAGGGCTTTGCAGCCACCAGGTTATTTAGTGTTTGCTCAAATGTTTCTATGTGTGTCTGTGCATGTGTGTGTATTTCCCCTGATTCGACATAGATTCCTTAGAGTAGGAACATTTTATGGTTTTACCTTTGTGTTCCAAGTACCTAACACAATTCTTGGAACACAGTAAGTGCTTAATAAATGCTTTTTGATGGTCATAAATTCAAAATACTCTTATTAATTAGCATTAGTATTTTAATATTAATAACAGTAATATGAATTAAAATAATAAAAATATTTCTCATCTTCAGCTATTATGTCTAGATAAAGGAGGGTAGGATGCTGCAATGATCTCTTCCTAATAAAAGGAAGAATCCTCATTTCAGTCATTTTTCAGTCATGTTAGACAGTTTTCAGTCAGACAGTTCAGTCTGTAACCCCATTTGGGGTTTTCTTGAAAAAGATATTGGAGTAGTTTAAAATTTCCTTCTCTAGTTCATTTTACAGATGAGGAAACTGAGGTAATCAGGGTTAAGTGACTTGCCCATGGTCACGCAGCTAGTTAAGTGTCTGAGGTCAAATAAGAAAATGGATCTTCCTGACTTTAGATCTGACACTTTATCTACTGTGCCACTTAGGTGCCCAAAGAAATCTTCCTAATCACCCTGTCAAAATAACAGCAGAAGTAAAGGCTGGAAGCCCCTTTCTCACTAGATGGGAGTGTTACTATCCATTCATTACCAGTTCTTCAGAAATCTTGTCCCTACCCTTCTACTAGAATGAAGACACATGAGTTCCCAGATCCAGGTTTATACCTTCCTGCCCCCAATGCTTAATCTTGTTTGACCTGGATAAAAACCCTATAAGAACTCAAGAGACTTCATTGGTTTGGGGTACTCCATTCCATCTGGGACCCTATCAGGGTGACCAAATCCACAGGACCTGACCTGATCCTACCATCCTTCCTGACTGCCTTTTGTATTTTAAGTTATCTATTAATAAAGTTACTGTGCTTTGACCATCTTGTCATATGCTTGATGTTCTTTGTAATGGACTACTGGTATCTTGAACCTTAAAAAACCCCTATCAAGGCATAGATCTATCATGAGACAGAAATTTGGGATAGAATTAGAAAAAAGCAGAAGGAAAAACCTCTCCAAACTCAATTACCAAACTTCAAACAAAGAGAGCAATTACTCAAGTAATGGTATATGTTCCATGTATATTTCAGTTATTTGAAATCAATTCCCTTTGCCTATCAAGATCTGTTTGTTCCTGCAGATGAATAACCATCAAACCACTGAGCTTGAACTGACTTGTGATTAATGTGAATGCTGTTAATTGTATCACTGGGTTTTATGCATTGGGCTGTATCCTTGATTTTCTCCTTTAAGTTTCCCCTGTTTAATTGTTGGTCATAAAACATAACCTTCTTTCAGATATCTACTGAGTCTTGGAGCAGGTACCCCAACCTGAAAAGTATATGAGTCAGTTTGGACATCTCAGATGGTAAAGGGGACTTAAGGGAACCCAGGTTCCAAGATGAATGACTGTTTGGCTTCCATATTCCCTAACCATTGTGGTTTCCGCCCCTCAGGCAGATGTTTTCTTATGTTTAAGGCAATCTGTTATCATTAAATATTCACATAGCATGTAGAAGGACAAAGGGCTTAATCACTCATTTTCGACAGTCATCAGCTGATAGCATTAATTAATCCTAGTTCAGCTGAGCAAGGATGATGATGATGGTGGTGGTGGTGATGATGATGACGGTGATGATGATGATGATGGTGATGATGATGATGATGGTGGTGGTGATGATGATGTAATGGCAATCAGAGTCATCATAACTCCCATTTACTAAGCATTCTAATGCTTACAAGTGCTTTTCCCATCCTGTGCAGTCGTTTGTGCAAATATGATTGTTCACATTTTGCAAATGTGAAAGCTGAAGATCCAAGAGGTAGGCGTTTATTTTGGATCGTATAGTTAATGTGTCTGAAGTAGGGTTTGAACCCAGTTCTCTACTGTCATCAGCTCTGTTCTCTTTCTACATTTCACGAATTCAGGGATAATGATGAAAATGCCATCAGTGACCATGACAGCTTAATGCAGCTACTGGGAAGAGTTTTCCCTCCCAGGCATGTGAATGTGACTGAATAGATCAGTCAGTCAGTAAACATTGATGAAGTGCCTATTATGTTCCAGGCACTGTGTCAATCACTGGGAATTTTTTGAAAGGAGTCCCTGTCCTCAAGGAACTCACAACCTAACGGGAGAAACAATAAGCAAACAAACATGTACAAGTAAGCTATATACAGGATAAAAAGGAAATACGTAAGAGAAGGAAGGCAGTAAAATTAAGAGGAGCTGGGGAGGGTCTCCTTTAGACGAAAGACTGAAAGGAATCCAAGGAAGTCAGTAATGAGTAGGGGAAACATTCTAGGAAGGGGAAGTAAATTGATAGAGGACTGAAAAGCGGGAGGGTGACTAGGTTATGAAGGGTTTTGAATGACAAATGCAAAATTTTGTATTTGGTCCTCTAGAATATAAGGAGCCACAGAGCTTATTGTGTCAGAGAGTGATGTGGTTGGACTTGGTTACAAGAAAGTCATGTTAGTGACTAAATGGAGTTTTGATCAGAATAGGGAGAGAGGTGAGGCAGGCAGACCCACCAGCAGGCTATTGCAATAAAGCAGCCACGAGGGGGTGAGGGCCTGCATTAGGTGGCAATGTCAGAGAAGAGAAAGGGACATATCCGAGAGATGTTTCAAAGGGGAAATTGTGCCTTGGAAATAGATGGTATTTGAGGGGATGAGAGATAGTGAGGAATTGAGGATGACATATAGGTTGCAAATCTGAGAGACTAGGAGGATGGTACCTCCTTCTTCAGTAATGGGGAAGTTAGGAAGGAGGGCACAGCTTAAGGGCAAAGATGAGTGCAGTTTGGGACATATTGAGTTTGACATGTCTTCTGGACATCCAGCTGCCAAAAGACAGTTGGAGATAGTAGACCAGAGATCATCAGAAAGTTTGGGACAGGATAGGGAGGTTTTGAGCATGATCAGCATAGGGATGGTAACTGAATCCATGGGAGCTGATGAAACCACCAAGTGAAATAGTATATAGAGAGAAGAGGACCCAGAACAGAATCCTGGGGGACAGCCATGATTAAAGCACATGTTCTGGTTAAGGATCCAGTAAAGGTGACTGAGAAGGAGTTGTCAGACAGGTAGGAGGAGAACCAGGAGAGAATAGTATCCTGAAAACCTAGAGAGACTACATTTGTTTTATTTGTACAAAACTTTTAAATTTAATGTAATTAATCAAAGTTATACATTTTGCACCTCATTCTGCTCTCTATCTATTGTTTATTCAAAGAACTAATAAATAGAAGTATATATAGAATGATATATACACACACATACATACATACATATTTGTGTCTAATGATAGCCATCTCTTGGGGGGAGGGAGGGAAGAAAAAAGGGGGAAAAAGAACCTTGCATGATAACTTCATATATTTTATTTTATAAATATATTATTTTATAAATATATAAATATATATTTTATTTAAAAGGAATACCAAGTTTCACATAATAGATTTGCAGTTTTATGTGCAGTTATTTTTTTTATTATACTATGTTATGGAAATGCTTATTTTATTCCATAAATTAAAAATAAAATAAATAAATTTTAAAACCTAGAGAGAAGAGATTATCAAGGAGGAGAGAATGATCTTTAGATTGCAAAGAGGTTAAGGAGAATCAGGACAGAGAAAAGGTCATTACACTCGGTAATTAAACCAATCCTGGCAACTTTGGAGAGAGCAATTTTGGTAGAATGATGAGGTCAGAAGCTGGATTGTAAGGGGTTAAGAACAGAGTGAGGGAAGAGAAAATGGAGGTACTTACAGAAGATGGTCTTTTCAAGTTTAGGCAAAGGACAGAAGAGATACAGACCAACAGACAGTGAGGATGAAAAGATTAAGTTAAGTGGGAAGAGAGGTTGGGCTATATGATCTCTAAGGTCCCTTTGAGTTCTGGAGAAACGTCTCATCATATACTCATTTACTCATGTAGGGCTCTAGCTGCAGGGAGAAACTTTGGACTTCCCAGAAGATTCATTAAGGAAATATGTCTGGAGGAGGGAGAGAAGGAGGAGGAGGAATAGAGGAGGAGAAAGAGGAGAAAAAAGAGGAGGAGGAGGAGAAAGAGAAGGAGAAGAAGAAGAAAAAGAAGAAGAAGAAGAAGAAGAAGAAGAAGAAGAGGGAGGAGGAGGAGGAGGAGAAGGAGGAGGAGGAGGAGAAGAAGAAGAAGAAGAAGAAGAAGAAGAAGAAGAAGAAGAAGAAGAAGAAGGAGGAGGAGGACGAGGAGGAGGAGGAGGAGGAGGAGGAGGAGGAGGAGGAGGAGGAGGAGGAGGAGAAGGAGCAGGGGAGGAAGAGAAGAAGAAGAAGTGTGCTGCACACAACTGTTATCGATAAAGAAGCAGTGGACATCCACCAGTCACTGCATTTCAGGCAACACGAATTATTCTTGCAATCACTTTTCCCACTTAAAGAACTCCTTCAGTATACTGAGAGTCTGTATTGTCTTTCTGAGTCTTATGGGGAACCTGGCCTATGCTTCCATGGTGGAGTTATTCTCCTGCCTAAAGGGAATGAGGGAGGGGAGGGGAGTGTGCGTACTACTTGCTTGTAACCTGAATACACTGCTGATAGTGCCAAGCAGTTCAACAATATGGGCAGAGCTGATCTAAGTATCCTATCTCTAACCGGTTCTATTTGCTGATAAAAATCGTCACTCCTCAAGTGGATTTGATTTTCTTTTTTTTCTTTTTTTGGCAAATGACCAAAAGTCATTCAGGAAAAAGTCTGACAAATAAAGTGCATGAGCAAGTTGAGTAACGGTGTTGGAAGTAAAAATACTCTATGACTACCAATGAATGAGACTGATTTTTTAAAATGTGCTTCATAAACTGGCTAGGCGTGCAGTTCCAAATGAGTTCAGGAAATGTTTTAAGCAACAGCAGGATCTTTGGAATAACTGTGTACCCCTTGAGACTAACAGCTTTGAAAGCAAAGTGCATTTACATTTACGAGATCTGGCTCTGCTATTTATTACCTGGGTGATTTTAGTCAAGTTGTGAATCTCTCTGGAACTCAGCTTTCTCATTGATTGAATGAGAGTTTTGATAATATGATCTCTGAAGTCTTTTTCACTTATGAACTTATGATTCTATCCTATGATCCTGTGATATGTTTATTTGTTTATTTTTAATTAGTAGCATAATCTTACATGTAGTTGAGGTTACGGAGGCTGATAGACTAGTTAATAGTGTCAGGCAGTAACATGCTTGGAGGTATGTTAGATTGGGAATCACAAAGCATACCCATTTCAGTCCTACATGACTACTGAAGACCAGGGCTTCTTGCCTCCTGGCCAACTGGACCAACCCAGGATCAGCCCAGGACCAGAAACTCAGATTTCCTCTCTCTACTAAATGATGAAAATAAAATCAACCTCTGAACTGGGAACGAGAGCAGAGAGTCACTGCTCATCTGAGAGACTAATTAAGCAAGTCTTAACTCTTAGTAATTCGTGAGGACTCAGGTACCAGACCTTTTACCATCCAGTCACCTAGATTCAGCCCAGAACAAGAACATTGCTCCACCTTCCCCTGCTGTAGGGTGAAACACCCAATGAATATCCTACCTGAGATCTTGGTCTGAGCTGCCAGGGCTTACTGAGAAGGGTACACCGACTGTCTGTCCTATGGCTAGCAAACTCTCCTTGCTGAATCACCCTGACTCAAAATCAAAGGCTGCTTAAGCAAAAGATCCCATTCATTGTTAGTACTCTTTGCTCTTTCATCTCCATCTTTCTTAGCCCCATACCACTGGAGTCCCTATTCTGATCTCAATTGCATTGTCATGACACCTTCTGGAAAACTCATTCTGTTGTTAGCAAACTGACCTTCGTATAACACCATTTTCTCTCATACTCCTTCAGTCTTCTTCAACTCATGGAAATAAGACTTTTCTCCAAAGACTGAGTATGTCCTTGGCAGTCCTTAATAGCACTGAGCTAACCTCTCATTCTTCCTGATATGCTGATATACAGGAGGAGGAAAAGCTACTCTTTGATCCTTATGGCCCCCTATGGCTTCTTTACATAGCCATGACTTGGTGAACTCTTCTATGAGGCTCATTCTATCCATTTTTATCACCCTGCCTATCCTGATTCTGATTACTGTTATCTATACTTGTCATTCATTTTTCTTTCTTTTTCTTGGATATCAGTGACTGTCTAAGAGTCTTATTCTCTATTGTGCCTTCACACTTGGGAGTCTCAATATACATGTTCATGTTTCCTCAACGATTCTCTCCCTTAGTTCCTTAGTATCTTCAGTTCCTATGATATATATATATATATCTCAGCCACACAGGATTGATTATACTCTTGATCTTACCACCACTCACAGATGTTCTGTTCCCATAATCCAGAACTCTGAAATTCCTTTTGTAGATCATAAGTTCTTAGCCTTTCAACTATTCCTCACTTTTTCCTGTATCTATTATCTTCATTGTGATCACTGAGTATTTGGTCACTCCCTACTTTCCCAGCCTTGCTTTCCTCTACTGAAAATCTTGATCCCATTGTTAAGGAGGAAGCCAATCTTTCTCAAGTCAGCCCATCCTATTTTTGTACATCCATCCCCAACTGTAAAGTAGCTTCTCCTGATATCAAGTCTCAACTGACCTCCTCAATTTCCATGCATTGCTCTGACCACGGCCTTGTAATGTTAATGGAATGGGAAGATCTTTCCCATCCACTAATAGGCCTATGTAACCTGCTTTGCACTTGGGTCCAGATGATGACTGTAATGGAGGCTGAGTCACATGGACCCCATGGTGGGAGGAGCTTGTCAAACAGGTGGGGCAAGAAGTGAGAGTGAGGCAGAGTCAGGAGAGTATGAGGCAGAGCTGAGGCAGAGCAGCTAGTATGAGTTAGAGAGGGAGAATTTACCTAGGGGAACTTGTTTGTGGGGAGGCCTAAAGGAGGGAAGACTTGGGGATGGCTGTGCTCCCTGGATTGGTGATATGTATAAACTTCTTTGCTACCATAGTGGAATTGGCTTTCTAGTATATGAATAAATATCTTGGTTTCTTCTTTGAAGAAGGGAATTTGTTGTATTTTGCAATTCAACCCTAGAAATATGTCTGCATGTTCATAGCAGCTGCTGTGGGTATCACATTGGTGATATAGCCCTCTGGAGCAAAACAGCTCAACCCCTCCCCCAAGTAACAATCCTTCATATTGAAAATAGTTTTTATCCTCCCACCCTCACTCACAAAGTACTTTCCTCTTCAGGTTAAACATGCCCATTTCTTTTTGAACTGATCTATTGGAGTGCTGATTTTGGGGAAATGATGATAGTTCAGTTGGGCCTGAACATAGAGGGTATGAAGTGAGATAATGTGAAATAAAGCTAGAACTGGGAATCAGAATTTGGAAGGATTTGAATGCTGCTCTGAGGAGTCTGTATATTATTCAGGAGGCAATAAGGAGCTAATGAAAACTTTTAAGCAAGATATTAACATGGTCACAACTGTGCCATACAATTTATTTGGGCAACTTTTTTCCCATTTAGTAATAACTCACTTCATTGGGATATAAATAGTGGTATTTTTTGAGTATAGAATAGGAAATGGTTAGATAACTAAAATATGCTTGCACTGAAGGATAGTAAGGAGTCATGCCCATAGTTCATAGTTGTGGAAGAATACAAGTTGAGCCTCAGCTCTTATCACTATTTCCAGAGGTTCTTTTCAAAGAGATATTCCCGTCATGCCAGAATTTGGGTGGGAGGGCATTCATTTTGTAAAGATTTTTTTATATGATTACCTAGGCTTTTATGGATTTTACCTGTTAATTCATGTTGAGTTTCAATGAATTACATAAATGGGGTCATTTTTGTCAGTTGGCATCTTGTACAATTCCATTAAGAACCAATTGACATTTTTTCCCCAAGTGTGTAGAACACTATGTTGCGTTGAGGACATTTTTTCCAGTCATCAATGACTAGTTTATTGATCTCCTGAAGGAAAATCTAGCCTCTTTTTTGGTTTTGAACTCTTCGATGCATCTTAGCTTGTTACCTTTCTTCATAGGATTGGGTACAATTGGCAATGTAGTCTAATGCCACATCATTCTGTTCAGAGTAGTAAGACATGGACAAGTAGACATAGGAGCTATGAAGTTTCTGGTCAGTGAACTGATTGATGGCAACCTCTGAGTCCTGGTGGCAGTTCTGCAGGGAGGAATGAGGTCATCATGCTAGCCAGAAGACCCATGGTGATTGTTGTTTCTCCTCCTTTGCTCTTAAAGAGAACCAATGACATTACTAGGGTGATGTCTTGACTTGCTCATGAATTGAATTTAAATGAGGCAGTGTTGTGCAAAGTCATCAGTCTCATTCTTTCCTTTAGAGTCATTGAAATCCAATGGCAAGACAGAAGTCAAGATGACTGGCAATGGCCTGGGATGCATTGGGTGACATTGGCCTTTCTAAATTAAGATCTTTCCAAGTCTCAGTGGTGAGGGTGTGGCCAAGGAGGCTATGGCTGTGGTTATGGCTAGGAGAGGCTAAAGTAGATAGCTGCTGGTCCAACTGTAGGAAGGATGGTGGAGTGTTGGTTAGTGAAAGTGAAGGTGGAAAAGTAGCTAAGGACAACTTTAGCTGAGAAAAGAGTAGCAGGTTCTATTCAAATACTACTGAAACAGGAAACCTTAATGACTGTCCTTCCCTGTGTTTCTAGTCTATTTTGGCAAATTTGTGAAGTATGGATACATTGAAGAAGAGTAAAACTGGAGGCAGAGAGGCCATTTAGAATATCACAACAGTTCAAATGAAGGGTAAAGAGAGTCTGAACTAGGGTATCAGTCATGTGAGTGGAGACTATAGGATGTGAACGATGTTAAGAAGGATCAACAAGACTTGGTCACTGATTGGATATGGAAGGTGAGGAAGGGGGAAAACACACATATGATGCTAAGGATGTGAACCAGAGTGGCTTGAAGGATGGTAGTGTTCTAGAAATGACAAAGAGAGGTGATTTTGGGGGGGGGGGAACATGATGGTGAGTGTTGTATTAGACATGTTAAATTTGAGATACCCTTGGAACAATCCATGGGTGAAGTCCAGCATGCAAGTGGTGATACAGGACAAACTCAGAGAAAAGATGAGAACTGGCTATGTGGATTTGAGAGTTTTATATATATATATATATATATATATATATATATATATATATATATATATATGTATATATGGATGGATAGATAGATAGATAGATAGATAGATAGAGAGAGAGAGAGAGAGAGAGAGAGAGAGAGAGAGATAGATAAAGATATGATCACTGAATCCATGGAAGCTGATGAGATTACCAAAAAAGAATATTGGGAGAGAAGAGCAAAGGGCCCAGTTAGTGTCTTAAGGAATGTCTATACTTATATGGTGGGATATAGATGATGAGTCAGAAATTAAAAAACAAAAACAAAAAGCAGTGTCATGAAAGCTAAAGGAGGAGAGGGTTTCCAATGGGAAAAAAGTGGTCAACAAATCAAAAGCTGTAGCTATTGAATTTAGCAAGTAAAAGATTGTTGGCAACATTTGAGAGAATAGTTAATAAACTAATGGGATCAGAAACCTTGTCGTAAAGGGATGAGGACTGAGTGTAATCTGACAAAGTGGAGACATTTAAAAGACTACTATTGTTATTTCAGGTCCACTAAACTTGGCAAAGAGAGGGAAGCATAGTTTCAGGTCTATATCATTGGCTTGGTAGGCTACCTTTGAGTGTGGTCCACTTGCTAATGACCCCTTTAAAATATTCTCTTCTTATAACTGGAAACATGCATTTGTTAAGTGTTAACTATGGGTTAAGATCTATGGATATAAATAAAATAAAAAAGAAAACAGTTGCTGCATTCCAGGAGCTTGCATTCTTATGGGGGGAGATAATACACACACACACACACACACACACACACACACACACACACACACACAAACTGAAAATAGGGAGAAGGTGAGTGAAGAGTGAAGGTTAAGGCATCCAAGTCCAGTGAGTCAGAAAGAGAATATGAAGGAAAATGATGGATGGCCAGTCTAGGCCCCTCCCTAAAATGGAGGACCTGAGAAGAACTCACCAATGAGAGAAAAGGATTAGGCTGGCAAAGGGATGTTCCAAGGTGAGAAAGCAGTTGAGGTTTGCACTAGGAATCTTTTCTCTGCTTTCTGGGCTCTCATGTTCAAGGCTGCCCCCAATATATTCATCAGCTATTGTCTTGGTTAGTATTTGCAGGGGTGGGGGATAGAGAAGAAGGGATACATAGAGATCTCCCTAGAAGAGGCAAACCATCCAGCAACACTAAAGTCAATAGACTCTCATTGATTGGCCAACTATAGGTCCCAGGTCAAACCCACCTTGGTCATTGTTTGGGACCTGATTGGCTCAAAGTGAATGTAAATAGCAGTTGTTTCTGTTTTGGCCAGAAACCCTGAGGGTCTTTTTTTATTTTTTGGATGAGGTAAAGAGGCCATTCTCTTCTTCATTTCTTACCTGGCCTAATCACTGAATGGTCACTTCCTCAGTCAAACTGAGACGTATTAAAGACCTTAGCTTAAAAAAGGCCAAAGTCTCTCACTGCATCCAGGGCCATCTCCAGTCATCTTGATCTACATCTCACCACTGGACCCAGATGGCCCTAGAGGAGAAAGTGAGGCTGGTGATTTTGCACAGCCTGCCTCACTTGAATCCAATTCACTTGCGTCTCATGGTATCAACTCCCTGATGTCATGTGCTGTTTACCTTACTTCATCCAAGGCATAGAGTTTAGACACTAGGAAGGATGGAGGAAGAGGGTGCCAGAATGTAGCTGAGATAAGTCACTCAGAGAGATAAGGATCCTATAGAATCATAGATTCAGAGCTGAAAGTCACCTTAAGGGCTAAGTCCAAATCTCTTACTTTATAGATAGGAAACTAAAGCACTGAGAGGTTAGATGACTTGCTTCAGTTTCTATAACTATTAAATATCTGGGAAAGGATATGAACCCAGTTTTTCCTGACCCCAAGTCTAATGCTTTATCTATTATACCAAACTCTCTCTCAATTAATCTTTGGAAGGGGTGGGGTACAGAGCTGATGTAACTATCTGTTGATTCAGAAGGATGAGTAAGGGGATCAATGATCCCCTCCTGTTCTGTCACCTAGGTTTTTCCAGGCTCTCTATCACTCCTACAGATCTCCAGTGTAGGAGACTTAGGTTGTCCCATACCATAGGATTTTAGTAATGCTAAAGAGAGACTGGTGTTTTGTAGGGAAGGGAGTGGTGTTGCTCGAATCTAGTAGGATCATAGGCTAAAAGCTGGAAAGAATCCTAGCTATTACCTAGTTCAGCCATATAATTTTCCTGAAGGGGTAACATGAATGAAGAAATGATATGAGTTGTCCAAGTGATCCATTCCTTACCCCTAACATCACATCTATGGGGTCATCAATTATCAAGTTCATGAGGTGGAAGTTTACTGCAAGGAAAATTCCTTATATGAGAGAGAAGGTTCTAGAGCAGGGTGGGGTACCAATTAAGAGAAGGAGCTATCCTTCTGTCAGAAATGCCAGGCTCTGAAAACCAGTCATTCTGAACTACCACAGTTACATGGAAACTATTTTCCTCGAATGAGTTTCCATTTTTTTTTTTCTGAGATATATCTCACTTCATTATATGTTGTTCTATTTCCAATTTGCCTAAGACCTTTTTTATCTGCCTGTTCCTTTCCTGCTTCTCACTCCATTTCTCAGTTTAGTGTTGCCATAAATTCTGAGTCATCAGAAAGCTTTTAAATACAGGATTTGATCTCTTCCATTATGAATCAGAGGACACAAGGGAAAGGTGGAGATGAGCAAATAGGCACAGCTAAGAGGAAGAAATTACCCCAGGCCTCTTGATTTACCTAAGAGATAAAGCATCAATCACTACTTGACAAGCATTTATTAAGTGCTTACTGTGTACCAGGCATGAGGGAACAGAGATAGAAAATGAAACAGCCCCTGTCCTCAGAGAGCTTACATTTCATCAGGGGAGGAGAGGGAAGAGTACAAGAAGCATATTATTCTGAACAAATCTAGCAGTAAAGGGTCAACCTGATGAAAGCTGCCTTTTCTCTAGTCCAACAACTTCCATGTTTGTCTGACAGACATTGTCATTGATCACTTCCCTTTCCAAGAGGCTAGAAAGGCCTTCCTAGCATACTTTTACAAGTTATATATACAGCTACACTGGGGACGAAAAAGCTACATATCTAGACAAATCAGCAGGATACAGATTCTACTTCCATCTCTGAGAGCAGGATTCCCTCTGGCACAATACTCTCTTGCTTTGGATGCCCCGATTTCTCTGAAGAATAGAAGTTATTGTCCCCAGCCATGAGTGATCTCATAAGGAATGAGATCAATGAAGTTCAAAGACTCAAATTAGTCAATCACTAGCACAGTGAATTTCTTAGAGTCCACTCTAACAACAGAAGGAATTGTGACCTTACAGATTTCTGGTCTCAGCTATCTTATTCGGGTTGAACTTTCTGTCTGAAAAATCTACAAAGGCAAATTCATTGTACACATTGTAACCATAAGAAAAGTGAGTGTCAGAGAGGGAGTCTGAGGTCTTTTTTGAGGGTGGAAAGTGGGGTCCAAAGAGCATCAATTTCATCTTAGAACTGAAAGGGATCTTAGAGGCTATCTCCTCATTTTACAGATGAAGAAACTGAGGCCTGGAGAAATGGTGAATTGCTTAAGGTCACACAGGGAATTGGAGGTGGGATTTGAACTCAGAGCTTCTTAGCATAAAGTCAGTAATCTTTCCACATGATGGTATTATGATCCTGCCCCAGATGTGGATCCAGTCCATATCTGAGAAACCTGATTTGGGAGAACAGTCCTAATCCTAACCTGAGACATAGGGTGATCCTTTGTTAGTCATATGAAACCTCCTTGAAATGGAATACACTCACCCCATCTATATAATAGGCACATTTCTCCCAATACTACCACTCATCGTATGTCTGTGAGGACCCATAAGGAGCTCCATTACCCACTTAAATGAATTATGCAAGGGGAACACAGATGAAGCAACGAGTTGGTGTCTTGGCGAGTCAGCTACTATGAGTGGATAGGTTATCTGTGGGGAGAATATAATTAATTAGTTTCATTATCAATGATCTAGGCAGTTTTTAAAATAGGTTTCTATATTCCAGTTATATAGGTAGCCCTGATTTAACAATACCCAACTTGTGAATAACCTGCATTTATCAATGGTTGACTTTTTTGACACATACTTTATAATTGAACCCCATTCTTGGGGTCCCTTCTGTCCTGAAGCCTCCATCCTTCCTCCCACAGCTTCTTACTGGGGCTGTTGCCATGAGAGCTACCCATACTCTAAACCTGGGGTCAGGGCAAATGTGTTCTTAGTAAGTTCTTTATTTTTTGTATATCATGTATTACCCTTACCTCTCAATGTGTTGCATCTTCCTCTCAGAACTAGATAAATCTAACCAAAAATTAAATAAGAAAGAAGTCTAGAAAGTTAATAGAATATGCTAGATATGATAGCTATCTGGAGAGAATTAAACGGAAATATCAAGAAATCCACCTTTTTCTCAGTGGTACATGGTACTTTTACAAAGACAGAATCTAAGTTTCTTGAAGGTAAGGGTTTTCACATTTTGTTTTTGTTTTTGTATACCAAGAACTCAGCACAGGGTCTGCATAATAATCACAATTTTTCTAGTACTTATATAGGTTATAAATCATACATATAACATCATATATTTACATGCAAAGGGCCATATAAATATTAATTTATTTTATCCTCACAACAAGTCTGGGAGGTAGATTCTATTGTTCTTCCTGTTTTACAGATGAGGAAAATAAGACAGATTGAGGTTAACTAATTTGCCTAGAATCATACAGCTATGAAATATCTGAGTCAGGATTTGAGTCCAGGTTTTCTACCTCTAGGCCCAGCACTCTGTCTACTGCCTAGCTGCCTTAGTAGGTACTTAATAAATGATTATTGATGGATTTATTGATCTGATCTTGTTTTTCTCTAGAAATAAATTACGTAAGTGGAAGTTAGTCCTACATTGTACATCGTAGCTTAAACACACTTTTGTAGACTAACCTAAAAGAAACATGGAATAATGCTGGGTTTGGAATCAATGGACTTGAGGTTGCGTCTCTTATTATGTGACCCTGGGCAAGTCAATTAACCTCTCTGGGTCTTATTTTGTCATCTGTGAAATAAGGGGTTCTTACTAGTGGAGTTCTAAGATTATCACCAAACTCTAAATCTATGTTCTTAATCTCTTTTGCATTATTTTCATTATGAGAAAATACATTCTGAATTACTAACAAATTTTGAGATTCACAAAACAATTCCCTATCATGTTTTCTGCATTCTGACTAATTTATCAGATTAGTTAATTAATCAGCGTTCTGAGTAATAGCAGGGGTTGGACTAGATAATTTATAATGTCCTTTCCAGGTCTAAGAATGAGAGATTACTTATGATCACATTAGTAGGTATAGTGATACTGGAATTGGGATATATAATGTAGATGATTTACATTCTATCATATTTTAGAGCCTTGCTCATTTCTAAGTCATGACCTTCCTAAAAACTCCCCCCCTTCCCATTTCTTCTCTTCCCTGTTTTATCTATTTGGACTATATTTCCATTTAATTAGAAGTGCACACAAAAATGAAGAGGACTGAGGGCATGTCATGTATTGAACTGAATTATTCTGATTTTTGTGGTGATAAGAACAATGTAGTTCTCTGTGTTTTGGTCATCCCTTTTTTGGGGCAAGGATTTTATTTCTTAGAGCACATCAAGTGATGATACTACCCAACCACAGATCAAGAAGCTATAACATACACAGTGGCCACGCACTAGTAAAACAGTCTTGGCAGACAGGGTGAACCAGGCTGAGAGTAACCAACAGACCCTAAACGCATCAGTGAGATAGAGGAATGTCTACCCCGAGTATGTGAAAACTTTCCCTGATGGAATGGACAGACAGGAACAATTTCTTCCAACCACAATGAAGATAGCTGAAACAGGCACCATGGAATGCTAAGAGGTTGGTCAGACATCAAAGATGCCAAGGTCATCCACTACATCCCAAGTCATCACCAGTCATCCTGACTTTGGTTCTGTCACCAGACTTCGATGACTCTGGAAGAGAGTGAGGCTGGTGACTTTGTACAACTGTGCCTCACTTAAATCCAATTCATACAAAAGTCAAAACATCATCCCATAACGTCATTAGTCTTATTTGAAAATGAAGGACAAATGACAATAAGTTAGAAGGGAGTGTTTGCACTCTCCCTGGTGGGAGCCTTGGCATAAACTTTGGAGAGAAAGATAGAACACAGAACGATCTGAGCAGAGACTCAAAAAAGGTAAGAGGAAAATGTAAATAGAACCAAGAGGTTGCCCCAAGTGACACCTAAATCTTGCTACTACCAACAAGAACATTATCATCATCATCATCATCACCACCACCACCACCACCACCACCATCATCATTATTATTTTGTGATGGAACAATCACAATAGATTTCTTCCTTGTGGCTTCTTTCCTGAGAAGCTGCACATGCAAGCTTCTAGTGCTTCTAGGTTTTTGATGAACACAATGCTTTTAAGACCTCAAGGCCCTGGGCAAGAATATGACATTGAATGGACAACCGATAGAACTGGTCCATCAGTATATATAACTCGAATACAAATTGCTTATGGATGAGGGAGGCTGGCCCAAGAGAGAGAAAGGAGATTGGATAATCTTTGGGAAACTGTGTAGTTTTTTAAATTATCCCAAGCCTCTCTGAAACAAAGGTTAATTATTTTTAACACCAATATTCTTACAATGATGCTATATTGCTGTAAGCCATGTTATACACAAGAGTGATGGCATAAAAGATCCCATAGAGAGATCACTGGGAAGTGATCAGCCCATATACTCCATTGGAATCCATGCAGTGCCCAGATAGATGAAGGGTTCCAGATTGTGATAGATTCGTGGGAGGACACTCAGAAGAGTTGCACAAGATGAACACATTTGCGAGGATAATGACCTGTATTGTTGGAGAGAGAACCCACATTGATGACATTACAGATCCATCAGAAAAGCAAAGTAGATTGCTGGAGCAATGTTGGGAGAACAAGGAAATTGTGTGCCAAAAGAATGGACCTGCACATCTGTTTCTCTGTTCTACTGGCTAATTCTATCAGGTTGATAAGCCAGCTAAGAAATGAAGCCAAGAGGACTAGCTGCACTTCTCTGGAATATTGGAAATATACAGTATGGAAAACTGGAGAGAGGGTTCACTGATTGATTCTTAGTATGCATCTTTCAATCAATTTCAAGTAAATGCTTTTTATGTTGCTGTGATTTCCTATGATTAGATCTGACTTATTAGAGGGAGAAGTACAGATACAAAAATTAGGGCTCACAAGAATGCGCTGAAGAGATGGCAACCTGGAACCTAAAGATGGCAGTAGGAGATACCTGTTTCCCCCTGGCCTGTGAGAGGAGAAGTTAGATAACCAATGGTAAGATAGGATTGTGGGTAGAACATCACAAAACCTGCTACAGATCCGAGAGACATACTGGCTAACTGATAGGGAAGTTGGAATGAAAGAAATGACAAATAAATTTGATCCAAAGCGTCCCATTGGAGGACCTTCTGATTGGTTTACTGGATATTTTGTGAGGTGGTGATGAAAGTGCATTCCTTTTATGGGCTTCCAGGGATAGAGTTTTGGCATAGAGACAACCGTGGGCCAAACCAAACCCAAGGAACTTTAGACATAGAATAGCCTGGGAAATTTAGGTGCCGAATTGTCTGGAATTGAGTGGTTCTCTTTTAAAATATGTATTATTCATTTCCTTGCCCTGTGTAATATTTCTGAATTTGTATCTCTTCTTTACTTTTGTAAATAAATCCTGGAAAAAATATTCTTATAGAGTGGAATACATGGAAGACCTAGATGAGAAGAAAAGGATGAACTGAATGACAGAAAAGGGTATTTAGGTTTAGTAGCAATGAAAGAAGCAGGAAGTAATAGGGAATTGACAATTGACTGTGATAAGTCTCTGAAATTCAGGAGTCATCCCAGCTCAAGGACTATGAAGGTCTAGAAGGTTCAGAGCTTCAAGCTGGTGAAAGGAGCTTGAAAATTAGGAAAGAGGAAGGCTTTACCCAAGGAAAAGATCTCCTAGATTAGTTCTAGGAAGGAAGTAGAATCTTCAAATAGTTATGCCTATAGTAGGTGCTTAATCAGTATTTGTTTAATTGAATTGAATGTGGTTCATTGAGATCTAAAGCCCAGGCTCCAATCCCTCAAACACAGCAAATTATCCCTGTGCAAAGGCTTCTCTTCCACTAAGGTCCATCATACACTTTTGTGCCTCATATCACATCCAAAATCTCTCTTTCTGTTCTGGAGCCAACAGCTAGGGAATTGATGGATTCCTGGTAGAAGATCTCTCTTCATGACAGCAGTACTTATGACATTATGGCCAAACATACGGCACTGCCAACACACCTTTGCAAATTTCATTAGCAGTGGCTGTTTCCTTCTTTCAGGTCATTAATAAATATGTTCAATATGGCCAGTCCTGACACCAGCCTCTGACACACCCCAATGAACTTTTTGCTTCCAACCAGATGCAACTCCCATTTATCACTTCTTTCTGTGGGTCTGCAATCCTGCCAGTATTCCATCTAGACAATAGCATTCAAAACTAAGGCAATCCAATTTAATTTGGAAGAACAACTTTTACAGAAATTTGTGTCAAATAAACCACTGACAACTGTATAATGTTTGCTACATTCCTTTCATCTGCTAATTCCCTAATGCCATCTTTCTCCTTTTACCTACTTCTCCTACTCAGTGCTAATGCTATGATATGATTTATTTTTGCATGTTCCCTATGGGGTTTATTGGCCACTACTCTCTGAAGGTTTACAATTCCTTTTCCCTGCCATCCCATCTTCCAGTTTGAATTTTATTATCTTACCTATGTGGTGGGTAAGGTTTTTGAAATAGAGCTTTTATGTTCATTCTTCAAAACATAATAAGAATATAATCAAGAACTGAATGAGAAGAATCTAAGGAAGTGAGATGATTTTATATCTAACAATAAGATCAGATATTGAGCCCAGTGGGTTTGAGGTATTACCATCCAGTCCTACGGGCTTCATTCCTGGAAGCTCTGATCTTTGAAGAGAGATGAAAATAGGCTCCCTTTCTCCTGCTCCTTGGCTCATTAACCCCTCAGCTGACATTCCAATGACAATTTATTTAAAGCTTAGATTGTTGACTCATGTGTAGCTTTCCTCATTGTACGGTGTCAATCAGATGTTAGTCAAATATTTATTTTCTTCATACAAGAATGCTAAATATAAAAAATTCTCACAAGTGTGCATTGGTAAATACCAATCTAAAACAGAATTTAGTAACATAACTATTATAATCTCTTCCAGGAGGCTAATTATTAAACCTTGTAAGTACATAAGACAATTTGTATGAACTGCCAATAGACATGGTCACATTTCACCTCTGTTTGGCACCGTCCAAATGATTCCCAGTCTGGGTTTCTGTTGGTGGTCAGGGTCCCCAGGAAAGAATCCTGGAGGACTGCATGACTGAATCCAGAGCAGCAAGACATCTTAGGAAGAGGAAAGGGATGCTGTGCCTCAAACCTTCTGGGCTCATTATCTGATCTTACAGTTAGATATTTTTAAAAATATCCACTTGCCAGCAGTCAGCCTTATTGATTGGACCCAATCTCTTGGCACCTTGAACTCAAAAAGTTGCTTCCAAGCCTGGACATTTCCATCATGGAAACAATGTTGTCACTAATTCAAGAAATGAAAGATAAAGTAGAAAAGGCAAAGAAGAGCTCAGATGCAGGGCCAACTAAGGAAGTCTATGTTCCATGTGGAAGTATTGATCATGATCCTGCAATGGGGTAAGGTCACTCTATCATCTATACCTCACTGAAAGTCTTAGAGCTACACAATATTACCTGCAGGGTAAAAGAAAGAAAGAGTTAGCTGGAAGCTGTCTTTCTTTCTAACTGACACAGAATCCACCCCCTACTTTCCTTCCACTTGGAGAGAACCAAGAGACTTCTGAGGGTTTTCAGGGTCCTATCAAAGTTACAAGACCTGATAATGCTGGGCCAGAAGCACCCAGGAACTGTATCATCCCTAAAGGGAAACTAGTACTGAGTTACCAAATCCACATAATTCCCGGAAGTTTCTGGGCAAAGTCTAGGGCACTTGAGACCTAGGATCGTTTCAACAATTCAATTCAGCTTCTCCTATACTATGTTATTTTAACTGGGCAGATAAGGAAGTAAGGTAATTCACTTCTGGGTTCAGATTTAACCTAAGCAACTTTTGAAAAACTTGGTGGGATGCTTTTAGATCCTCCTGATAGTTTCCTATACCACCCTTCCCCATCTCAAGTATTGATCACTAGAATAATACAGGAGAAAAATCCTGTCCCAAGAGGCGCAATGATGATAAAATTCTCTGCAGACAGTTGTGTAATTCTCTGGCTAAGTTCCTCAAAATCCTTTAGTTTTGATTCCACGATAAAAGAGCATATTGTGAAAATATGAATGACCCCTGGGTTTTCTTTAAGTGCTTTTAAAGTTTAACAATATAGAGAGGCATACAATAAGACTTGTTTGTGAGAACATTGTTCTCTTAGACTGGGCAGTCATGGTTCGTCCAAAGATGACAGCATGAGCAGAAAGGAAGTAAACTGAAAGGAAGTAGTAGGAGGAGTGGGGTAGCATTAGAAAACCATACAAATGGCACTGTAGCTGTGTCAACATGGTTACAGTTGTGTGTCATATATCTGAAAGATGCAGTCTTTGGCCACAGAATGTTAAGACAGCTTTGTGGTGGGTAGGGCTGTTATTTCCGGGATGCTTCTCTTTATATAGACTGATCTTGTAGACAAGCCAAAGAAAGTTGTGAGGATGAGCCACAACAAATGGATAGATAGATAGATAGATAGATAGATAGATAGATAGATAGATAGATAGATAGATAGATAGATAGATAGATGATAGATGATAAGACTTCAAAACTTGAAGACATGAGGAAGAGAAGATTCTGGATCAGGCATAGATTAGACTCAATGGTCTCTGAGATCCCTCGCAACTCTGAATCTTTTGAAATCCCTTCAGAAAACTGAGGATGAGTTTTGCCTTGCTGACCAGTGTCTCGTATTAAGAGAACTCATAGAGGAATATATTATAATAATCTGTTGCCTATCTTGAATAAAAGTTTCTGACACTGCAATGGATCAGTGATAGAAATTCTAAATTCCAAGTCACTTCAACTAATACTGTAGAAGTTATGCTAACCCTAATTCTAACGATGACAAAGTATTTATATAGATCTTTAAAGTTTGCAAAGTGCTTTTTAATGTTATTTCATTTGATCTTCAGAGCAATCCTGTGAGTCAGCTGTGATTATTAACTCTCCCATTTTACAGACGCAGAAACTGAGACTGAGAAGTTAAGTGACATTGTCACTGTAAAAGTCTTCAGTAGAATTAGAATTCAAGTCTTTCTCGCTCAAGTCCAACACTCTATCCACAACATCACCTGCCCTTTGGTAACTGAAAAATAAACATATTTCTAGTGGAGCTGAGTCTCCTCTGTCTCTCTAGCCACTCCATACATACTCAGTCTCCCAGCCAACGTAGGAGCTATTTAGACAGGATTATGTCCATTCTCCTTTCCAGTTTCCAGGCTCCTCCAGATTGAATGTCTTTTAAATGGCTCACTCAGGCCTAGAATCAATTTACTTGATCACAGAACTGGACGTTTGCCCCTTGGGCCCAAATTGAAGTAACGATAAAATTTGCTGCATCTACTTTACATTTCTGGCACTTTCAGAGAAGAGACTTGGCTTGCATTTCTGTTCCCAGGACACCCCGGCATGCATCCCAATTAGCTTTTCCATGCAAGCTCTGAAAACAGTGTTGCTGATGTGAAAAATGGGATATTTTCACAGAAGTTTTTTTTAAAAGGCTAACAAAAATTATTGGTTTTATCTAATTTGTAACATTGGCAAGAGGATATACTTGGCCTGATTCATTCCACGGGTTATATATAACCTAGGGTAGAAGGAGACATGGAGTCATGCTTATTTCTGTTCCATACCGAATGAAATGTTGCTGGAGTAGTTCAAAGGCTTCTGTCCATGATGCCCTTGACAAGCTTAAGCATAATCAGCTGCCCATATTTTACTGATACATTTCTATTTGCTAGCAGGATCTTCTCTTAGGACTCTATAAACAAGACAGATAGCCCTGGAGGGGGATTCAGTGTTTCAAAATGATTGTCCAAAGGCAGGTATTTCCCCTGCTTTACCGGTTAGTGAGAAATTCCTGGTTTTTAAATATGACATAATATCCTCTTAACAAATACAAATTTCATTTTTAGCTTTGGTTTATTTTAAGTGTAGGCTTTCTTCTCTCTTCTTGTCTCTGTGTCTCTGTCTCTCTGTCCGTCTCTGTCTGTCTGTCTCTGTCTGTCTGTCTCTGTCTCTCTCTCTGTCTTTCTTTCTCCCCCTCTGTTCATTCACAAATGCAAGGTAGATGCATATGTTCTAGGGGAGAGTGGGTTGAGTCCTGAATCTGGAGCCCCCAAGGTTCAGACTCCACCTGTGCTTATTACCTATATGATCTTGGACAGGTCACTTAGACTCTTTAGACTTCAGTTTCATTGACTATAAAAGAAAAGGGTTGGACTAGGTTATTTTTAATATCCCTTTCACTTCTAAATGCTATCCATTCATCTTGGTAGATCGTTGTAGATTGGTAAGTATAATCATCATTCTCTTCTCAGAAAATAAGTTTAGGCTGAGTTTCTACAAATCATTTTCTTAGCATTTTGGGATATGACTGTTTAATTAATATATTGCATTTCCCCTTCATCTCTGAAAGAAATCAAATAACACCAAGCATAGAAGCATTCATAGAGACTATTTGGGGGGTTTTACCTTTTGTTGTGTCATGGATCCCATTAACAATCATCTGACAAAGTCTGTGTACGCCTTCTCAGAATAATGTTTTTAAATATACAAAATAAAATACATGGGTTCACAAAAAAAGTCAGTTACACTGAAATATGGTTAACAAAATATCAACACATTTTTTTCTAAATTTAAGAGCCCTTGATTTCAACCTCGTCATTCTAAAAAATGGGTAAAATGAGGCCCATGAAAGGGGACTGACTTTCCAAGGGGCACATAGGAGATTAGAGACTGAGTTAATGATTTTCAAGGCACACTCTCTCTCATATTGTAGATAGCTTGCCAACATAAGTTGTGGGAGTTTTTCAAGGCAAACATCACTTTCTGGGCTTCAGAATCCAGTGTATTTATTGAATATTGTCATGTACTGGCAATCAAGCTCCTTTGTAGTTCACGTGCTTTCCTTAAATCATTAATTGCTATTTTTAAAAATAAAAGTTGAGTCATTTTTAGAGCATCATTTGAGCTATTGAAGAACTAGAATACCTAGTCCCTCTCTTCAAGAAAATTATGATTTACCTGGGTAGAGAAAACATATACATATGAAACAATGCTTTGCATGTAGTAGGATTTTAATAAAACACTATGGGAAATTCTACTGACCTAAGGTGATCAATGACAAAAAAAGAGGGTTTGATACAAAGTAGGATTTTCGTAGCAACACTTTTTGTGGTAGCAAAGAATTAGAAACAAGAGTAAGTATCCATTCATTGCAAAGAGACTAAACAAGTTGTGTTACATGGAGCCAGTGAAATATTTCTGCACTGTAGGAAATGATAAATAGAAATGAATGATGAATGATAAAGTACTTTAATAAGTCCTAAATTCTCAGGATGCATAGACAAGCAAGCAAAACAGTTTCTGTCTTTCTCTCTATGAGGAGTCTTATAGTGAACAGATACAAAGTGAAGTAAGGAGAACCAAGAAAATAGTGATGGAGAGGGAAGAAAAAGTAATGACAAAACAGTTGCAATGTTTTTGCTGTAAAATTATAACGATGAATATAGGGCCCCCTGAAAGAGATGAGAATAAACCTACATTCCTTCTTTTCAGAACTGAGGGACTTGGACATAGAACACTACATGTAACGTTGGGTTTGGTTGATGTATTGCTTGCCTTTGCTCAACTGCCCCCCCCCCTTTTGATTCTTGTTAAAATGAATGGATCATGCTTTCTATAACAAGGCATACTAAAAAAAAAATGGATAGGTCTCTAGGAGGCAATGGATCAAGAGATATATTAGGAAATGGAAGTGATGCAAGAAAAGAAGATGTTAATTTAATTTTTTAAAAAAGAATCCCAGCTTGAGAAGAATGAACAGCAACCACTCATTTTATGGTGACAAAGTACTTGGCATATACAATATTAGATTCCTTCCCCTCCCCCACAAGACTCAAAGTGAAGGCATTTTCCTTGTTTCTTATAGAAATGAAGAAATTTAGTCTCAGAGAAAGTGACTTTCTCAGTCACACAGCAAGCAATAGCTGTGACTCAAGTCAAGATCTTCTTTCTATAAGCCCAGAGCTATTATATTACATCCTATTAATTTAAACCAATTCAATAAATATTTGTTTTGGACTGATATGTACAAGGCACTGTAGTAGGAACTTGGAACATAAACATAAAACATTAACTCATTCTTGCTCTCAAGGAAATTAGTTTTTTCTGGGAAGGCGGGGCAGGGAAATGATAAGGATCTGACTTACACACAGATAAGACAGTAAAGGGTGAAAAGAAGAAATCAGACAAAGTACTCAAGGAAAATTTGAGGAGGTAGAGAATGCTAACCTGGTAGGGAGGGTGGGATCAAGGAAGGTTATGCACAGGAGAAGACACCTCAGGTGAGTCTTGCAGGAAATCTGAAAGGTGGAGTACAGGACCCATTTCACTCTTAGGAAAATTATTTTGTTAGCTGTGTGGGAGATGAATTGGTGAACAGAACCAGAAAAATCCGTACAGGCACTGTGACAATAGTTCAGGTTAGGGCTGATAAAAGCTTGAACAAGGGTGGTGGTAGTATTAGGGGAGTGAATAAGATAAATGCAAGAGTTACTGTGGGATTATAACAGCAGGATCTGGCATATGAAGTATGAGGGAAAATATCTGAAAATTCCTTCCTGGAAATTAGTTGAAAAGTATGTATAAATAGGAGGCCACCAAGAATAGCAATGGATTTTGAATTCATGTTAGGAGAGGATAAGTTGCAAGAAATAGTCATGTCAAGCCCGCAGAAGAGAGGACTGGACAGAATGGATATCTTCAAGAATTGGAAAAGTTGTCATGTGAAAGAGGGATTGAGGTCATTCTGCTTGGCCCCAGAGAGAGTCAGGAGCAGTCAATGGAATTTGCACAGAGTCCAAGTTAGGCTTAATGTTTAGAAAACATTTCCTAACAATTAGAGCTTACCCCAAAGCAGAAATGGATTGTCTAAAGAGGGAGTGGGCCCTCCCACATTGAGGGTAAGTTACAACGTGGATTCCTTCTCTGCCCTGCACTGAACTAAGTTGGATTTGGAGTTCTCTCTCAACTGTAAAATTGATTTTATGGAGAATTATTGGATTTTTTTCTTATTAAAACAGGTCTAGAAAAGGGAATCAGTGATGACAAAGAGTCAGCATGATTTCTTCAAGCATGCCAAACTAAACTCATTACCATTTTTTTTGACAAGGTTAGTAGACTGATAGATCAGGGAAGTGCTATGTACATTCTATACCTCAATTTCCCCCTGCTCTCAGCATGCTGATACTTTGTTTCCTCCAACATCTACAAAAGATTCAATTGCAACTAACTTTTGTTTGGAAATCAATTAAAATCCAATAGGAGTCCAAAATGACATTTTTTAACATTTTAGTTGCGTTACCATGAATATGCTGTGAATATGATCATGCCCCTGAAACAGGATGAGTATTTACTAATAGCTGAAGAAAATGTTATTTTCAATCTTGAAAAAGGCCACCCATGTTATATTTGCGGCCAAGATAGAGAGCTGTTGATTATATGATAGTACATTTAGGTGTATCCAGACCTGATTGAATAAATAGGTTCAAGGACTAGTCATTCATGAGCTTGAAAAGAAGTCTCTAGTGGGGTGCTCCAATGATCTTTTTTATTAATGATTACTAATTTATTTATGATTAATTAGTTAATTGTTGGTCCAGGGTACATTTTTATTAATAAATAAATATACATGGCATGCTATACAAACACAGACAACACAAAATTGGGATCTCTAAAATGGTCAATAACAGGATCCCAAAAGGTGTTGATAGGTTACAGTACTGAGATGAACCTAGTAAAATGTGATTTTATAAAAAAAAATGTAAAGTATGAAACTTAGGCTAGAAAAATCAGTTTCATAACTATAAAGTGGTAAGGGAATGAATGACTAGAGAATTTTTCATTTGAAAAATTAATTCAAATTGCAAATTTGAAGAAAATGATCTGGGGTTTTTAGTGGGTTATGATTTTAATACACCTCAATAATAAAACATTATAGGTTAGCCAAAAATGCTAATGCAGTGTTAGGCTTCATCAACTGGGGAATAATATCAAAGACTAGGTTACTTCTAGTCTCATAGTACTCTGCTATGAGTAGACCACATCTGGAGCATTTTGTTCAAATGTGGGCACATTTTAAGAAGAAAATCCATTTGCAAGCCGGATTGTGTCTAGAGGATGAAGGAAGGAAACAGACATCTATTAAGAACCCGCTATATGCCAGGTACTTACAATATCTCATTTGAGATAACAACCCTCAAAAGTAGGTGCTATTATTATCCCCATTTCACAGTTGAGGAAACCAGGGCAGATACATGTTAAATGACTTTTCCAGAGTCACACAGATAAGAGTCTAAGCCCTGACTTGAATTCAGGTTTTCTTCACTTGGGGCCCAGTGCTCTATCCACTGTGCCACCTTGTTCCTTCTAGGGTAGTAAGTGTGGTATGAATATTGAAGACCATGCTGAATAAAGACTAAAGAGCCTTGCGATGGTTAGCCTGAAATAGAGAATGATTAGTAAAGGTATAATAACTGTGTTTAAGTGTGTGAAAGGCTGTTTGTGAAAGATGGATTAGATTTATTCTGCTTAGATTTTTTTCTGTGAGCACAGAACTAGGAGCAACGAATAAAAGTTGTAGAGGCAGATTTTGGTCTGATAGGAGGAGAATTTCCCTAACAATTGTCTCTGTCCAATGACAAAGAAATAGGCTACTTCAGCAGGTAATGGGTTTCTCTCACTTCAGATCTTCATTGTAAAATGTCAATATGTACTTGTTGGTGATATTGGAGAGAGATTTTTGTTCAGGTATGAATTGGAATAAATGGCCTCTGAAATTCGCCTTTAAAATTCTGTGATTCCAGGTGCTTAGAGCAATAGAAGTCTCCACAGGAAAGGCAAAGGATGTATCTTCAAAGTCATTGCAACATAACCTAGAGCTGGCAAGAAATCTTTGGGACAGGAGAAGGAAAGAACTTGCATAGTCAGGGTCCCAATCCAAACATTTGGAAAGATGCATGGAGTCTGAGGAGCAAAACCATAGTGCGAACCTGGCCAGAGGCTACTGGCTGAGTACTCCCTCTAGTAAAGAAAGGAGAAGAAGGTTCTGTGGGGTAGAAGAATCCTTCCAGTCTTGAATCTTGTTGGATATTAGATGTATCTGCAGGGGGAAACTACAAACCAAAGCTCCCTCAGGCTAGAAATTTGAGTATCTCTTTTACTGGTCTCCAGGTATGATGGAACAGAAGCAAGGAAAACAAACAAATGCTTGTGTATTCACTAAGCTATACCAGCCAGAGCTGGCATTAGAACTTTGTACCCTGAGAATGATTTTTGCTTTTCAATGCTTTTTCTATGTCTTCTTGTACACAGTAAGTAGTTAAATGTTTGTTTAATTGAATTGGGGTTTCTTTTATTTCCCCATGGAAGTTTCTTTTGAAAAATTCTAGTTTTCCAAAAGCTATTCCACAATGACTTGGTGTCCAGAAGATATAAACAAACAATTCTCAAAAAAAAAAAAAATTCACAAACTACTAACAAACATGAAAGATTGCTCCAGATCAAAATAATTAGAGAAATGAAAATTGGAACAATTCTGGGGTTTTACCTACAACCAGAAAAAGTGACAAATATGATAAAAGATGGAGATTGTTAATGATGGATGGGTTGCAAAGACTGACACATTAATATACTGTTAGTAGAGCTATGAATTAGTTCAACCATTTGGTAAAGCAATAGTTCCAAGAAAGTGGCTAAAATTTCTCTATGCTTTGACCCAGAGATATCGTGGTAGGTAATGTACAATAGAAAGAGATGGATGTTTTTAAAAAATAAAGAAAAAATTTAATTTGTCATTGGTCTTCTTCAAAAACAAAGGACAATTAACAATCACCTGTATGGATTCTTTCTCAAGAATATAGCTGGAATATCCTCTGCTTTCCATTGCCAGGCACTCATATCTTTAATTTCATCTACTTTTATGATTATATACAGACCTCCGAGGGCACAATCAAGTCCCTCAGCCAATTCAAACTTCCTATGGCACTTAAGGATGTATCAGTGGGGTAGTTAGGTTGGGCAAGGGGAAGACCTGAGTTCAAATCCAGCCTCAGGCACTTACTAGTTATGTGACCTTAAGGAAGTCAGTTAAACCTATGTTTGCCTCAGTTTCCACCTCTGTAAAATGGAAGGGATGATAATAACACCTACCTCCTAGAGCTGTTGTCAATATCAAATGAGATCGTAATTGGAAAGTGTTTAGCATAAAGCCTAGCATGGAGTAAGTGCTATATGTTAGTATTATTGTAATATTTACCCCTTGTGGAGAATCTAGCTATATTCTCCTTCTGACAAATGTATCAGAACATAACATTTTATCACTTACTTTAGAAGAAATGGGAAGGGGGGATGATTTGATTGATAAAATAATCAACCCCTACTCTTACACATATATCTGACCTTATAATTACTCACTCCTCTGATTAAGACACATAGTGGCCTTCTTGCCTCTAGGATAAGACACAAATTCCTCTGTTTAGCATGTACCCCTTCCCAGTCTCACTATTACTTTCCTTTCAAACTAAATCCCTTTTATTTCCATCACACATGCCATATGTTCCAGCCAAACTCACCTGTTAGCCCTTTCGCCTACAGATCATTTTATCTCCAGCCTTTGTGCCCAGGCTGCCAAGCACCTCTGTGTCTTAGCTTTTTAGCTTCCTTTGAGGCTCAGCTCAGCTTAGATCTTACATGAAGACTTTCCTTAGTGATGCAATGGAAAAAATGTTGGGCCTGGAGTCAGGAAGACTTCAGTTCAAGTCTAGCCCCAGACATAACAACTGTGTGACCTTGGGCAAGTCACTTAAACTTTGTTTGCCCCAGTTTCCTCAATTGTAGAATGGAAACTGTGACATTTAAAAAGTTTCAAGACATCATTTCTGGGTAATTAGTCATTTTATTAATAATGCTAGAATTTTAATAAAAGAGATTAGTAGCACTCTTAAATGCCACAGACCCCCTCATGGCTGTGGGCTCACAGTTCATACACTCTTGAAAGAGTGGTGTTCCTAAGGGTGGCAATCAACTCTGATTGATTAATAATTAATGAGAGGATGAATATTATAATGACAGGTGGGCTATATTATGATGAGGGTCTTGAGGTATGTGACGGATCATCCAAGTCTTGGTCAAAGAGACATCAATTTTCATATCGCCTGTTTGACAAAAGAGACAATCCACATTTTCCCAGATCTGTTTGAGTAAACGTAATGAGAAGGAATCTACCCATTAGCCTAAACTTGGAATTTCTTTTTCTGGGTAATTCTTTGACAAAGATTTCCCACATTAGTTGATTTCCGGATGAGGAAGTAGAAAAGGGTAAAAACCTTGGTCCTCATTCAATGATTAGTTATTACTACAAGAGAGAAATAATAATTTCTCTCAGGATAAAATTGTAATAATAATAATAAATTGTAATGATAACGGTACCTAACGCACAGGGTTGTTGTGAGGATAAAAATAGTTGTAAAGTAGATAGTGTGCTGCTTGGCACATAGTTAGGACTATGTACATGACAGCTGTTATTATCATGATTATTGCTGGCTACTGCGTAACCAAATGAATGAATGTATGAATGAAACCAATCCCCTCTGGAGCCCTGAAAGTCCCAGCAGAAACAGAACAGGTAAAGACTGGAGATAAAGCAAAGAAAGAATCAGGGATAAGTGCAGATGTGGTCACTTCCTGCCTCACCCTCTTCCTTGAGTTGAGGGGAGAGAAGAGAGCCTTTAAAGCAAGGTGAATTTTTCAAACAAAAGCATTAGGCAAAGGGAAGGCAGTAGAAACAGGAAAACAATATAAACAATGAAACAATGACCACAACAATCTCACTGTAGGTTCACAGAAAACAGACAAAACCAAATGCTAAAGTGTGACCATCAAGGCAGGACCCAAACACGATGTGTAAGGACACACGTCCCTCTCCCTCTTTTGTAGAAGTGAAGCAGGCAAGGTTAGGACTGTGGAACATAGCATACAACAGTGGATTGGTGAGGTTGTTTATTACCTTCCCTGAACTGTTTTCCCCCTCTCTTTTAAAAAATTGTATATCACAAGGGATGGTTCTTGGGAAAGTGGTAGGAATATATTGGAAAACATAAGTGATGCTTAAAAAAGGATATCACCATTTTCTTTTAAAGAAAGAAAACTTCTGAGTTCATCTCATGTACTAAGGATTATCCTACCACTTGGTCAGGATAAAGACCAATTCAGTGAATCTCTACAATGCAGGTATGGGGGCAGTGGTGAATCTGGACTAATTTAGAGGCTGCTAATTGTTCTCCCTGCCTCCAACACCTCTCTCCTATTCATCTTCCATGCAGCTTCCAAATGGATCTTCCTAATGCATAAATTTGGCCATGTTACTCCCCTGCTTATGAAATGTCAGGGGCTTTCTGTTATCTCTAGGAAAAAACACAGATTCCTCTGGCATTGATAAACCATCACAATCTCTCTAATACCCACCTTCTCAGGCTAATTTTACATTACTTCCTTTCATGCAGTCCACGTTCCAGACAAACTGACCTGTTGGTCTTTCCTGACTCGTGCTATTTCTTTGCCAGTTTCCATATCCAGGCTGTTGTCCATGCCTGGGACGCGCTCCCCCTTTTCTTCACTTCTTTCTCCTAGGATTCTCAGCTTCATGTCTCAGCTTAAGTAACACTTCCTACAAGAGGCCTTTTCTAATCCCATCATTCAGTGTTTTTAACCTGGGGCCTGTAAATTTTTATATACAGATATAAACATATAGAAGTACCTATATATCTCTACGTGTATGTATATATGTATATATCCAAACATACATATAAATTTATAATTATATTGTAATGCACTATTATATATTTATAATAGACTTTATTGTGTTCATTTAATATTTTGTATTTAATAAATTTTATTATATTTACAATAAACTTTTAATACTTTTCATTGATATAATATACATTATATTAATATGCATATTTATAACATAGTACATTATAATATACATTATATATAATTATATATGCTACAATATACATTTTATAATAGACCTTTTATATTTTATTATATTTACCACACATATTTATATACACATATATACATTCTATAAAGTACCTTTAATATTTTATGTTGATATATTGATATCATTTTATATATGTTTTATAATATGCCTTTAATGTTTTAGGTTGATATATTGATATCATACAACATATAAACATAATATAATATGTTGATGTATAGATAAAACATATGTTACATTTTATAATATAAATTTTATAATATATTCATTTTACATATATAATATACATTTTATAATATATTTTTAATATTTTATGTTGATATATTGATACCATATAATATATCAACGTAATATATGTTGATATGTATAAAACATGTATAATATAATATAATATACAAATATATATGTATGTTGATAAGTGTATTTCCATATAGTTGATTTCCTTATAATTCTTTGAACTTTATTTTATGCATTTAAAAAACAATACTTTGAGGAAAGGTCCATAGTCTTCACCAGAGTGCCAAAAGGGTGTTTGGCACAAAAAAAGAAGTTTAAGAATCCTGTTATCATTGTTAGTACTCTCCCCCATAGGCTGGACAACAATAGGTTCCTGTCTAATCTCCACTTAATGTCTTGTTTAGAGTGATTATCAATAGTAACACAATTTCTCTTTCCCTCCCAGTTTGATTTAGTTATTTTTTCTTTTTCTCATTAAAAGGGCCATTTCTTGAAAAAGAGTCCTATTCGTTCAACGGGTGTTACCTCTCTCTGAGTAAGTTAAAAGGTCTAGCCTAAAAAGGCCAAGGTCTCCCAGTGCATCCTGGGTCATCTCCAGTCATCCTGATGAATATCTGGTCATTAGATCCAGATGGCTCAGGAGGAGAAAGTGAGGCTGGTGATCTTGCACAGCTCTCTCTCACTCAAAACAAAGTCAAGTGCAAGTTGTGTCATCATTCCTCTGATATCATGGTCTTCTTCAAAAATAAAGGATGAACACAAAAACAAAACTCTCCCCCAAATCACTCTGTAATATATGTGTGTGTATACGTATATATATGCACATATATATATACAAATATATATATGTATATATATATATATATACACACATATATGTGTATATTTCATGTCAATTTATCTGTGTACACGTTTTTTGTTTTGGGGAGGGGAGTCCTCTCCAATAGGAAATAAGTTTCTTAAGAGCAGAGGTGGTTTCATTTATGTCTTTGTGTACCCATCATCTAGCATAATGCCAGAAAGTACTTAATAAGCATGAATGTACAAATGAATGAATGAATGAAACAAACCACTTCTAAACCTGCAGTACCCAGGAGAAATAGGCCAGGTAAAGTCTGGAACCCAGGACAGAAATAGTCAGGGAGAGCTGTAAGTAAGCTTTCCTGTCTTGGCCTCCTCCTTTCTTGGAGAAGAGGGCATTCTGAATAAGGTGAATTATGCTAGCAGAAGCCTGGAGACAGTAAAAGACAGAGTGCATTTGGAGAACAGTGAGCAGTAGAATTCGATTCAGGGGGCTGAGGTATCAAATGTGCAACTTGCAACATTCCTAAATGCTTCCAAAGCAGATGAAGATAGTTCCTATCTGATTTTAATGTGTCGATATATTTATATAGAAACACATGTGGCTTTCTAAGTCAATACGTGGCCCTCAGAGACCCTTATGTCCAATTTCTCTATTTCTATTTAAGTTTCTACCAAGAGGAAGGTAAGACTGGAAAGATAGATTGGGATCAGATTTTAGTGGAGGTCTTGACTTTCAGGCTGAAGGGTTTAAACGTGATTCTCTAGGCCATAGGGAACCACTGACGGTTTTTCTGATCAAGGAAGAGAGTGACATGATGCTTCAAGAAGACAAATCTGGTACTGCTCATGTCCTTGTGTACAAGATGGGCGGTGGGCTCACAGCCTGAGATACTGTTTAGAAAGCTATTGCTAAGTTTCAGTGAGGGGTTTTTACATTAGGAAGGAAGAAAGAACAACATAGAATCAGAATTTAGTAACATGTACATGGGGACAGGAAGGGGAAATAATAAAAGACTTGCAGTTTCCAGTGCTTGATTTGGTTCTTAGGTGCTTTGAAGGTAGAACCCACTCGACTCCATAAAGCTTCATGCCTCAGGGCAGTTCCATCTCTTGGTTTAGTGTGTATACAGGAAACATGCAGCCTATTAACTCAGTTAAGTAAATGATCCTTCTCAATCGAGGGAGTTTTAGGCAGATCTAAAAAGGGTTTTTCCTTTTGACTCTGATGCCTTGTCATCTCATTTTTGAATGAGGAATCCTTTTCATGTGAATGGCTCTTTTTATTTGAGCAGGCATTTAGTGTACACAGACCAAATCCTGCCTTTAACAGCACAATTCTACCATGAGATTTCTTTTTATTTAAATGTATGTGACATAGAAAAGCCTGAGCTGCCACCAAGGAGAGGGACCAAAGGGAGATGCACAGAGAGTCTGGAAATTTGAAGACAGACTGAGAAGCAGTAGATACAGAAGCAGAAGAATATATAGAAGGAACTTTCCGCTTTCTTCCTTTTAAAAATGCCTTCTATATACTCCACCAAGGAAAAAAAGGAAAGCTCATAGAGGAGAAGCCTTCTTAATAGACTTAGGACAAGTTTCCATATCTATAAAATAGAAATAATAATAGGTATAGTATGTGGGGCTTTGGCCATCTGGACTGGAGTCAGGAAGACCTGAGTTCAAATATAACCTCAGATACTTCCTAGCTGTGTGACCCTGGGCAAGTCACTTAATAGTTTCCTCATTTGTAAAATGGACAGAAAAGGCAGTATCTTTGCCAAGAAAACCCCCAACGAGGATCACAAAAAGCTAGACTGGACTGAAATGACTGAACAAGAAAATGTGGAGCCTCAGATAAGAGAATGCATGTAAAACCCTTTGTAACATCTTAAAGGTCTGTATGGGGTATCCCCAAAGTCTTAAGCTTTAGTAGATTAGAACTGTGCTAGGACTTTTAGGACACCTTATACATGTGTTTTAAAGTACAAGAACTATCTGATCTACTCACAGTATCTCAAACATGATGGGAACATTCCCCCTCCTGTGCCTTTATCAGAGTCATTCCATTCTCCTTGCCTGGAAAGTGATGCTCTTAGCAGAGTGGGTTGGATATTGTGGCCATCATGAGCTAAAAGCCCAACTTAACAACATTACAGGTTTAGATGGGAGCTTCCACTGTTAGCTGAAAAGAGCGAGCCAGAAAGAGGAACAAGATAACAAAGGGGGAGAAGGCCAGGGAACATGGACAGAAGCAATAATGCTAACCCCTCCCCCTCACTCCCCTACATCTCCCAGCTGCTCATTCAATTAATACTGCCAGGTGCCCTGGTCTGCATTGTCACCTGCTGCCTGAGGCAGAGCTGGCAGAAGGTGGTAATTAGGGAAATCCCCAGGCAGGGGAAGGGTAATCCTTGTCAAGGGAGGTGAAGTTGAAGAAAAGCCAAAGGCCAGATCAAGGTCAGATATCTGAAGGTGCTGATGTCCAAGAGGCTAAGACAAGTGACTGAGCTGGATGTCATGGGAATCTGGGTGGAAATCATCAGCAGATATACAAGAAAAACATCATGTAGGAAGCACAGGGAAATGACCTGGTCTGAGAACAAGCTGTTTCCTAGATATTTCAGGCTTTGTTTCTGGCAGCATCTGCGTCTGATCCATCCACTTGCTGACTCAGCTACCCCTATCAAGTCAAGGGCTTGTGCATGCAGGGGAAATAAAGACTTTTTTTTCTTTTCCAGGGTGGAACTCTTCATCTGGAAACAGTGGAGAAGCACATGTCTGCCCCAAAGCCTCTTCTACTGGTCTGAGGCTGGGTAAATGACTGCTGCCTTCCCTGGAGTTCTTGGTTCTAGGGAATGATCAAAGGAGGTTCAAGGTGATGTCATTTACACCATCTCCATCTCCACCCCTTGGATTTATGAGTCTTTGCCACCATGTCGTCTGACGTTAGGCTTTTTGATCTTATTAAGGTCCCCTCAGTCAACAGAGATGATCCAGAATATTCTTCTATGAGATGAGAGGGGTGGGGAATAGAAAAGGCTGAGGAAAGAGATGCAGATTTTTAATAATAACGTAGCTGAATCAGCTAGGTGTTCCAGGAGATAGAAGAAATACTTGGAGTCAGGAAGGTCTGAGTTCAAATCCTTCCTCAGACACTTAGCTGTGTGACCATAGATATGTCATTTAATTTTCTCAGCCCCAGTTCCTTCATCAGCATGATGGGAATACTAATAGCAGCTACTTCACAGGATTGTGTGAATGTATAAATTACATTAAATAAATGTTAGCTATTATTATGATAATATTAAGAATAACTCATGAATGTGAAACTTTAGTTATTCAGAATGGTTCTTACATCCATCATCTTATTTGATCTTTAAAATGACCCTGAAAGGTAGGCAATAGAAGTTTTATTCACATTTCTTTCTCCCTTTAGATGAGAAGAAATTGCTGAGGCAATTTCCCTTTTTTCTTTTCTCCTTTCCTTTTCTTCTTTTCTTTCTCCCTCTCTTTTCCTCCCTTTCTTTCTTATTATTTCCCCAAATCCCCAAGTCCCAAAGAAAGCAGAGAGCCTAAGACTGAGAAAAATAGAAGAAAATTTCTAGACGATAATCACCAGATGAGAAATCATGTATAGACTGAAGGAAAATTGTATTTTTTCTCCAGTCTTCAATTAATTAAAACTAAGCCTCTCCCCACCCCAATCAAGGGGATCCACAATGTCTACTGTCCAAGAATACAGAGGGTAATATGAGATCAACAGCAAAGTGACTGTTAAATCCTTGAGATTGAGGATTATTTCATTTATTTGGTACAGATCCTACCCCAAGGGTGGGGAAACTGTGACCCTCTAGGTCCTCTAGGTTCTCAAGTGCGAGCCTTTGACTAAATGCAGACTAAAACAGGTTCCCCATTCCTGTAATTAGCCCATAGTAGTCACTTAATAAATGCTTGTTATTGATCACCAAGACAGAAGGAAGAAATCTGATCTACCCCCAGGATTTCAAGAGAGCCTTTTTTAAAGAGTTCAGAGAAAGGATAATTACGATTTAATAGTCTAACATATTATAGGAGATATCAGTCCCAAATGGATGAGAAGCTATCAAGACAAGATTTTGAAGGCAAAAGTGGAAATTCTTTCAACGAGAAGGAAAGGGGGTGGGGGTGAGGAGGCTGTCTGAAGATCAATATGGAGGTATAGGGAACTCACTGTCAAACTCAGATTTTAAAAATACATGTATAAATATGCAATGGGTCAGGAGCTGGGAATGAATACGAAAGATGGTGTTGGAAGCATTAAAGCCAGGAATGAGATGGTGCCTGTCATGAATACTAAGGAGAAGGATCAAAAAGAGACAGACCACTGGTGAATGGGTTGGTGATAATAAATGATTGTGAGAGGATGGAACTACTCATTTTTTATACTTTAATTTTGTTTTTCTCCTCCAAAGTAAGAGATTTTTGGACTAGGACAAAAATGATTACCAGGGAGTAGAAACCCAGGCTAAGTAAAGGGATGGTCAGGAGCATATAACTTGGCAGGAGTTGGGGAATCTTCGGGCTTGACTGACTCAACTTCTCAGAACAAATCCCCTTAATAAAAGGCTTTGTTCTGTAAAACTTGGACCCAGTTGAAAGGCTGCACCCAAGGACCTAGAAGGCCACATGTGGCCTCAATTCCCCTGGTCCAGGGGAATTATGTCCTAGAACAGGAGGTCTTAACAGAGGTCCACAAGCCTCTGAAGGATCTACGAATAGATTTCATGAGATGAGGGGGAAGTGGGGGTGACATCTTTATTTTTATTAACCTCAGATGGAATTTTTGAATTTCCTTCAGTTATTATTCTGAGAAGGGGTCCACAAGCTTCACCAGAGACTGCCTAAGGGCTCAAGAACACACAAAAATTAAGAATGGGCAGATTTTATTCCTGACTTTTTTCAGTGGTCTTTGCAAGATCTTGGTGGTTCCCCAGGCCTTGCAGAAATCCCAATCTTTTTTTCACAAAAGGGTAGGGTATATGAAACATAGTTTGTTGAACTTAATTTTTATTCCTAGTAAAATTCTAGAGCCTATTTTAAAGATTAGAAAAAAAAGTAAACCTTAACAGAGAAGGATTAACTTAATTTCCTTTGACAAGGCAAGTAGATTCCTTGAGAACAGGTATTGTTTCATTCTTTGTACTTATATTCCTAGCACCTAGCAAACAGTCTGGTCCATAGGAGGTCCTTAATAAAAAATTTGTTGGTTAATTGATTGATTAGGAAAATGATGAAGACAGGGTGAAGACAGGGTGAGAAGTTTCAGCAAAAGATTTGACAAAGCCTCCATGCTCTGCTTATGGAGAATGTGAGAAGACTGTACAATTAGATGAATTTGGACATGATTGAAAGATTGGAACAAAATATCCATTTACTCTGGACCAGGGTTTCTCAAATTTTTTTGGCCTCATGACCACTTTATACTCTTACAAATTATTGAGGTCCCCAAATATCTTCTACTTATATGGGTTATATCTGTCAATATTTACCATGTTAAAGGTTAAAACTGAAGAATTTTTTGCAAAAAATGATTTATTAATTGATTTAAAATAATAACTAACCTATTACTTGTTATTATTGTTTGTTTTGCAGTCATGTCTGATTCTTTACGACCCCGTGTGGGGTTGTCTTGGCAAGGATACTTGGAATAGTTTGCCATTTTCTTCTCCAAAACGTATTATGTATTAACATAAATAACATCTGTACAGAAAATACCCATTTTCCAAAAAAAATTAGCAAGAAGAGTAGCATTGTTGAACACATTTTTGCAAATCCCTATGGTGTCTGCCTTAATAGACGACAGCTAGATTCTTATATATGTTTTCACATTCCATCTGTTGCATTATGTTGTTCTGATTGAGGTGTGTGAAGAAAAAGAAAGTAAGGTGGCAGAGTGGCTAGAGTGCTGGGCCTGGAGTCAGGAAGATGAGTCTTCCTAAGTTCAAATTTGGCCTCAGACACTTCTTAGCTGTGTGACCCTGGGCAAGTCACTTAACCCCGTTTACCTCAGTTTCTTTATCTGTAAAGTAAGCTGGAGAAGAAAATGGCAAATCACTCCAGTATCCTTGCCAAGAAAATCCCAAATGGAATCACAAAGAGTTGGACATGACTGAAAATGACTAAACAATAATAGAAAGAAAATTAGTCCTCAGACAGATATCTATGCAATTGGAAAAGAAAGGAGTATTTTAATAGGCAAATAATGTCTTAGTATTATTATGAAGACAGTTTTGACCTAATGGACCTTCTGAGTCTTGGGGGATCCTCAGGGGTCCACAGATCACAGTTTGAGAACTCTAGAAGATTCATTTTACTTCCTATCTGTAAAAGGGGAAAAGACAATGCCTACATCACCAGGTTGTTGGGTGCAGAGCTCTTTTTGAACCTTAAATACGTATACAAATTTGTAGTATTACTATTTATTAAAAAAAATAAGGCAATATCAATTTCGAGAGATCTCTAGTGGAATACCGCAGACATCTGTACTTGATCTTCTGCTCAAAATTTCTATAATCAATTTACATGAAAGGATATGATGGCATGCTTGTTCATTCAAAATAATGTATTTGAAACATAACATTGCAAATCAATGCAAACACAATTAAACTTGCTTAGTAACTATTTACATTAAAGCAAATTTAAGTGCATAGATTATCATAATACTAAGTCCCTCCTACGTTCCCATCAGCACTTTTTATATAGTCGTTCTGACTTGATTTTCTTTATGTGATCATAGTATGATTGAGTTCTCTTTTTTTACTTTGATTATTTGATAAAGGTCCTTCCAAATTTGATGATATTCCTCATACTTGATTTGCATTTTATTGCACAGAATATATAATTGCATAGACATACTTACAAAAAACTACATTATGTATGCAGCATTCCATTTTTATTGATGCGTCACAATTTCTTCAGTTACTTCCCTATTGTTGGACAATAAGAAAGTAGTTGAATAAATAGGATCATGTTGCTAGAGGAGAAGAAATTTCAGAAGCCTCTAATTCAGCCTCCCATTGTACAGAGGAAAAGCATAGTACCCAGCACAAAGGAAGCACTCAGTAAACACTGATGTCACCAATCTATAGAGTTAGCAAACTGGACAACCTCCTGACTTTAAGAGATGACCAGGATCCAAAGAAATGAAGAGGGTTAGTTACTGAAGGCACATGGCAGAAAAGAAGCAGAGTCAGGGCTAGAGCCAAGACCCTTCCATGAGAAAGACCTGCTCCATCCCATCCTTAGACTCCTTGTTGACTGCTTGCTTATTTCAAAATGTTAGAATATGAATTGCCTGATGGTTCTCCCCAGTGTGACCTGAGCAGTGAGTAGCTGAGCAAGCCAAGATCTTTGGGTCCTCCCAGTTGGCCATGCATCATGCCTCGTCTCTGAAAGTCTATCTAAAGATATAGTGGATAAACGACCAAACTGAACCAAAGGTTCCAGAACCATACCTATCCATTCTTCACTAAACAATTGCAGCTACTCTGCATTTCTGGGTTTCCAAAATCTATTTCAAAAGACAAAAAAATTACATACCAGTTACAGGGTCAAGTAATTGTTTCCCTGTAGCTTCCTCCTCACGCTAACCTAAGGAGAATTGTTGCTCAAACCAGCTGAGCTGTCTGTTCTATGCTTTGCTCTATGTTGACTTTTTATATTCTCACTTTTTCCATACTAGAAGCCACAGAGAGAAAAATAGCTTACAGAAAACTAGCAAGAAAACTAAGACAAACTCAAGAACTTTTGACGATGAAAGTAGGAGGCTAAGAAACAGACGAAAAATGGAAAAAATCTGTAAAGATTTCTATAACAAACTCTTTTCTCTATTAAAGTAGAACCAGCACATTTAGGTTCTACCACTACTGTACTCAATATATGAAATGGCACTAAAGAAAATAAAAATGGGAAAAGTACCTGGAGGACAAAAACAGTTCTGTGCTAGAGGCTACACAGTTTGAAGAGGTTTGAGGGATCAGATCTAAAGCAATTCATTCAGTGAACATTTATCAAGAACCTACTATGTAGTAGGCAATTTTTGTAGGTGCTGCAGTTATGAAGATTAAAATAGAATCATTTCTTTTCTCAAGGAGCTTATATTCTCTTGAGAATCAACAACATGTGTATAGAAAATTAAATATAAATTGATACAAAATAAGAATGGGAATGAAAAAAGGAGAACAAAAAATCTGAAAGAAGGATAATGAATACTCTGAAAAAATCAGGGATTTTAATATTTTTAAAAGATGAATGAGAAAATATTAGTAACTAATGCTTATCTTTTTAATCTCTATAAAAATCTTTATGAAAATGCTATACATATACATTGAGGACATCCCTGATGAAATCATCAGAAGGGAACAGACAAGTTTTTGCCAATGAAATTTTATTACAAGCTGCACCATTATAGTCATATAATTTGTTGAGAGTTATAGAGCACACAAGATTCTGAGGGCGATATTTGTTGACTATAAAAAATAGTTTTATTTGGTAAAGCAAAGCAGTGTCTTAAAGGTTATCTTCAAACAAAAAGTGATTTCCATGCATATGTCAGTCATGCAAAATTCCATGAAAGGTGTGATGAGATAATCTTGTTTTAATGGCCTTCTGAATATTTATTTTAAATGAGACATAAAACCAGGAGATAGACGTTTGCCTAAAGATACTTGCCACCATCAAAAGGGAGGATGTCTTATATAGAGCCTGAAAGGAAGAGTGATCCCCTATAGATGATAATGTCTGCAATAAGTTCCTATTTGAAGATGTGATTGTTCTAATTGTATCAGTTCCTATACTACTGCAGACACTCCTAAATGAGATCCCCAATTGTTCAAAAAGGGTTTGAACTAACTGTGCATATAGGATAACTATCCTCACAGAAAAAACAAGTAGTTGAAGACCTATTTTCTATACTATGCACATGGGTGGGCATCCCATAGGGTTGATGCAGGGTTACATAATTCCTGACCCACATAACCAGTGAACTGAGCCCAGAATCAAACAAGAGGGAGAGGAAAACCTGGATTGATTTTATGAATTTCACAGTTCTTCTAATAATGTCTTCTCTCCAACAGGCTAGTTTTGTCCAGGAACTCCTCCTTCTCGCCAGAAGAGTAGGTCTCAAGATCATAAAAGACTGGTACTATCCAAGGATTGCCTTTTTCTTGAAAGCTATAAAGTAGTATTTTCCAGGAAATCTATCCTTTTCTATACCAGGAAAGCTGAGTCATATGACTATATTTTTCCTTGTAAGCATAGGATTGAAAGATTCTAGCTTGCTTCTAAAACCATTTGGGTAAGAGCAAGTACAACTATAATATATCTTTAGCACTGTATCTCCATGGCTGCCAATAGTGGCTACTGTGATATTAGCATTGGGGAAACCACATTGGATGTATAGGCATCTTTTTCTTCCTTCACCCTTCCACTTGTACTCCTACCTTTGCATTTAGGTCTCTGGATTCTGGTCTATTCTGAGCTATCTCACTGCATCTTTTCTCTAAATCCATCTTTTCCATAAGACTACCTTTTATAGTCTCACTCCAAAGAGGGTGTTGGTGCTTCTAAACCTCAACTGTCTTTTTCAATCAAATTATTCTGCTTGTTGGGTCTGCTTGTTGAATGGAGAGATGACCTCTGAGCCAGGAAGACCTGGGTTAACATCCTAACTCTAACACATCCTCACTATGTGACCCTGGGCATTCAATGCTCAAGGCAAATCTCTAGGGTCTGACCTGCAATTATAGAGAATTTTGCTCATTGGAGGTTCCTTATGCTAATGAAATCATAGATCCAGTCGTTATTCCTATCGGATGATGTGTGAATGGGTAGGAAATATCAGGAGCAGGAAATGTCCTAGTGAGATTCCACTGGACAATGCAATCTAAATCCTATAAAAGGCTAATTCCTAAGAAACTGAATGAAGTTGATCTACCTAAAACCCATGTTGGTTGATGAGTTCCTCTCTCATCATTGTTAGCTGACCTTGAAAGAAGCACAAATACAATGCAAGCTTTCCCCCCAACTTGAAGCCCCCCATTAATCTCTCTCAATTAATCACATATTCTCCTTGCTATCTATTCCTGCTGAAATGGAGATTGTAAGTTCTTTTTTTTTAATTTTTTTTTGCTGCTAACTCCTTGGCAAATTGCCCTTTTTGTCTACTTACTGCATCAGCATGATGGGGAGAGAAAAGGGGGGCTTTTTTCTGGTTTTTCTACCTTTTCGTTCCAATTAATTTGGGCTTCTTGCTTGGGCATATTTGGTGTGAAATTTTCACATTCCTGCCAATGCTGAACAGTTCTTGTACTCAGCTATGGAAAGGTCTTCTGAAAAAATCTACTTTCCAGAGATTTCTCCCCTCTACCTTCTCTTTTCTCCTTTCACTGCTGGTCAGAGCTGTCTATTTCCCCGACTTGCCTCTCCATGGGGAAGCTGTCTTTTGTCTTAGAATTTACCAAGGTATCAGAGAGTATTAACTTCTAAGGAAGGCATAGCTCTGCTCACGACCCTTCTTTTAAAAAGTTCTAAACTGGCTTAAGGAAAAAAAGATAGAAAAATGACATCAATGATATACATGTCAGCTCTAGGCAACAATTTAAACATTTCATTTTCTATTCACAGGGCCTGCTGCCAAATCCAGTTAAGGCATCCTCTTTCTGCCCTTACAATGTTTCTCAGAGAACCATAGGAATTAGAGTAGCTGGAAGGGACTTTGGAGTCTAAGTTCAGATGAAATGACTTATTCAGGGCCACACATATTAAGTATACAAAAGCATGCCCCCCGAACTCTGAATTCAGTTCATTTTCTACCTCCTTAAGTAATCTTCAATTTAAATCCCTTTCAAGGGATTGAAAGTTGTGGGTTCTCAAAACTCTTAATTCCTTCTTTTTTTACACCCGATCTATAGAATCTCCTATTTCTTCAAGACTGGTCGTCTTCTATGTCAGTCTTTAGCACTCTTTAGTCCTATGGATCAGAGGCATCAAATGCTCGGCCAGCATCCCTCCAGCCCAAACCAGATTAAAATATAATTGAGAAATATTTAACCAAATAAATAAAACTACAATAGAACATAGATAATATCATTAAGTGAAAGTCAATATGCTGAAGAGAGCAGTGTGTGTGTGTGTGTATTTATATACACACATATATATGCTATATGTGTATATGTATGTATGTATGTGTATATGTACACAAATATATTGTGTGTATTTATATATACACACATATATGCATGTGTATGTATGTATATGTGTATACACGTGTGTGTATTAGTGGCCCCCTTTTCTATTTGGTTTTGATACCACTGCTGCCAATGAAGAATAATTTGAATCTTCAGAAGAAAAAAAGTGATTGGGTAACTTTATTTCTTCCCTTAGCATGAAGGACCAAAGATCCCTGTCCTAGTATACCCGGTCTCCATCTCCTCACAGAGAAGGACTTCTCTTTTTTCCCACGTCTTCCCCAGCAGCTCCACTAATATTTTAGAATGTCCTGAGGTGTTTTGAAACATTCTAGAATACTCCTTTGACACCTGGCTTCTGCCATATAACATAACATACTGTTATTATAATTTATCATATTCCCTTAAGGTTGTGTTACAGCTCAACATCCTGAGAGGAGAGGGAAGACTGTAAAGCCTTATCTCTGGAAGCATTTATAATGGCAGTAGGCAGGAAACATAGGGAAGGATACTACTCTGATTTCCATTGAGATTAAGTAACTCCATTACTCTAAGGACAAAGCTAGGAAGTTTACAATCAGTTGCAGAAGGGGCATAATGCTTACCAGATAAAGAAAAATTCAGACATCATTCCTGTAAAAACCTCCTGCATGTTAAGCTTCTATATAGTAGACTGCGGATCATATTATGTTTCCTTCTATATCTGGCCACTCCCTAGCTGACTACAACTTTCCAGCAGTCCAGGAGCTGGTCAATTCCATTCCGTTGCCAAACTCCAGCTTCAGTTGACACAGCACCTTTTCGTAGAGCTTAGCATTTTCTGGTCAGCAGATGTCTGAAACACCCATGAATTTCATTCTGCTCTAAAAAGTGGCCTCATCTGGGTCTCTTTTGCCTTAAAGTAAAACACATCCCACAAAAGTATGCTTCACTTTTGAATTTCTCCTAAATGTAGGGGTATTGTGAATTGTATTGTGATAAGGTGAATTTGAAAAATCCCCTGCAAGTCAGGCAAAAGCTTAAACAGATACTCTGTCGGTGTTTGTCACTCTTAATTTTCTTCCAGTCTAGTTCAACTCTTCATGTTGTTTTCACAACCACAAATGGAGGAAAGTACAACCCCAGAGCTAGTGATGCCCAGAATTTACCCTAAGACATAAATTTATATTAGTCTTTTAAAAAGTTTCCAGGAAAGAAAAGAGATTATGCAGCCTTTTTTAGGTTCTTGGCAGAAGGAGCACCAATAGGATGAAAACATCTTTCTCGTCATTATTCAAGGACATTCTTCAGGTCCTTCTGTAGAGTTAAGGCTTTATGGGACAGTTAGGTAGTTCAGTGAATAAAGTGATGGGGTTGGAGGAAGAAAGATCTCAGTTCAAATCCAGACTCACACATATTAGTTGTCTGAGCCTAGACAAGCCTCTTAACCTCTACCTGTTTCCATTTCCTCAACTGCAAATTGAGTATAGTAATGGCACCTACAACATAGGGTTGTGAGGATCAAATGATGATATTTGTGAAGTCCCTAATACAATGCCTGGCACACAGTAAGTGCTTTATAAATGTTAGCTATTATTATAGGAGGAATAGCAATTGAGCAGAAACCAGTTTATTTAATAGACCCGTCACTACCTACTGTCACTTAGCAGGCAGTTAAGTGACAGAGACTTATGCAGGTAAAGTTTTAATGGAGTGGGAGTGAAGAGGTAGGGGCATAGAGTGCTTTTCCAGGGTCCTAGTCAGGGAGGGGGCAGGATGAAGAGAACACTGAAACTTTGAAAAGGATGCAGAGTAGAAAGAAATAGAACCACAAAAAGGAGGTAAGAAGATGTCAAAGATGAGCTAAAGTTTGCTTTTATCACTTGAAATCAAGTAGCATTCATGAAGGTGGACCCATCACTTTAATTCCCTATCAACCAACAATAATAGGAAATACTCTAATAGAACAGAGATATAGACCCAAGTCACTAAATTGGAAAGTTACAGTGTGTATGTGGAGGGAGCGGGGATGGCAATATAATTCAGAGCAGGAGTTCTTAGCCTAGGGTCCCTGCACTTTGAATTACAAATAAATATAACACACACACACACAGATATATATATATAGTTTCATTTCAATATAGCTGCTTTCCTTTATAATCTTATATATTTTCTTTTATGCATTTAATAAAATAAAATAAAAAAATAAAAATTAAAAATTAAAAAAATAAATAAAAATCCTAATAAAGTGTCCATAAAGTCCAGCAGACTGCCAAAGGGGTCTAAAATACAGGTTAATAACCCGAAATCTCAAGCAAAGTATCCAGGGTGTTCTGTGATTGATGTCTTCATGGGGCAGGACTGTTTTCAACTTCAACAAATATTTATCAGAAACCTATTGTATGTAGAGCAATGTGATAGTCTTGTAAATGTAGGAAATGTGACATCCGTTAATCCTTGTGACTCATTTCCTGGTGCTCTAATACATGAACTCAGGTCCTCCTGACTCCTGCACTGGTGCTCTATCCACTGCACCCCCTAGCTGCCCCCTCAGACACTTGGCACTCATTACCTGTGTGACCTTGGCCAAGTCACTTAACCCCAATTGCCTCATCCTGGGTCATCTTCAGTCATCCTGATGAATATCTGATCACTGGATTCAGATGGCTCTGGAGGAGAAGTGAGGCTGGTGACCTGCACAGCCCTCCCTCACTCAAAACAAAGTCAAGTGCAAGTCATGTCATTATTTCTCTGATGGCATGGTCTTCTTTGATAACGAAGGATGAACACACACCAATACATATGACTTGAATGCGATCTTCTTTAACCTCAAAAAAGGCAAAGTGTTAATGTATTGGTTGGTTGTTGTCCTTTATTCTTAAAGAGGACCAAAATGGCATCACTACGATAAAGTGAAATTTCAGTGTGTCCAACTGTGGCTGGTCAGACCAATATGAGCTCAGAATGCTCTACCGCAGGTTGGGCACAGATAGTCCATGTGAATATTTGTAGTGGATACTCCAAATTTGCACATCCTACATTTACTTTGTGCCGTCTCAATTCTGCTTTGCTCATAGAACACAGCACCTTTCTAATATGGGCATGCCATACAGTCCTGTGTCAGTGTCTCCCATGTTGCACAGCCAACTCCAAAGTTCTTGAGAGAGACCTTGACAGTGTCCTTGTATCACTTCTTCTGACCACCATGTGATTGCCTGCCCCTGTGATTTCTCCATAAAATAGTCTTTTTGGCAAGTGTACATTTTGCATTCGAACAACATGGTAAGCCCATCAGAGTTGTGCTCTCTGAAGCATAGTTTGAATGCTTGGCAGTTCAGTTCAAGCAAGAACTTCAGTATCTGGTACTTTATCCTGCCAGGTGATCCTCAGAACCTTCTTAAGACAGTTCAAATGGAAGCTATTCAGTTTCCTGGCATGGTGCTGGAAGACTGTCCACATTTCACAGGCATACAACAATGAGGTCAGCACAGCGTGTGTTCAGGGAGGACCAGTACCTTTGGTGTGGTGGCTGCCAGACCCTTTTCAGGGTTCTTTCCTCCTTTGGTATCCACCTGTTTCACCCAACTCTCATCTGTGGTTCCAAGAAGCTGCAGCATGCATAGTGGCCACACTCTGGTAAACCTTTTTTGGCAGATGGGACAAATTAGGTGGAGGGTAACCAAGGGTTAATGTATTAATTAGCAAGTGAATGCCAATTAAGTGGCATTTTACTTGAGATGCTAGTCCAAAGGTCTCATTAGAGACTCTTCGGCACATGAAATAACCTTCCTAAAAGGTTATAATATCCTCATTGGCCACCAGAGGATGCTCAACCTATGGATGCTTAAATGACTTCTTCTAAGAATGAACCTGCAGATAGCTGGGTGAGGTCCAGAATAAATACGTGGGATGAAATGGACCATTACTCAAAATATTAAATTGGTAATCTCATGAGTTTCCAAGCCATATGTCTGGGTTCTCTTCTCTCAGTCATGGCTCAGTGGACCTAAAGATTCAGAGACTTAGTATACTGAGATAAAGAACTTTATTGAACATAGTGAAAATGGAAGGAAATGGACTCTGACCACTTTCTGAATGTTCCTCTTCTTGCCCTCCCAGATCTTTGGAGGGTAGGAAGAGGAAAGTTTTGAATCACCCATTATATAAAGGAAGAAAGGAAGGGAGTGTACCTGGCCTCAGAATCATGGGTTATAGAAAGTAAAGTAAGAAAAAGAAAAGTGAGTAAAAATCAATCTTCCTCTCCAGCTTACTAGCCTGACAGGAGCCCTAATAACTGCCAGTATGAGGATTTTTGATCCTCTCCTTATGTTCTGGTCTCTGCTCCAGTATCTGAGTTAATATAGCAATGATCTTTGGCAGCTTAATTCCTTGCTGCTCTTGTCTACCTCATGGAAACCCAAGGAAGTAGCCAGTACCACTCGCCACCATGTGATGAGCAGGAAGTCTGACTCTCAAGGTCATGGAATGAAAAATAGACAGAGGAGCCTAGATGTCAGAGTATAGATCCAGCACTCATCTATCCTATTCTTTGGTTTCTTGTCCCATACAAACACTCATACCCAAGCACTTTCATGTCGTTCTGTGTACTAAGACAAGTAGAAATTGCTTTGGTAGTTTCTCCATTTTAACCCTAAACCTAAGTCCCTTTCTGGCCTCAATTCTTTATGTAACCTTGATGTGCCCTGATGATTGTCTGGCAGTGGTATACTGCTGTATGATGACAAGCACATGCCCAACACATCAACTAATTGTCATTATAAAGGATGCCAGAACATGAGTCTGGAGATTTGGGTTTTCATCTTGATTCTGTCACATCTCGAGTTCCTTGTTTGTTAAATGATTTTCTTTACCTTTTTGTGAAAAATAAATGAAATCATGTAGGTGAAAGTCCTTATAAAGTTACATAAATTACATGTCAGTCTTTGTCTTGGCTCATATGAATTAAGAACCTCCCTGGCTCATGCAGTAGTGTGTTGTCATTCAGTTGTTTTCAGTCATATTTGACTCTTTGTGGGTCTTTGTGACCCCATTTTGGGTTTTCTTGGCAGAGACACTGGAGTGTTTTGCCTTTTCCTTCTCCAGCTCATTTTACAAATGAGGGAACTGAGGCCAATAGAGTTAAGTGGCTTGCCCAGAGTCACACAGTAAGTAAGTGACTAGACTTTAACTCAGGCAGATGAGTCTTCCTGACTCCAGATCCAGCACTCCATCCACTGTATCATCAAGCTGCCTTATGTAGCAATATAGTAGAAAGGGTATTAGATTGGAGGTCAGAAGGTCTGACTTTTGTTGAATTAACTAGCTGTGACCTTCCCTCTATGGGCCTCAGGTTCCTTGTCTGTAGTATGCTTCGATCTGCATTCAGACTTCATAATTCTCTGGATATGGATTGCATTTTCCATCATGAGTCTTTTGGAATTGTTATTGACCCGTCTCTCAAACCTATTATCCTATTTAGCTTAAACATTCCAAGCTTTCTCAGTACTTGGGATGGCTTCCAGTGGAAAGATTATGAACTAAGAATCTGACCCTGATCCTAATAAATGATGTGAGTTTGGGAAAGTCACTGGACCATTCTGAAACTCAGATTTCTTGTCCGTAAAATGTGAGGTTTGCACTAGTTGATCCCTAAGGCCTCATTGGGTTCTAAAGTCCTGTGAATCCAGAAGTTTATGGCCTGACATAGAGAAAATCAAACCATTGTTGATTTGGGAGGAGCTAGTTGATAAGGATAAGAGGAAGGATAGAGCGACTCCAAGGAGACAGGTGCAGGACAAAAGGATGAAAAATTGAAAAATGGAGATGTATTTCCTGGGGGGAGCAAGGGATAGAATAAGAAAAGAAAAATAAGTCATGAAGGGTGGGCTGCAGAGTGATTAATGAAGAATACCCTGACAAAGGGCTAGAAATGCTTTGTCAAGATACCCAAATGAGGTTTCACATTTTAAGAAGTTGAGAGCTCCAACCCTAGGGAGTACTGTCATTGCACATTCAGGAAGGATTTCAGTCTAATGTAAAACAAACTAGGGATGATTTTTCAGGAGTGAATGTTTTACTGATTAGCTTGAATTTTTCTGACTGTGTCTTGTGCTCAGTGAACACGACTAACGGGTGTAATTTGGGTTTTCTGTTGAATCACCGAGCTGTGATTTCACTCCCTCCCTGGGAAGTCACATACAAAGCAGCCTTCCTTCCTATTTTTCTTCCTTCCCTCTGTAATCTCCAAGTGAGTATAGTCATTGTGACTTATTGACAACATACCTGACCTTGACCAAGGTAGTGGCAGTTCTATAGATTTAGAGGCTCTTTCTTTCCACAGCTTTGTCAGAGTGTTTCCCATTTGACCAATCATGAAGCCTGTGTTCATCTAATTCCAGGCCCTTAACGTCACAATCAAATATTCCTCAATCTCGGATCTTCTATGCAGTATCTCTGGGAGGTGCCCTGGAATGTTTCATTAAAGACTCTGAATATTATAATTTACTCCACCTTATTCCACCTGCTCCCTATAGCCAGACCTTATACCTAGGTAGGAGAGTGCCTTTCATACAGAAAATGTGTTTAGTTGCTAAAATATGGCAGATCCTGAAGCAGTCATTGTTGAACATATAAAGAATAATATAAAATTCCTCTTTCCCATGAGATGACCATTTGTCATGGATGCTGAATAAGGAATTCGTGCATCACAGTTGGACTAGATAATCTCAAGTTGCCCTTCCAACGTTAAAATTTTGGTTTCTTCTTTCTGAATCTAGCACAGCACCTGGCGTACAGTAGTGGCTTAATAAATGTTTCAATGAATTCTATTTATGTCTTACTTTCTATGCTAATATTTGTATCATGAAAGACAAGTAGATTTATATTCCTGGTTCTAACACACAATAAGTGTTAACTGTTTTCCTTAGTATTGGCATAATGGAAATAAAATCCTGCTTCTCACATTTAATAGTTGCAAAAGTAGGAGGATATAACCTGGTTAGGGCAGCCAGGTGGCTCAGTGGATAAAGTTCAGAGGCTGGAGTCAGGAGGGCCTGAGTTCAAATTTGGCATCAGACGTTTGCTATCTGTGGGACCCTGGACAAAATCACTGAACTCTGTTTCCCTCAGTTTCCTCATCTATCACATGAGCTGGAGAAGGAAATGGCAAACTATTCTAGTATTTCTTCCAAGAAAACTCCCAAAAGGAGTGATGAAGAGTCACATGTGACTCAAGCAGCTAAATGACAACAGCATAAACTGGTTAGACCAGCTTTCTTTCTCCAAGGGACAAGGGGACCTGTATATCAATGAATACATGAATATTCATGAATGTTAGCACCTGATTCCAAAAGATTACCCATACCTGCATTTCGCCTTACCAGATATACTTAAAATCAATATCTTTGCTCCAGCTCCATCTGTTTACCTCAGTTCAAAACAACATACCCCAGAACATCTGCAGACCATGAAAGTGACTATCTTAACAGACGTAACTATTTACACCAAGGGAAGAGCGAATACCAAAGGCCTTCACTGTGGTTCTGTGTATACTTTTATTATTTGAATAATTCAATGGATCTATCCATTCCAGTGGTGTGAACTCACTCATTTCTGCCATCCATTACAACCTCTGTCCATATTCCCCCACAAATTTACCATAGCCCCAGTGGGCTGGGGACCTTCCTTGCTTTTTTTTTCACATTTCAATGATACTAATGCATCACACAGGCTAACCATCAGTTATTTCTCACTCTTGTCTTTGACTGACCCATCTTCTTTTAAAACATATTAATGAGGTCTTTTGTATTTGTATCACAGACATTTCAAGAAATATTTCCCCTCCTCTCATTCTTGAATTGAACTGTCCTTTTTAATAAGGAAAAAGGTTAAGTGATAATGAAGACCAAGTCTAATGGCATAGACACTGTTCTCTGTTAGTAGTCCTCTGCCTCTCTGCTAAGGGAAGAGAGGTATGTTTCCTTCTGTGTTCTCCAGAACCATTATTAATTTTCCTAGCTATGTAGAGTTCATCTTCCTTTGAGAGCTCTCTTCGTTGACGTTATTGTAGTCATTGTGTATATTTTTCTTTCGTTTCTGCTTCTGTTTCTCCTTCCCCCCAATCTGCATCAGTTCAAAGAAATCTTCCTATGTTTCTATGAATTCCTCGTGTTCATTGTCTCTTGCTATACAATGAAATTCCATTATAATTTGTTCAGTCATTTATCAAATTATGGGCACCCACTGTATTTCCAATTGTTTACAACCATAAAAGTGCTGCTACAGATAGTTTGGGAGGAACTTGAATTCTGTCTTTAATTCCCTTAGAATATATGCCCAATAGTTAAATCACTGAACTCAAGGGTACAAATGCTTAAGACACTTTTCTTGCATAATTCCAAACTGAAATACAAAAAGATCAGGCCACTGATCTATAGTTTTCCATTTTTCAATCATACATCCCATCAATGAGTTCCTATACACCCCTACTCCTCTTTTGTATTATGTGGCAACCTGTATATTCATTACATGCACTTCTCCATCTTCCTTTGGCTGATCATCAATTTCAGTTCTTCAGAGACTAGAGTGTTCCATGACAGTCATTCAATATTACTATTAAGAGTATTGGTCTTAAAAAGGTGGGCCTTTGTTTCAGAGAAAAGCTTAGAGTCATGAAAATAACCTTGCAATTTCCCAAAGGCAAACCATCCTGCTCTCCTCATCCTATTTCATTCTAGGCCCAACTCATTATCTATTGCAATATCTGCCTATGATATCTATTAATATAGATGGGCTAATTCTAAACATTGTCCATCTAACTTCATATCACGATTTGGCAATAAAAACTGTTCTTGTTTGTTTTTCCCCCTGTGGATAGTGAGGCTAAACTCTTTTGATTAATTATATGTGTCATTTAGGAGCCTCTGAAATGTTCTGTGACTTGATGCAATGAATACAATGTCATATGCAAATAAGAATATTTGGGGACCTCACCATCTGTCAGTAATCCTTCTTTGATTTGGTCTCTGAGCTGGATCTCCCCCATGGCATTGGCAAGCATCTTTGGTGAGTGTTCATGTCGCTATTTTATGCCTCAATTAATATTAGTTATCAGAAGATCATCAGACAAGGTTATCTTTGTTGTCATATCCTTCAAGGAATCTCATATACAACTAGGTCCTGATTAGTTCAAATCATCTCCTGGAATTACCACATTACTGGAATTTTTACTTTATGTTTCTTTGGGTTGGAGTCAATTATCATATTTTACAGAATTTTAACTTCAAATAGCATGAATCTGTATATATGTGACCACTTCAGTGGATTCTTATTTGTACTGATCAGGCTGTAGTCATAATTTTTTTACATATATATATTTATATGTTTATATGTATATATATATATGTATGAAAGGCACTTTGCTAAGACTGTCTTTAAGGTGACATTTTGCTTCAACAATATTAATTCTTTCTGTTTCTGATCAAACCTATTAGCACTGGACAATATTTACTGAATTTTGTTCTCTAGTGTTAAAAATGAGTCTTCTATCTGAAACATAATGTAGGAACCAATGAATTTCATTTATAAATGATGAACAGTTGAAAATTCTACTGGAATAAGCAAGCCAATTTGGACAAAGAGATTTATAAGAAATTTACTTTAATACCTTAACATATTAAGACAGTGACACTGATTGGCACTATTTTCTACAGAAGTTGAAATCAAGTAAAATAAATGACATAGTAAGAGTACAAAAACATCCCTAAACTGCCTTAGATATCATTCTGTTTCCTAAGTAGAAAGACATAGCAGCCAGGTACAATATTCATTTAGAACATAATTTCATTTTTAAAAACTTATCAGTAAAAGATAAAAATGGCAACAGTGAATATTGGAGGAATTGTGGTACAATAAGCACACTAACACATTGTTAATGGAGTTGTGAAATGGTACAACCATTTTGGAAGGCAATTCAAATTATGCAAATAAGTGACTAAAATGTCCATATCCTTCGAACCAGAGACTCCAGGAAGACATCACTAAGAAAAAAGTCCCCACATGAGCCAAAAATTTTATAGTAGCATTTTTTGTGATAGCTAAGAATTGGACACCAAGTAGATGCTCCCCAACTGGGGAATGGCTAAGCAAACTGTAGTATATGAATATAATGCAATATTATTCTGATGTAAAAAATGATCCATGTGATGAATACAGAGAATCATGGAAAGATCTATGTGAGCGGATTCTGAGTGAATAAGAAAAGTGCAGAAAATAACATACACAAGGACTACAGCAACGTAAATGAAAAGAACAATTACACACTAAAAAATCAAAAGTAAAAATTGTTTTTAAAAACTTACAAAAACTAAGGAATTGAATGGAGAGAAAACATCCCTAACTTTATTCTGTGCAGGTGGGCACATTTCACATTTTTTTCAGATGTTTTTCAATATATTATCAGGATATGATGGGTTTTTTCCCCCTTCAAAAGTAGTATTTATTTCTTGAATGGCTCTCTGAGAGGGGCAGAGAGGAATATATTTGGGATAACTACAGTGATGTAAAAAACAGAAAGTGTCAATAAAAACTAATTTTAAAAATAAATAAATGCTTATCCCTAAAACAATATAAAGAATATAGTTCATAAATTTATTAATTATTATTCTCTGGGACACTATTAGATCGTATATGTCTATTTGTCAACCAACTCTTAGTATTTTTAGTCTAATGAATATATGAGATTTTGCTCTCTAGTCATGGCAACATGAGGCCAATCATTCTGGATATTTCAGCTATGGTAAACACAAGAGGTTGTGTCTCTACATATAACCAATTTGAGAAATAACTGTCCATCAATACAAACAAATAAATATCTTCAACAATACAGTTTAGTCTGTCAACTCAAATGGTTTGACTGGTAGTATTTATTTTTATTCTATATATTTTGTTTTTACTTTTCTAATTTGTCATTCAAACCAGACAAGCTGACTTGTGCCCAGTATGAAGGCTAACTAAATGAGAATCCCTTGCACATAACAAGAGAATCCCATTGGGGTCTAGAATTTAAGTCCAGATAATCTGTCCACTGAAGAAAAAGGTGTTTTTCATAACTCTGCCTCCCACAGGAACCTTCCTTGCTGGGAAAAGTAATAGGAGGAGATGTGCTACAGAGAACACCAAACTTATCAAGACAGCTAGATTTGTAAGTGGGAAGCTACATCTTTTCCCTGAAGCGAGAGTTTGAAGTTGTCATTTTAATGAAATATTTTACCTCTGTTGGTTCTCAGTTGGGAGGATGGTCTAAGATAACACAATCTTAGTCATAAAACATTAGAACTGCAAGGGACTTTAGAGATCATCTAATCCAACCCTCTTCCTTTACAAATGAGGGAATAAAGACCCAAAGAGGCAAATTAGCTTACCCAAAGTTACAAAACTCGTTAACTAATAATAGCTCATGCAGTGATGTGCTTTAGCCAGCTCCTACTTGCTCCAGAGAGGTAACCCTAATAGTTAAATTTTGACAGTGAGCATTCGCACCTCAAAAATAAGCAAATGCTACAAATGTGGACTTAGTCATTTCATTGATTGTCTAGACTTTAAAAAGTAATATAGAAAATGGTAATAAAGCAGATTAAGCTTAAAAGTGTGTCCTACATCTCAGAGAGATGGTTGTTAAACAACTCACAGTGGATGAAGTCTCAGACTCCATAGCTTTTTTGTCAGGAGTCCCCAACAAGTCAACTGAAAGGTCCTGACTGGTCTATGGGATCTGGTTGGTTTTCCAAGTCAGCTAGCTGCTACTGCCTCCTCCCACCCCTTCTTCCTCCCTCCTGTTCCTGCCTCCCTGGGGAGCTACTTGCTCTGTCAGCAGTCCCTGATCAGCAGCTTGTACTGGCAGGATTGGTAAGACTTCAGGGAAATCAGGAGCAGCTTCTCATCTGGACAGAGCAGAGGACTCTCACTCTTTGGAATCTGTGTCTGGTAAAGGAAGGAGAGGCAGAAGGGAGGAATGTACCCTTGTTGGCATCTCCATCTTTCCTTTCTCGCCTACCCCCCATCCCCCAACCCCAACGTATAGTATGAAAAGACAAGCAGGCTGAGACAAAATCGTAGCAGCATCTCTTTGTCACTTTAGTAAATAATTTTCATTTTAATCCCAGGAGAACTCCCCATCACGACAATCAAGGAAAGTATCACAGATAAAGTGCCCCTTTCACCAGATGACAAAAAAAAAATAAGCTGAGTACTTGAGAGTTTTTAAAAGCACAAACAACAATGCGGCTGTTTTCCTCTTCATAAAACCTGGGTGCATGAATCATTTAAATTGCAAGAGGGATTCTTGGAAATGGAAAATATAAACTCCCTTAATCATCTTAGCTCTCCTAGGCAATGGGATCACAGAGAGGGGTACAGAGACTATTAAAGACCAGTGGGCGAGACGAAAAAAATAACCTGCTCCCTTGGATTCTGGACTGGTAACAGTTGGCCATGGGATGGTTTTCAGTGTCCAGGATGGGTCATTAAGCAGCCCATCTGTTCCACATGCATGATGGCTTAGTTGTTTTTGTTTTTTTCCTTACCAATCAGATGGCATAGGCAAATCCAGAGAATTTCCGATTTTTTTAGTGGGGGGAAGGACGTTTCTCAGGACAAGGGGTGATGGCAGCCACCTAGCACTGACTGAAACCTGCAAGACACTGGAATCTCTCCAGTGATCCTGAACACAGCTGCTGCAGGATGGTGATAAAGTAGACCCAAGCTGGATTCTTCTGGATCCTGAATGATACTATCTCTTTCCTTCTGGCTGCTTTTAAAACATCATTTATGTCCTGATGCTTCTGAACTTCAAGAAAGATTCCTGCAGAGGAGACCCATCAGGGTACTGACTTGTAGGGTTGTTCTCTCTCCTGCCCCATCCCCCAAATGCTCACTCTCCCCCAAACCTTTAATTGCACTGATTTATCCAGATTCTTTTTGAGTTCATCTATTCCTGAGTCCTGGAGAACCACAGGGACTCACTCAAGGTTTAACAGTTCATTCCAGGGACACCCAGAATCCCAGTCCAATGGTCCTACTGCAGGGATTCTTAAACTTTCTTCCACTCATGATCCCTTCAGTGCTTCTTAAGCTATAAGTGGACCCCATACGGGGCTGTGACCCACAGTTTAAGAAATGCTATGCTAGAACACATGGCCTCTTCAAGGATCATGGCACATTAGAAATGGAAGAGGTGTTGGGAATTATCTGGTTTAGTTTATTGATTGGAAATTGAGGCTCAGAGGTATAACTGATTGGATCTGACTTGTCAATAGCAGAGGTTAGTTTTACTCCCAGTTCCTCAGACTTCCAAATCAGTGCTTTCCCCCTCATGCCTCATTTTGCCACTGTTTCTCAGAAAAAGTATTTAGCAGACAGCTAGGTGGTTCAATGAATAGAGCACTGGATCCAGAGAGAAGACCTGAGTTCAAATTCTGCTTTAGACACTCAGTTGCTGTGTGACCCTGGGCAAATCACTTAACCTCTCTCTCTGTCTCAGTTTTCTCATATGTAAAATAGAGAATGTATTTCCCAGGTTGTTTGAAGATCAAACGAGATGATATTTGTAGAGTGCTCAGCACAGTGCCAGACACATAAAAGTATACAATAAAAACTTATTTCCTTCATTAAATGCCTTCTATGAGACAATTACTGTGCAAAACATGGAAGATACAAAGAAAGGCAAAAGACAGTCCCCACCCTCAATGAGAGACAACATACAGACAACCATGTACAAGATATATATATATATATGTGTGTGTGTGTGTGTGTGTGTGTGTGTATGTTTATATATATGCATATAAAAGTAATTATATACATTATATTATATATTATATGATATATGTGTATCATATGTAATTTCTCATGAATAATATTAATGTAAATAGTAAATTACATAAAATAATTGTAAATAAATAATAGCACTAATATCCTACATATGATGTAATATGAACTGTAGGGAGTTCAGGGAAGACTAGTACCTCTGGTATGAGGGCTGCCAAGCTCTTTTCAGAGTTGCTTTCTACCTTTGGTGTCCACCTGATTCACCCAACTCTCACCTGTGGCCCCAAGGATCTCTGGTAATTGCAGTGACCACATCCCAGCAAACTATTTTTGTAGATGGGCTGGCCAAGTTGAGGATAACCAAAGAGTCTCAAACCCATAGGTGAATGTCTATCCTAAGCATGTAAAGACTACCCCTAGAAGAATGGACAGATGAGAATGATATATGTCAAAGGCCACGAAGGCTGCCAGAGCAGATGCTATGGAGTACTTAGAGCTTGGTTAGACATTAAAGACAATAGATCATCCATCTCAGGTCATCTTGAGGCCAAGGACTTCATGCAACTCTGCCTCACTTAAATCCAATTTATGCACAAGTCAAAAGACATTGCCCATACCATTTTACCATTTACCATTTTTACCTATCTCAGAGCCCTGTGGGAACCGGCAAGTGACAGAGCAACATATGTGGATTCAGTAGGAACTGTAGTCATAACATAGGTGACTCAGGCCATAGGGTCGTCTTCCCACTGGACTGAAGTAGCAATGGGGTTCAGTAGCTTCTGGGTATCTGAGCAGCCATTTTAAAGGACCACACTGCTCACCTCCTGGCATGAGGAAGGAACTAGAAAATGTGCTCTAAAAATCATCTGATTCACCCAATCCTGGCCCACTTGCCACAGCAGATGGGAATTCTGCCTTGTGGTCAAAACACACATGCATACACAAATATCCAAAAACTTTTTCAAAAGCAATTACACTTAGCATCAGTACATGGAATGTGCATGCACTTATAGACAACACAAAATCCAGTAGACCTGAAAGATGAACAGCTCCTGTTCTGAGAGAACTCAGCAGGTATTATATTCAAATAGCAGCCCTAAGTGAAATAGGGCTGGCAAATGTAAGCCAACTTATCAAAGTTGGAGCTGGATACATGTTCTTCTGGAGGGGCCATAGTGATGGGGAGCACCATGAAGCTGGCATCATTTCCACAATTAAAACAAATCTAGTCAACAAACTTATGTGCCTACCAAAAGGAGTGAATGACAGATTCATGACAATGCAATTACTACTTGCAGGAAAGCACTGTGCCACCATCATCAGTACATATGCTCTCACCATGATGAACTTTGATAAGGTCAAAGACAAATTTGATGAAGACCTGGAGAACCTCATCACCAATGTGCCAAAAGAAGACAAGCTTACAATTCTGGGTGACTTTAGCTCTGAAGTAGGTACTGACTATAAGACATGTCAGGGGGAAGAATGAGGTCAGAAACAGCAATAGCAATGGTCACTTACTTCTGAAGACTTGTGCCTCTCATGACCTCAACACTAACACTGTCTTTCATTTTCCTAAATGAAATAAAAAATTTACAGATGCACTTCTGAAGCAAACATTGGCATTTAATAAACTATGTCATTGTAAGAAGAGACAGACAGGATGTGAGACTAATGAAGGTGATGTATGGCTCAGAGTGCTGGACTGATCATAGATTTATCCTCTCTAAGTTAAACATTCAACAAAAGTAGGACCCCCAAGACAAGATGACTACCAGAAGAACTTAACGTCAACAGGTTAGAGGGCTTCTCTGAACTTGGATGGTTTATTGCTAACTTGGAGGGAAAGCTGAGCCAACATATGGTTGGCAACACTGGAGCAAAAAATGAGCAGGCAGCTTTCAGCAATTTGGTGTACAGCACCACATTTACTTATCTGAGCAAGAATACTCTCAAACATCTAGATTGGTTTAAATTCAGAAGCTGCTAAATGAAAAAATAAGAACTCCACAGGGTTCACCAGCAGGATAGTTCATCCACCTCTAAGAAGTCAACTTCTAAAATAAAGTGCAAGCAAAGCTTAGAGAGATGGAGGATTCTTGGCTCAGTAAGAAACGGCAAATGACATTCAGTTTTATGCTGATAATAACAATCCAAAACACTTTTAGGTTGACCTGAAGGCTATTTATAGGTCAAAGACCTATGGTCAACTATTCAGCGTTAATGGAACCATGTTGATTACAGATAAGGACATGATCCTAGAGAGATGGGCTGAACACTTCCACAGCATTTTCAACAAACCATCATCAACCAATGCTGAAGTCACTGACTGTTTACCTCAGGTTGAACTCAATCCCTCTCTGGCCAGATTTCCAACTGAAGAAGAGGTTTTGAATGCCATTAGGCTCTTTTCATGTTGCTGATTCCATTTCAGCAGAGCTCTACAAGACAGGGGTTCCACTGCTCATGCAAATGCTAACAGGTAATATGAGGAGGAGGCTGTCACCACAAAGGATGCCTCCATTGTCAATCTCATAAAGGAAAGGGAAATAGATTGTCCTGTAACTGAATAATAGCCTAAAAGACTGCTTTGCATAAAACTCACACAAGGAAAGTGCTCACATGGAGATCAGAAGAAGCAAGAAGTTCTCTCTGAAGAACTTTAGAATTGATTGTGAGACATGGGAGACACTGGCACAGGACCTCCCAGCATGGCATACCCACATCAGAGAAGGTGTATAAGAAAAGCAGAATTATGATAGTTCAAAAGTAATATGAGATGCACAAATTTAGAGACATCTCCATTCCAAAGGTTCATATGGACTATTTGTGCCTGATCTGCGGTAGAGCCTTCCAAGGTCATAGTGATCTGATCAGTCACAGTCAGACATACTGTACCTTCATCCCAACATAGCGATGTGACTTTGGTCTTTTTGAAGAATGAAGGACAACCATAATGTAATATATACACTATTTATATAGTGTGTATATTGTATATCATACATATTACGTATCAATTTATCATGAGTAAATATTATAAATATAAATATATAAATAACAAATAAAGTCAAATAATTAACAAATATTAATGTCCATATGTATCATTAATGTGTATACACATATACATATACATTTGTGTGCATATATATATATTAAATTGGAGATAATCTCAGATGGAAGGCAGTAACATTAAGGAGGGCTAAGAAAGGCTTCTAGTAGAAGTTGGGGGTTTAGCTTAGACTTGAAGGAAACCAGAGAAGGCAGAACATAGAGAAGAGGGTGAACATTCTGGCCATGGAGGACAGTCAGGGAAAAGTCACAGAGTCAGGAGAGAGAATGGCAAATAGACTAATATAGCTGGATCGTAGATTGTGGAGGGAGTAAGGTATAAGAACACTGGAAAGATAGGAAGGGGCCATTTTAAGGGTAGCTAGGTGATGCAGTGGATGGAAAGCTGGAAGTCAGGAAGACTCATCTTCCTCTAGTTCAAATCTGGCTTCAGATACTTAGTAGCTGAACAAGAAATGACTGAACAACTTCCTAACCTCAGGTTGGCACAGTGTTTTATTGCTAACTTGGAGGGAAAGCTGAGCCAACATATGTTTTATCCACCACACTACCCAGGTGCCCCTGTAAACAGTGTCAGTGTGTAGAAGCCAAAGAATTAGTTAGTTAGCATGTGTGTATGAATAGTGGGATGGTAAGTGAATGTTGTAACTGGGCAATGTTTATATATATGTTCCAGAGAAATTTAAAGATACATTTTGGAGGTTTTCAGTTGCAGTTCTCCGAGGGTTCAGGAAATTGGAGAGATGGGGCCTGGGTAGAGTCTGGCATGATCTGGAAGGGTGTTGACCCTTGAGACTAAATGTTTGATAAGTCTACCTGCTAACCCTCATGGAGTAAAACAGACATTATGTGACTCTGATGATGAATCCCTATAGATGTCTGACTGACGAGGTTCTGCGGGGTCTTACATGAGATAAGAAAACACCTAGTGGGGTATATGTAGAGGCGAGAGGGACGCACAAAAGTAGACCCAGTTTGATGAGTGACTAAAGTGAAAATGATATGTGATCAGGTTCATGTCATTTCAGTTTTTCATCTATAAAATACTAACAACTAGGAGAATTTCTTGATTTGAGGAAATTTGGTAGAGAGAATGCAAGAAAGCCTCTCAATTTGGATTTGGGTGGATATGGGAAGAGAAGTTTCCACCAGTTTGACCTTGAAGCACAGATGAAAAATAAATTTACTTTCTCAGTGACAAGGGGACCTATGGGATAGAGAGAAAATTAGATATAGTCCAGATGAGAAGTAAGATTGAGCTAAGAAGCAGAACTGCAGATGATTGCAATGGCCTGTTGACTTTTTAAAACATTTATTCCAGCAGCTGACGCTCTGCTTGAGATATAGTAGGTAATTAAGGAATACTTGTTGGTTAGTTGATTTGTTCCTTCAACAAATATTATTTAAGGACCAGCTATCAATGCTGTTTGGGAGCCAGCTAAAATTGAACCAATTGTTAAATTATCTGTGTGAGCATTTATACCTGTAAAACTGGCAAATGCTACAAATAAAGGCTTGATTTATTGTTTTCTTGATTGTCTAGAATTAAGCTAGTGATGGAGAAAATGTTAGTAAGGCAAATAAAAATGTTTAGTGTGTTGGATAAAATTTTTTTTCAGAGATCTGGTTGTTAAACCTTTACCAGCATATTGCTGCCTTCTAAATGTAAGAAAATTGTTGTCAAATAATATTTATTCATTCATGCAACAGACATATATTAGGTGCTTCCTATGCACCAATCACTGTATCAGGTAAAGGTATACAAAGACAAAATGCAAAATAGTCCCCCCTAAAGAAGCTTATGTTCTATAGGCAGAAAATGTGTAGACAGATGAGTCAGCACAAAGAAATTTGAGCGAAGGGAAGGAGGTACTAACAATTGTAAGGATCAGAAAGACCTCCTGTAGGAAAATGACATTTGTGTTGAGGCTTACAGAAAGTTAAGATGCCAAGAGACAAAGGAAATTAGAGACTGGTTGGGGACAATGATCTATACAAAGGCCCAGAGGTGGGTGATGGAAGGTGGTTGATAGGGGAGAGCAAGGAAGCTGGTGTGGCAGGACACAAGAGTGTATGGAGGGAAATATGTGTAATGTACTTGAAAATATGTTGGAGTCAGACTGGAAAGGGCTCTAAATGCCAAACAGAAAACAAAAGAGGAGAGATACTGAAGGCAGGAATACCAGTTAGGCAGCTATCGCACAAGGTGATGAGCGCCTGCTCTCGCATAGTCGGGATATGAATGGAGAGGAGAGAACATATGTGAGGAGGAAGTGTTGAGCATATATACAATAGAGAAGACTCGGCAATTGATTGATAGGAGAAGGTGGGGTGAGGAAAGGGAGGAGTCAAGAATGACTGAGGTTGCAAACCTGGGTAACTGGAAGAATAGTGATGTTCTTATTTTATAAATCTGGTTTTTCCAAACCTTAGCAAATTTACTTTAAAAAATTAAATTCATTTTATTTTTAATTTGTGGAATAAAACAAGAATTTCCATAACATCACATAATAAAAAAAAAAAAAGATTGGGCATGAAATTGCAAATCTATTACATACAACTTGTTATTTTTTTAAAATATAGTTATGAGAAATAAGGACCTTAGGAAGAAGAGGCAGTTATGGATGAAAGCTAATGAGCTCTGTTTGGAATAAGTTCCATTTGAGTTGTCTACAGGACTTATAGTTGGAAGTGTCTAACAGGCGGTCGGTGATGCCTTCTCACCCTGGAAGATCATTCCTCCCCTGAGGTCCCTTCCTCTGGCCAGTTCTTCCATTTTAGGGAAAGTGCCTGGACTAGCCACGTTCACTCCTTCATTCCTCTGTGGGCTCCATTCCTAGCTTCTTTCTCCACCGTGCCACTTTCTCAGGAGCCCCTTTCTCAACTTCTTCAGAGTTATCTACGCCTATTAGAATTTCGGCTTCTTAAGGATCGGCACCATCTTTCCTTTTGCTTGTATTTTATTCCCAGTACCTTAGCACAGTGCCCGGCATACAGTAAGCGCTTAATAAATGCTGTTGACTCGATTCAGGACTGGCGCTAGGGACAGAAACAAGGGTTAGAAAGAGCTGGGATTTAATCTGTACAGAGAGGAAACTCAGGCTCGCAGGAGTTGACAAATGCACAATCCTCAGCAGTTGAGCTGAAACAGAAGGTCATTAGGGGGGATCTTTGGCTCTCTAAACTCGGTACTAGAGGCAGGAGTTCTCGCTCACTAGGGTCGGAGAACCTGAAAGGCAAAGTTTAACTAATCTAGAGAAAGCCTTTCACTGCGGATCTCAGGAGACCAGGAGAGAAAGCACTTAAGTAGGGCATTTGGTTACATGGCCGAGCACTGAGCTTTCTGAAGTTCTCCGCAGGATTCTGCAACCTTTTCATTGTACCTGGTTTGACTCTTGGATGGCTTTCGGCCTCCCCACAGAGTGCTCTTTATCCAAGCTAGGGACACATCTTAGGAAGTACAACACCAATCGTGCAGAAGATAACAATTCGATATTTTAAAAAATGTTTTTAAAACACTCTGAGCTCAAAGCATACAGAGGATAAAGACCCGGAGGTATTTGAACATCTTTGTTCCTGATTCACGACCAGGATGTATATTTTACCAGGCTTTCAGCTAACTCTACCTGATCATTAATGAAGCTATTAAGCCGGGACCATTTCCCTCCTGTTCAGGCCTGTCTGGCCTGAGTCTCTGTAACATTCTGTCTGGCCACCTCCTTCTAACCTGTCATCTTTCATACAAATCAATTTCTCACACGAGAAGACTCAAATCAGCTTAATGAGTATCGTGGATCAAATTGCAAAAACATCATTATCCAACCGACTGCCAGGATCCAAATCTATATGATGCCACAGCTCCCATGAATATCATAGCACTTAGTGATGACCAAGTATTTTGGGTACAATTCAATTCGATTTTACAAGCATTTATTCAGGATACCAGGTGCACACAGGGTTCTTGTGAAGGTCAGATGAGATAATGTATAGGAAGTGCTTTGAAAATCTTAAAATGTTAGATACCATCTGGTATTATCATTATTATCTCCTTCTCATCTTTTTTTGATGGAGCTCAGATACAGTGATGGGAGAACAGCTCTCCAGGCTACTATTATTCTTTTATATTTTTATATTTATATTCTTTTATATGTTTTGCAGACTGTTGCATGTGGATAAAATTTCTGCTTTTTATATATTTTTCCTAAAGACCTGTAAACACAAGCTTAAACACTCATTTTTAAAATTTTGAGTTGCAAATTCTCTCCCTTTCTTCCTTCCCTCCCCCTTCCTGGAGAAGACAAGCAATTTGACAGAGATTATATATGTGCAGTCATTTAAAACATATTTCCATATTATCTGCTTATATTTAATTTTAAAGAAGTATTGGAATGCAAGCTCCTCATCAATAGGCTCACTGCAAGCATTTTGGGGACAGCTCCATCAGCAGGAAGGATGAAAAAGATGATGTGGACCTCATCCTGTTTCCACAAGATTTTGAGACTGGTGATAATTTTGTAGATAAAGAAGTAGATACCCAGAAAGATTGAATGTCTTCACAGGATCATAGATTTTAGAGCTAGAAGGAGCTAAGACGTCACTACTGCAATCCTCTCATTTTACAAATGAGAAAACTGAGGCGTAAGTCATTAAGTGATTCCTACAGCACAACATAACTGGTAAGTGTCCAAGGTGGGATTTTAACTCAGTTCTTCCTGACTGTATCCAGTGTCCCATTATTAATTATATCATGCTATTTCTATGAACACTGAAGAAGGAAATAGCTTGTAAGCATCAGAGTAGGCAAGTTTTCTGGTGCCAAATCTAGTGTTTTCATTATGCCATGTTATCTCTAAAACTACCCAGACCAAAAATGTGTGTTTATTCTTCTCAGGGAAAAAAGTTCAAGTATGTGATACCTCCTTTTCTTTCTTTTTATTTTAATATTTTTTCAACGTTTATTTATTTATTTTTAGTTTTCAACATTCATTTCCACAAAATTTTAAGTCCCAAATTTTCTCCCCTCCTCCATCCCATAATGCCTTGCATTCTGATTACCCCCTTCTCTCAATGTGCCCTCCCTTCTATCTCACCCCTCCCTTCCCTTATCCCCTTCTCTGTTTTCTTGTAGAGCAAGATAAATTTCTATACCCCATACCTGTATTTCTTATTTCCCAGTTGTATGCAAAAATAATTCTCAGCATTCACTCCTAATACTTTGAATTCCAACTTCTTTCCCTCCCTCCCTCCCTACCCATCCCCACTGAGAGGGCAAGCAATTCAACATAGGTTGTACATGTGTAGTTTTGCAAAAGACTTCCATAATAGTTATGTTGTGTAAGACTAACTATATTTCCCTCCATCCTATCCTGCTCCCCATTTATTCTATTTTCTCTTTTGACCTTGTCCCTTCCCAAAAGTGTTTACTTCTGATTACTCCATTCTCCCATTTGCCCTCCCTTCTATCATCCCCCTCACCCCACTTGTCCCCTTCTCCCCTATCCTTCTGTAGTGCAAGATACATTTTCATACCAAACTGAGTGAGCATGTCATTCCCTCCTTAAGCCAAATGTGAAGAGAGTAAGCTTCCCTTTTTCCCTCACCTCCTCCCTTTTCTCCTCCACTGAAAAAGCTTTTTCTTGCCTCTTTTATGAGTGATAGTTTGCCCCATTCCATCTTTCCCTTTCTCATCCCAATATATTTCTCTCTCACCCCTCAATTTTATTTTTTTTAGTTATCATCCCTTCTTATTCAACTCACCCTATGCTCTGTGTGTGTGTGTGTATATGTGTGTAATCCTTCCACCTACCCAAATACTGAGAAAAGTCTCAAAAGTTACAAATATTATCTTTCCATGTAAGAATGTAAACAGTTCAACTTTAGAAAGTCCCTTACGATTTCTCTTTCCTGTTTACCTTTTCATGCTTCTCTTGGTTCTTGAGTTTGAAAGTCAAATTTTCTATTCAGTTCTGGTCTTTTTATCAAGAATACTTGAAAGTCCTCTATATCATTGAATGATTTTTCCCCTGAAGTATTATACTCAGTTTTGCTGGGTAGGTGATTCTTGGTTTTAATCCTAGTTCCTTTGACTTTTGGAATATCCTATTCCAAGCCCTTTGATCCCTTAATGAAGAAGCTGCTAGATCCTGTGTTGTCCTGATTATATTTCCACAATGCTTGAATTGTTTCTTTCTAGCTGCTTGCATCGTTTTCTCCTTGACCTGGGAACTCTGGAATTTGGCCACAATGTTCCTAGGAGTTTCTCTTTTTGGATCTCTTTCAAGTGGTGATCAGTGGATTCTTTCAATATTTATTTTGCCCTCTGTTTCTAGAATATCAGGGCAGTTTTCCTTGATAATTTCATGAAAGATGATGCTTAGGCTCTTTTTTTGATCATGGCTTTCAGGTAGTCCCATAATTTTTAAATTGTCTCTCCTGAATTTATTTTCTAGGTCAGTTGCTTTTCCAGTGAAATATGTCACATTATCTTCTATTATTTCCATTCTTTTGGTTTTGTTTTGTAATTTCTTGGTTTCTCATAAAGTCATTAGCTTCCATCTGCTCCATTCTAATTTTTAAAGAATTATTTTCTTCAGTGAGCTTTTGAACCTCCTTTTCCCATTTGGCTAATTCTGCTTTTTAAAGCATTCTTCTCCTCATTGGCTTTTTGTACCTCTTTTGCCAATTGAGTTAGCCTATTTTTAGAAGTGTTATTTTCTTCAGCATTTTTTGGGGTCTCCTTTAGCAAGCCGTTGATTCACTTTTCTTGATTTTCTTGCATCACTCTCATTTCTCTTCCCAGTTTTTCCTCCACCTCTCTTACTTGATTTTCAAAATCCTCTTTGAGCTCTTCCACGGCTTGAGACCATTGCATATTTATTTTGGAGGTTTTGGATGCAGAAGCCTTGACTTCCTCTGATGTTATGCCTTATTCTTTCCCATCTGAAAGAATGGAAGAAAATACCTGTTCACCAAGAAAGTAGCCTTCTATAGTCTTGTTTGTTCTTCCTTTTTTGGGCCTTTTCCCAGCCAGTTACTTGACTTTTGAGTCCTTTATCAAGAGGAGGGTATACTGTGGGGACCTGTAAGTTCCTCCAAGGTGGCACAATCAACTCCTCTCCTGGCCTGGGAGCAACAAAAAACTTTTCTGTCCTGAACCTGCAATTGGAATTCCCTCACCTCAACTGCCTCCAGCTTCACCACCAGTGCTCCTCCTCACCCCTGGGTGGAGCTTATGGCTGAGAATCAGATCAGTGGTTCAATTTCCCCAGGGGCTTTAGGCAGAAGGTTCCAAAAATGGCAGCTGCTGCTACAGTGTCTGCTGCTGGAGGTCCAGACTGTGGTCCCCTCTCCTGGGTGAAGAAGCCCTCTCACTGGCTTTTGAAGCTGTCTGTGGCATTTGTGGGTTGAACAATCTGGGAACTGCTGCTGGTGGTACCCTGAAGCCTCTTCCGGGTCCTGTCCCTACTGGGCCAAGCTGGTCTGCATGCTACATGCTCAATGCCTCCTTTTCCTCATTCTGTTAGGGGAGAGATGGTGTTTACATGGGAATTGAGGGGAAGGTTGGATACAAATACACTCTAGCCTGGCCATTGTGGGTTTACTCCACTGGAGGTATCACTTCCTCTCCTTCACCCTCAAGTAGGGTTCTGCTACTTTTCTCATGCAATGCCCAACTCCAGGGGTGACCTCAGGTAAAATGGTCAGTTACATGAAGTTTGGTTTGGTTGCCTACCCATTTCCATGTTTCTCTTCTCTTTTCTTGCTATTTCCTCCCAGATGGCTGGCTATCGTCTGTGTCATTCTTTTTTTTCCCCAAGCAAAGGTATTTACTGAGGCAGTATCATAAGAACAGTAGCTATAAAACATTCTTCCAATAAATCCAGGGTATTATAAATCTCTCATAACTCTATTCAACACTCAAAGTGAGAAAAGTGGGCACACTCTAGTAAAGAGGTACATATGAAGGGAACACATAAGCCCAAAGAAACTCATACTCCTAGTTCTATAAGACCTTGCTATCTCTTATTTTTTCCTGTTTTTTCAAATTTATTTTTATTTTATTTTTTGTTTTATGAAATAACAGAAGCAGTTCTATACCATAGTGGAATATAAAAACATGATTGCACATCAAACTGCAAATCTATTATGCAAAGTTTGCTATTCCTTTTAAATATATAATAAAGTTATCATGTGACCTTCTTTTTTCCCCTCCCCCCATGTCATTCTCCTTGGGCCTTATTCTCAGCTAATGTCAACAAATCCCTGCTAAGTACTACCTGATAAAGCTCCCCCAGGTTGATTGGTATGAAGACTTATGTGCTTCAGTTCCTAGCTGGCAGCTGTGGCCACATTCCCTCTTGAAAACATGTAAGGATTCCTAACAGGAAGAGGAGTATAGCCAGCACCCTTGCTCAGTGGCACAACTTCCAGACCTTGTTCCTGATCCCTAACCTTGACAATGACTATAACATAAAAGAAATAAAGACATAAAATAAAGAGCCTCTCAAGAAAAAGCTAGCCTCCCACTGTAATGTGAGAATATCATATACTATAACAAGAGTTCCTCCTCTGTAGAGCTTCCAATATCTCATTCAAGCAAAGAGATGACTCTCATGGACCATACCAATGGAGCACAAACTTAGGCAGTTCCTACCAGTCTAAAGCTTGGTCCAAACAAAAGATTGTATGTTTGCATCCTGATAGTTTAGAAGGGCTAATCACCACAGGGTTGGTCACCAAGGGAGGATTTTTTTTAAGCCATAAAAACTTAAGGAGATTATCCATTAATCAATCTATTATTAGAGGCAACTAGGTGGCTCAGAGAATAGAGTAGAAAAGTAGAGTGCTTGGCACATGGTAGGTGCTATGTAAATGCTAGCTATTATTGCAACTATTATTATTAAAGCACTAAGGGGGTTTATCATCTTCATTGATAGAGAGGGTGAACATATTGATTAAATCATGGATTCTAGAACTATGTGAGAATGATAAATGATGAGGGAGGAATAATTTTGAACTTGAATTGACATCCACTTACCCCATCTATTCCTAAGGCCAACATTCCTGAGCACATAGTTCCCCAGGGCAAACCAGGGGCTGACGGGGCTGACAACAGGTAGAGCCTTGAACAAACTGTGGCTAGTTTACTCTCTTCTTTATAAGTTGACTTTCTTGTGGTATGGAGGTGGGGGAGGGGGGTTGAGGTGCCAATGGCTGTAGAGGACAATGGTTCTGAGAAAATTATTCTCTTAATCTGGCTCATATTTAGTTCATAGTGGGAAGAAAATTCAAGATACAACAAGAGCCAAGATCATCCAACTCATAGAAAAGTCCTTTTTCTACTAACACTAGTAGACTTTTCTCATCTTCACATTTATGATCAAATAAAGAAGTTTCTCTTTTATCTTTATTGATGTTCTAATATTTCCCATCTGTCTGTCTATTCATATCTCCTGAAGTTATATGATTCTGATGAGATTTAGGGTATCAAGAAACACTTTAATTTTGATTTATAGTTTAGTTTGCCATCTTGAAGCAAAATGGTGGCCAATAAAGTTTCCCAAATAGTCATAATGGACTATAATGCAATGTGTAATGGATTTCAGTGAAATATGGTGCATAAAAAGAAGTTAAATCACGTCTTATGAGAAAGAATAGCTTAGTTCATTGTCTTAAAATATGAAAATTGCTCATAACATTTATACCAGGTAAAAATTCTCTTCTCTATACTAGTCATACAATATGAGTGACCTTAGCCTATTTGCAGAGAAGCTCAATTTTCTTTTAAATTTTGTTCCTAGAAAGGAAACTCAGAGGCTCTAAGACCTTAATTTGCCTTTTAGGTGATTGGTGTACAATGAATATGTAGGGGATAGGGAAAGAGAATGGTCTTGTTATTTGGTTGGAACTTCCAAAGTAAGAAAGCTTCCTGTAATCAAAAAAATTTGACATCTTCCTTTGTAACTTACTAGTCTTAAGTTGCCTGGCTCTTGGAGAGGTTAATTGCCTTACCTAGGGTCACATAGGTAGCATATGTCAGAAGCAGAATTTGAATTCAAGTCTTCCTGACTCTAATATTAGCTCACTATTTAAAACATGATCCCTCTCATTATGTATGCTGAAATGAAGTTGAATTTATTGTACTGAATTGATTCAATTTTTGAATGCCTTGGGAGAACAAAAATATTATATTTTTCCTTCTCTGAGCTATGAAAGGGCAAAGGCTGAGTTCCCCTCTTTAACAATGTTATCAACACTACTCAATACACTAAAAACACATTGATTCTTTTCTCTGAAATTTACTTATAGCATTTCTTTTTAATTCATTTCATTTATGAGTGGTAGTCATGCCTTTTGGTCTTTCTGAGACTGTCTAAGTAAAGTCTACAGTCACATAAACAACACCAAAATCTCCCTTAAAAAAATGCTGTTTCTTGCTGACACATTTTTATTCCTGTGGGAGAAAAAAAAATCCCTTTTGTTTTTGTTTGCATTTATCTACAAGTAGTGTTTACTTACATGTATCTCCCATAGATTATGCATTCACCATGTCACTCAGTATTCATTTTATTATTC